>NC_065443.1:166821804-167178054 GCF_917563875.1 Diabrotica virgifera virgifera | reverse complement strand
TACGTAACTGTTAGTTAATTTTGTAGTTGAAGTTTGTAGTTTTTGGATTTAGTTTTGTAGTTTGAAGATGAAAAATTAATAAATACTCATCGAAATATCGAATTCAACAGAATTAAATGTAGTTTCAATCTAAGCCACAGACCGCAATTCCCGATAATTTCAACACTGTTTTATTATAGTGTTATAGTATATGTATATATATATATATATATATATATATATATATATATATATATATATATATATATGTGCATTTGCTACCCATACACCTCCGATTGCTACATCCTTAGTTCGAGTGTGCCTCCGATTTTACGAGTTCGCCTCCGAAATCGGAGGCGAACACGTACAGTCATGTTTCTTGTGCATTTATTTGTTAACACGTCTGTATAAGGCGTTTGCCAATTTTTTAAGTAGAGGTAAAATCGAGTCATTAACGTCTATCGATATACATTTTAGTTCGCCGTATCTGGCGTCAGAGGCGCAGCTTGTTACACGCGTATACTCTGTCGTTAGCCGAAGGTAGTGGGCGCCTCCGATATATACGCTATGTCCACCGGTTCACTTCGCCTCTTAGTAGTGGCAACATCGCAATCATTTAATCGCATAATGTAGTCGGAACCTGATACACAATGATTATGAATAGCTAGATATAAGACAACGCTAATTTTTGTATTTTCTCACCTTAATAGAAAATTTTATGCAAGTTTGCATTTGACTAAATTCGTATAATTTCGGGGTAATCTTAAATTTATCAGATCCTAAGTAGGTATATATCTTTATCTATTTATAAAATAGGGCCCGTGATTTAAATTAGAAAGTCTAAAAGGACAAAATTTAACTTTCTTTTCGCGTACATGGCCTTCAATAGTAATAGCACTTAATAGTGATGTAATTATTATGAGTCATACTTTTCTTGTACTAAACGTACCATACAATTGTTTTATGTTTTATTAACACTGTCGTTATTCTTATTCCTTTATTTTGATGTTAATCAAACTCGATACTGAAACACAGCTTTTAATGTAAATAATATGAAAAGGAATTAAACAAAAAGTAATCTCAACTACACCAAATTTAAAAAATTAGAGTATTTGTTAATTCTAATACTAACAAACATCGTCATAATCGGGATATCGGGGAATTCCCCTAAGCAAAAGAGGCTCAGTCGATACTATTTCATGTATTTGTTTTGTAGTTAGTAAGTAAAAGTGCTTTATTATAACTGCAAATAGTGTAGACGTCATCATTAAACGTGAATGTTTAGAAGTAATAGAAGCCGAACAACAGTGCAGTACATAATAAAAAAATAAAAACACGAAAAAGTTAACTATAAGCAAGGAACGATGGATTTCTATAAAAAATAAAAAATGATACAAGAATTAATGCACTAAAGCGTACTATTGAAGTACAAACGTGCTGAAACAAGATTGTTCATCCTGAAAACATCCGACGGATATTACGAAAGAAACTTTCATGGTAGGTATAACAAGCTCGGAAGTAACCTTACATTAGTCAAAATAACGGAAAAATTAAAATGCAAAAATTGAAACATGTGCTCTTTCTTGACGAGAGCAAATTTTACCATAATATTATATTGAAAACAAATTTAAATAAAAGCGTCTAGAAGTTAGGTATTATAGATAGTTTTGTCTTCTACATTGATAACAATTCAAAGCATTCCGCACAAATTGTTAAACAATGGCTATTATATAATTTAGCGTAGGTAATTCAAACACCGACAAAATCATCTGACTTAAATGCAATTAATAATTTATTTCCTAATTTAGTTTTCCTTATTGAGTTCAGATCCGTTAACATGATATTCACAATAATAATAATAATAAAAGAAGATATTAATATAAAATATTAATATAAAAGATAGAAGATACATATATTAATATAAAAGATAAAAGATAGAAGATATATAGAAGATATTAATATAAAATATAAGACATTAATATAAAAATGCTCTTCTAGAAGAATGAAGTAAAATTAATCCTAAATATTGAAACAAATTAGTGAAATCAATAATTGATCCAAACAGGCTTAAAACTGTCGTAGCTCAAAGGAACTACTGTTATATTGTGGTAATATAATATTATTATATTATATTATGTGTTAATATTATAATAAAGTGGAGATTGACGATTTTTATTGTGAGCATTAGTATTAACAAATACACAATTTTTTAAAAATTGCTGTGGTTGGAAGACTTTTGTTTAATTTATTTAATATTATTTACATATATGTTAAAAGTTGTATTACCACATTGAGTTTATTAATTTAAATTTTAATTTTTTATATACAGTGCGCTGGAATAAGTGTTACACCCTTATTAACTTATTTATTTTTAGCACATAAGCAAAACGCTCGAACAGGTCGATTTTTAAAGTAATCATAGTATATTATAGCATCAATGTTTCGAACTTTACGCGATCCCTCTTCAAGTGACAGGCATAACTTTGACTTTTCTAAATAGGAAAGAACATCATGTGATACATCATTTAAAAGCTTTTGAAATGCTGATTACAAAATTGTATACGTTACTCCTGTTTGAGAGCGTAGGCGCAAAATTTCGATCAAATTCTATTTAAACTGATTTATTTTTTTCGAATTCTGAGGAAACTATTAAGTATTTTTGAAAAGATCAAACGCAGAATTATTACGGAGGGCTGAAAGTCCCTTAGACTAAACAGTTTTTTTGAATAATATATTTGAAATTAAAAATCAGACAAAATTTTCTCTTCTTCTCACCCCTGTGAATTATTAAAATAAACATTACAGAAGTTCTTAGGGAAACCCTCGATATTTTAAAAAAAGACTTATTAGTTTTCTCAGGATTCGAAAAAAATGAATGCAATTGAAAATAATTCGACCGAAATTTTGCGCCTACGCTCTCAAATAGGATTAAAGTATTATATATTTTTGTAATCAGTATTTCAAATGCTTTTAAATGACGTGTCACATAATGTACTTGCCCATTTAAAAAACTCGAAGTTATGCCGATCACCTGAAGAGGAGTCGCGTAAAGTTCGAAACACTGATGCTATAGTATACTATGCTTATTTTAAAAATCGACCTGTCCAAGCGTTTTGCTTATGTGCTAAAAATAAATAAGTTAATAAGGGGGGGGTAACACTTATTCCAGCGCACTCTATACAGGGTGAGTCACCACTAACGGGACGGAAGATTACAGCGAAATGGTAAAAGATTTGAAAAAATTTTTAAATTAATAGTTTGTAAGTTGATAAAAGCTACATTTTAAAATTATTTTGGAATATATAGGGTGCGCCAATAAATGGCGGCGTATCAAAGTTATATTTTTTCTTATGGAACACCCTGTATTTTATTGCATTTTTTAATTGTCCGCAAAAAATAAGGTATAGTTCCATAAGGCTTCCCTATACCTATGTACAGAGTGTTCTGAGTTATGCTGACTTTTCTTAAAATGTAAAGTTTTAAAAGAAGGCTTATTCTTAAGTTATTTAAGAAATTATAAAAATACTACTTTTACATCTTAATAGTTTGATATTGGTTAAATGTATTCCATGATTAATTATTACACATTTGTCTACAGGGTGTTCAAAATTTACAGTTCCATTATTGGACTATTCAATGTGTCATATGATGCTTATTTTAAATGGAACACCATGTATATTAATAAACAATTATACTAAACAAATTTACCTCTTTCGAATGGTATATGGATGTTCTATACCTAAGTGTCATAGTTTTTGCGTAATTTACAAATATTTAAATTCTTTATCTGTAAATCGATTTTAAAACAAAAGATGAAGTTAATTAATGTCATTGTATGACATTGTCATTTTATGACAATACGGTCTGGTAATAATCTTATAATTAATGCATCCCATGATTGATTATTACACATTTATTTACAGGGTGTTCAAAATTTACAGTTACAGAACACCATGGATATTATTCGCTTATGTAATAGGTACACATTCAAAATGTTTATACAACAAGCGATTTTAAATGATTTGTTATATAGCACATTATTTATATAGCTGGTGCTATAGAAGCAAAAACGTTCGAAATTCTTAATTTCATAAAAATATCATCTGAGGTAGTAGGGTAGGAAGTGTAGCATTTACAATATTTTTAATATAACCCCATTTAAAAAAATTCAACTTGGTCAATCCTGGTGACCTAGGTGGCCAAATATATGAACCGAATCTATCTATCCATTTATTTCTAAATTTCATGTTAAGGTTGTTCTTAACATAACGTCAGAAATAAGCAGCAGCTCCGTCCAATTGGAGCCACATGTTTGTTCGCACGCTAAGTGGAAGGTTTTAAGAAGGATCCAAAAAACTTATTTTAAGAAATTTAAAAAAGTTGCTCCATTCAGATTTTCGTCAACAAAATATGGGCCGATAACGTACTCGCTCAGAATACTGCCCCAAACATTAACACTTCATCGGTGTTGGCGATCAACAGTAAAATGTTTGTTTCCTGTATCATAATAAAGTGAAAGCTGTCTATTAACTAGACAATTATTATGAAAGGTAGGTAGATTCGTCTGTACACAATAAATTCTTAAAAAAATCAGGATCTTCTCCAAATTCTAAAGTCTATAAACGAAAAGTTAAACGTTCCTGTTCTGTCTAATGCTGTTGTAGTTGAGTTTTATACGGATGATAGTGGTTTTTCTTATATATTGTACATACACTCGTTTGACTGATTTCCAATCGACCCGAAATTTTTCTCGTACTAGTATTTGGGTTTTCCGTAACAGAAAGCAGTACATTAAGTTCGTTAACGTCATCAAAAATAAATGGTTTATTTTTATTTAACTTTTCGTATCTATGCAACATTACCATTAGCACAGAATCTATCGAGAAATCTCTTAAAAACGTCCTTTTTGTGTGTCTTCTATCAGGATACTTTTAAGCGTAAACTTTAGAACCTAAGAGACAATTTTAAAAATATTCCCAAACGAAAAGTAGCATGTCTACTCTTTCATGGATAGCGTGATTATTCATTTTTAGGAACAATTAAATTTGAATGTAATTGGCCCTGCCAAAGCCATTTTTAAGTAAAAAAAAATTGAATTTCATACACGGATGTTTATAGTTTTGATAATTACCAAAACAGACTGTCATAAACTGACAATGTCATACAATGACATTAATTAACTACATTTTTTGTTTTAAAATCGATTTACAGATTAAGAATTTAAATAATTGTAAATTACCCAAAAACTATGACACCTAGGTATAGGACATCCATATACCATTCGAAAGAGGTAAATTTGTTTAGTATAATTATTTATTAATATACATGGTGTTCCATTTAAAATAAGAATCATATGACACATTGAATACTCCAATAATGAAACTGTAAATTTTGAACACCCTGTAGACAAATGTATAATAATTAATCATGGAATACATTCAACCATTATCCAACTATTTAGATGTAAAAGTAATGTTCTGATAATTTCTTAAATAACTTGAGAATAAGCCTTTTTTTAAACTTCACATTTTAAGAAAAGTCAACATAACTCAGAACACTCTGAACATAGGTATAGGGAAACCTTATGAAACTATACCTTATTTTTTGCGGATAATTAAAAAATGCAATAAAATACAGGGTGTTCCATAAGAAAAAATATAACTTTGATACGCCGCCATTTATTGGCGCACCCTGCATATTCCAAAATAATTTTAAAATGTAGATTTTATCAACTTACAAACTATTCAATTTAAATTTTTCTCAAATCTTTTACCATTTCGCTGTAATCTTCCGTCCCGTTAGTGGTGACTCACCCTGTATAATAATGTAATATTTTTTGCAATAAACATATTTCAAACGAATGACCATATTTACCGTGAGCCACTGTATAAGTTGAACAATAATATATAAGTTAAAAAATAAAAAATATGAAAAGAAAATTTTTTAAGAAACGCTTTTCTTTAGTTGCGAGTGACTAAAATTAAAAATCCTATAAAAAAATCAACTAAAAAGCAAAAAATAAACAAAAATTTAAAAAATCTAACACATTCGTCAAAGAAAAGCGTGGAGCGTGTTCATCGAATAAACAGTTTTCGCCCCACGCTTATCTTTAACGAATGTGTTAGATTTTTTCAATTTTTGTTTATTTTTTGCTTTTTAGTTGATTTTTTTATAAGATTTTTAATTTTAGTCACTCGATTAGCTCGCTAATCACCGAAAAAAGGTCGTACAACTCGGGAAACCACCGGGCGAAAGCGATTAGGCATTAATAATTTTTATCAATACCAATACCATTAAAAAATAACAGAGAAGGTAAAATACAACAAAAAGTTGCGAAGATTATAAAGAGAAACCGAAGAACTGTACAGTACCTAATAAAAAGGCAGAAAGACTAAAAGAGGGGGTGCATATAAATTCCAAACTAGAAATACGAAAAAGTTAAGTATAAGTATGAATCATATGTCGCAATCGCGATAATTAAACGATAAATTTGGCAACATCTACAGAGTTGGGCCCGCACTTGCAATATCATATAAAATATGCAAATGAGGCCATAGAGTACGTTCAGTGTATGGAGGCAAACACGAACTACACAAATAAAATAACTGTATAAAATTAGGTTAATAAATGTTTACCCCTCTTTCTTTGCCTTTATATTATACATCAAAATAAGGTTAATGATGCATTATATGTGCACATACTACCTTTAGTTTTGGTGGAGCGATGGACGTCTGTTGTATGTGCGGAGGCAAAAAGGATACAAATGCACATATATATATATATATATATATATGTATATATATATATATATGTATATATATATATATATATATATATATATATATATATATATATATATATATATATATAAAAGATGTAAATCTTTGAAACACACTCAGTGATCAAAAGATCTAAGTTATTGGTTTACCGACCAAACGTAACTAAATCAAACAAATGAAATAGAGAATGTGGAAAATCCCCTTACGAACAATTCACAATGGTGGATGTGTGAATTGTTCGTAAGGGGATTTTCCACATTCTCTATTTCATTTGTTTGATTTATATATATATATATATATATATATATATATATATATATATATATATATATATATATATATGCACAGATATCAAAGTGAGGTCCTGACATTACGCGCACTTAGTGAGGACCGGTAGAAAACGTAGACATTATCGTTTCAACTCTTCATAGTGACCTTGACAAGTAAATAGCAATTAAAAAATGACGAGTATACACAAAAAAAATTACGTATGTGTGCCCCGTATGGTTCAAGTATATTGCCACCCAAGTGAGGCCATTATACGCAGCTATTAAAGTGAGACTGTATATACTTTTTCGTTATGCGCACAAAATGAGGACAACTTTACGTGTATATTTCCTTACAGCTCATCAAGTGAGGACCATACAGTGTTGTCGATAAATATGAGATTAATCGTTTCTACTGCCTTTTTCTGTATAACACAGTAAGAATTATTATTGTTTCGATGTTTCAGTCACTTGTAGTTATAAGAAGGATGTGGACTCTTTGTTCTTGCTCGTACTGTTTGTTAATTTTATAAAATTTTAGTACCTCAGCATTAAATCACGGTAGCCTTATCGGAGACTAGCGTTAATAAAGAAATAGTTTTATATTTTTTAATAATTTACGTTAAAGATGGATAGGAAAGCAAGAATTTTGAAAATAGCGTTAGTTGAGAACAATAATAATCAAAATGGAGGATACAGTGATAGTTCAGTTATGTGAAATTTATATTGAACTTAATATATAAATATAAAAGCCCGACTTTTGATCTAAGGGGAACACAGTTTTTACGGTACATACATATCTATCATTTGTCAACCCCCTCCCTTCCATTTCCCCCACCCCTTATTTTTAAATAGGGAAGAGGGGCGTGTGCTAGCTCATTTGAAAGGATATTCAATTCTCTATCCAGTATTATTAACATTGACATAATTATCTATACAGAGTGTATTTTAGTATAGGTACTGTTGCCCCTGTCGATTTTCATTTTGAAATGACAATTTTCCAACCTTAATTTTAGTATACAAGATGATTTACTTAATTTAATTAAACTTAATGTACCTTTTTTACTGACTTAATTTTACAGTTATTCCACTAGATGGCAAATACAGTGAATATGTGCATATGTTTTATTTCGAATAATCATTTTACAATAGTTTTAGTTTTCTATTTTCTCTGAAAATTGTTGCAAGCTTCTTGTTCTTATACTTAAAATCATGTCACTACAAATTTATACGAGACTGCATATTAAGAGTATAGAAAGTATTATAATATATGACATACATGCTTTTTTCCATTTATTGAAGATATTTCACCTTATCCTGAAACAATGCAATGTGACCAAGTGTCCTCAACTAAAAAAATATATCCCACTATTTTGATATTAAATGTATAGTTTGTACTATAAACCGTATTGAAATAGATTGCAACATGTGTGTGTGGTTGGGATATTGACTGCGAAACCTAAGGCTTCATTCGCCTAATCATATTTACCTTTGATTCTTATAACAATAAATAAAATTGATTAACATTTTATATCAATATTATTAGTGTTTTTAAACAATATCAGTATGATCTATCAGTATGATAAAGTCAAGATAAACAATACTATAACAGAAAGCTTTGAGGTCAAACAAGGACTGCGACAGGGTGATCCATTATCGTCTATAATGTTTAGCATATTACTAGAAAAGGTTATACAGGAAGCAAACATTAATAGAACAGGTCTGATCTACCACAAAAAACATCAGTGCTTGGCATTCGCAGACGATTTGGTAATCTTGGCTAGGAGCTAAATAGAACTTATAGAAACACTCATGAAACTCGAGGAGAGGGCAGCAACCAAAGGATTGTATATAAATGAAGCAAAAACAAAGTATATGGAATGGACAAATAAGCAATTCGTTCGGGGGCAATACATAACAATGACAACAGCGAAGGGAACACAGTATAAATTCGAAGAAGTTGAGAGATTTGAGTACTTAGGAACTGTCTTCACAAGAGATCCTAACTGTGAAGAAAAAATACAAAAGAGAATTATGTCGGGCAACCGCGCTATATTTGCTTTTAATGGGTTGTTAAGAAGTAAACATATATCACGAAGAGCAAAACTAAGAACTTACAAGACCGTAATAAGGCCGATAGTAACGTATGCTTCTGAAACATGGGTCACAACAAAAAAACATCAAGAGTTGTTATTAGTTTGGGAGAGGAAAATACTGCGCAAAATCTTCGGTGGGAAAAACTTAAATGGACAATGGGTAAGAAGAACAAATAAGGAACTAACTGAGCTCTATCAAGATCCTAACATACTAGCAGTAATTAAGGCGCAAAGACTTAGATGGTTGGGCCATGTGCAGAGGATGATTCCATCTAGAATTCCCAGAATGGTACTATCTAGTGCATTGGCAGGGAAACGACGAAGAGGAAGACCGAGGTCACGATGGAGTAATGGAGTTAGAGAAGATATGAGAAGAATTAACTTAAGGAACTGGGAAACAAAAGCGACTGACAAAAGGGAGTGGAAAAGAATAGTACATCAAGCCATGGGCCTACTAGGCTCGTAGTGCTTACATATTATAATATCAGTTTTCTAATATTATCCAGTTCCATATCCAGTTCCGAATCCAGTGGTTATATTTCTTCCGTATTGTTTAGTTTCGCTTCCAGTGATTGTATTTTTTTTTCTTGTTTTTTTTAAATATTTATTTATTATTTTATTACTATATTTTTTTATTGTGCTCATAATAGATTGCAACATTGTCTACAGACATGAATGCAGTAACAATAAATAAAAAAATCGGAGATCCACACCCCGGATTTGAAATCGAAACCTCTGCTTTACGAATCCGAGATCCGAGGTCTACCCACTAGGTCACTAGGCTATCGCTCTTAGACAATATTTTTTCCTGAAACGGGGAACTTTTAAAGCCGGGTCTAGACTATGTAACAAAACATGCTAATAACAAAGTTGTACAACAAATTTGTTGTACAACTTTGTTATGTAACTTGTTATAATATAGCATGAGTATCCAGACTATATAACAAAAAACAAAACAACAACATGCGCATAAATTTTGCAGCATTTTAGATGGATAGCTGGTAGGTTAGGTAGTATATAAAATTGCGTCATATAAGTATGGAGGATCTCTTCATAGCAACAACAGCTTGTGTAATATTGTGGAGGCGACACCGGCGTGTTAAATTAATATTTTGGATGTGTCCTTCATTAGCAGCTCGAGCAAAATATAGGTAGTGGTACAGCTCTTTTAGCTGATCTGGAAAGAGATAATATAGACTCATCGACAGGAGACATTAAATGTGATGGCAGTTTTAAAAACTTCTTAAGAATAGAAAGTTCTGATTTTGAATTTCTTATAAATGAAATCGGCCATAAAATAGGCAGGAAAGACATTTCGAGATGCAATTCCAGTAAGAGAAAGATTAACAGTTATATTATTAGCAAAGTATATTTTTTAACCTTTTTACTCATTGTTTCAGAGAGGAAGTATAACATTTCTGTAAAATTTAATTCCTCAGTATTATCGTCTTCACCTGTTCATGATTGAGTGTCACTGTCTGTTTGAATTGGTGTAGCTGGAGAAGTAGCGGATGTAGGTGTAGTAGACGGAATAGAAAGGCTCAGATATATTGTATGATTGAGTGCCTGTTACAGGTTTTATGTCTGAACACTCTGCTCTGTAGAGAATAGTATTTATGTCAAATTTAGAGTTGATTTGCACCGATTTGCTGTTAAGGTTCCGCGTACTGCTTTTCTTTTGTTGGCTTGAGTTATAGGCGTACGTGCATTAGTTTTAACTACAGTTTCTGTATCTATTTTCACTTCTATTTCAGTCTATTCATCGTGTTTTTTATTTGTTTTTTAAATCAATAAATGTAGCTCATCCCATAGCAGTCCCATAATACTCGTTACTTACGAAATAGCTCAATTAAATGAGTAGTCAGTTCTTTCGACAATTTCATCGCGTAAATAACCCTACGTGAACAGAGCAAAGAAAAATCTAGCACAATCACTCCAGAATGAACAAGACGATATGACTCCAACGGTTGCTGCTCGCGTAGGTACTATGCCAGAGAAATGTTTCAATAACATGTTTTTAGGTGTAGATCAGTCGCGGTGCGGTTTTATAACTTTCTTTGATGTTTACCGACATCTGTTGGATAACATAAAACATGCTATATAACCAGAAAAATGTTATACAACACTGTGTTTTAAAACTTGTTTATTTAAAATTTTGTAACAAGTTACAAAACTTTGTTATTTAACATGTTTTGTTACATAGTCTGGACCCGGCTTAACGGTAACTTCTTATAGGTAATACACTACAATTTCTGAATATTTTTTCTGAAATCTATCGAATGGTACCAAACACGACCCCCACGGAGGTGGGGGGGGGGTTACTTTAAAATCTTAAATAGGAACTCTTAAAATAAGCAACTTTTATTCGAAACGTTTTTTCTAATTACGGATAGGTGGCGCTATAATCGGAGAAAACGGGTGTTGGAAATGGAAAATTAAATTAAAATATGGAAAGTCCCCACTAAAATGGAAAATTTTACTAACTTTTTTGGTTTTAGAACCTAATAATCACAACCCAATAGGTCCTCAAAGCGCTCGAGTGACTGCACATTTAGCATACTTTGCTCCCCTACTATATATGTATTATAAATAATATGCGAAGTAATTATTAACCCAAACAACCATAATTCAACTTTTATTTACTAATAAAGAACTGGACGAAAGTGTCACATCAGCTTTTATGAAACACATGAATATTTCCATAAAAAGGTAAGTGATCTGCTTGAAATCGATATTCCCAAAATCATCTAAAAATTGTTTATACTTGAGTACTTTGAGACTTGTATGAAATGTGAATACCGAAATACGATTAGGAATCTCCATTATGTAATTTTTAAATAATACATAATTCTTAGGAAATGAAAGGTATTATACAAACGTGTTAAAAACTACTACCTACTGAAATTTTTTGATGGCAATAAATGATGAATTGGTTTATCGAATTTATTTTTAAGGTGATACAGTAGCGATCAACAGGTAGCCAAAACGCGTTCCAAGATTGAGGCTGTAATTTTGAATATTTTTTCGAGATATTTGGCACACGTATTTGTAATATAATAAAGAATGGCGGTACAGAGCCCAATTTGAAAAATATATTAATATGTGGAAATTACTCTGTAAATAAATACAATATTAAAAAAACGAGTCTGTACCGCCATTAAGAAGAACAAAAAAATACACTTTCTTCAAATAAACTTTTTTATCAGATGCCTAGATTTTGTGTCATTTTGGAACTACTAATGAAATAAAAAATTTTAGTAGTTCCAAAATGACACAAAATCTAGGCATCGGATAAAAAAGTTTATTTGAAGAAAATGTATTTTTTTGTTCTTCTTAGTGGCGGTACAGGCTCGTTTTTTTAATATTGTATTTAATTACAGAGTAATTTCCACATATTAATATATTTTTTAAATTGGGCTCTGTACCGCCATTCTTTATTATATTACGAATACGTGTGCCACATATCTCGAAAAAATATTCAAAATTACAGCCGCAATCTTGGAACGCGTTTTCGCTACCTGTTGATCGCTACTGTTTCCTCTTAAGTAAAATATGTCATTTGGATATTTTTTTAAACTCGATAGATCCTAGGGACATGTCGGTAGATCGGTAGGATCATCACTTTTGGGAGTTTTGGGAATATCCCAATTGACAACGCAATATACACCGACGCCGTCTACAACGAGCGACGAATCAGAGATGCCAGATTGGGGTACTTTCGCCCATTTTTAGGGTAATTTGAAAGCACATGGGAAAATTTTTATAGGTTGAATTGGTTGGGGAATTTTTCGGGAGGAAAATTGACCAAACTGAATTGCAATATAAATGTATGTAACATATAACATTATATTAACATTATAACCTATCGAGTATTTGCTTCTGATTAAAAAAACCGAAAAATGGTTTTTGGAACAACCGCTTTTTTTGACCAGTTATAACCGTCAGGTTAAACCGTAAGTAAAAAACCGGTATAACCGAAAACCGGTTTTTTGTTAAACAACCGCCATCCCTACCTTGGTTGTTACAAATACAGTTCGCTGGAATAAGTTTTACCCCCCTTATTAACTTATTTATTTTTAGCACATAAGAAAAACGCTCAGATAGGTCGATTTTTAAAATAATCATAGTATATTATAGCGTCAATGTTTCGAACTTTACGCGATCCCTCTTCTTCAGGTGACAGGCACAACTTTGATTTTTTTAAATAGGAAAGGAAGTACATCATGTGACACCTCATTTAAAGGCTTTTTTCTACAACCGTGTTAAAAATGCAATTTTTAGAACTCCATACGTGCGTTAAAAATGCTACTTTAAGGCAGGGCCGGATTTAGGGTTCTGAGCGCCCCTGGCAAAATAAAATTTGGCGCCCCTGGCAAAATAAAATTTGGCGCCCCTTAATATAAGAATATACAAATTTACTGCAAATATAAAAAAATAGGAAAAAATCAAAATTTTACCATAAAGAACTATGTAAAAATATATTTATTTAAAAAATAGTGGTTTTAGGGTTCTGAGCGCCCCTGGCAAAATAAAATTTGGCGCCCCTTCATATAAGAATATACAAATTTACTGCAAATATAAAAAAATAGGAAAAAATCAAAATTTTACCATAAAGAACTATGTAAAAATATATTTATTTAAAAAATAGTGGTTTTAGGGTTCTGAGCGCCCCTGGCAAAAAAAAATTTGGCGCCCCTTCATATAAGAATATACAAATTTACTGCAAATATAAAAAAATAGGAAAAAATCAAAATTTTACCATAAAGAACTATGTAAAAATATATTTATTTAAAAAATAGTGGTTTTAGGGTTCTGAGCGCCCCTGGCAAAATAAAATTTGGCGCCCCTTCATATAAGAATATACAAATTTACTGCAAATATAAAAAAAAATAGGAAAAAATCAAAATTTTACCATAAAGAACAATGTAAAAATATATTTATTTAAAAAATAGTAGGATAGTTATTACTTATAACTTATCCAGCATAGGGCATAGCATAGCGAGCACATTTTAAGTTCAAGCGACGAAGAAGCGAGGTAAAAGATAAATGCACATTATCAACAACCAGTAAAAAATGTGTATAAATAACTATTTAGATGGAAAATAAGCCACAATTAAATTGAAAAAAATAATTTTATTATCGTTTCGACGCCCAAATCGGGTGTCGTTGTCAAAATACAAAATACTACTAAATTAAACAAAAATGTTGTTGCTTAGCAAAAAATTCGTCTAATAATTTATTTAATCTGACTCATTTATATCATTTAATGTGTATAAATCTTCTACAAGACCAAAAAACATGTTGATTGTGCGCAAGATATAGCTGCATCCCCAATAACTAAATTGAGGGAGTGGCATCCACTTAGCATAAAATAGCATGCGGATATTCTTTGCAAACGCGAGCTTGTACATCTTTATTTTTTCTCTTCCTTTTAGAGCCGTTGTGATATCCTTGGCCTTACAATCATCTATGCAAATTCAAATAAAATCATTCATTATTTTTTTTTATTATCTCATGAGCTTTTTATTATCTCTATGACTCGATACCTATAGAACCAAGCTATGGTTTTAGGTATCGAGTTACTAGGACAAACAATATGCTGCATACTAAAATTAAACCCGGTACTGTGGGATAAGAACATCAGTATAAAAACAAAAAGAAGAATATAATATAACACCATGACAAAAAGTATTCTGAATAATGGGTGTGAAAATTGAATAAAAAATACGAAAACCAAATGCAAAATAAGAGCAACAGAGATCGAATACCTAAGTAGAAGCTGTAGAAGGGATAGAATAAATAACATAGAGATTAAGAAAATAATGGTAATGAATTCAAGGGATAATAGACAACATAGGACAAAAGAGATTAACCTGGTACGGATATGGCAGAAGAGCAGACCAAAATCGTTGATAAACAGAATAACAGATTGGAGCCCGATAGGAAGAAGGAAGAGAGACAGACCCCGAAAATCTTTTAGAGATAAAATGGACGAAGCAATATTAGAAAAGAAACCTGCAGGACTGGAAAAACAGAAAGAACTAAAAATAACGGTCAAGTGAAATAATACAGGAAAAACTATGGAAATCCAGGGTGGTCAAGAAAAAACAGGATGTTTCTAAATAAATGCGACAAACTTTAACAGTTAATTCTATATGAAAAAATAATGACAGTTTGCTCTATAAGCGTATGTCAGCAAATACTTCGTTTCCGAGATATGGGGTGTTGACATTTTTCTTACAAACTGACGATTTCTTTATTGTTCTAAAACCGGTTCAGATATGCAAATGAAATTTGATGTGTTTTAAGAGGTAATTATTGCGCATTTTTTGACATAAAATTAATAATTTTATATCTACTGTTGAAATGGTGTGAATTTTTTTAAACAAAAACATAGTATGCCACTGAGATATTTCAAATAACAAATCATTTTGGAATTACTCGTTCAATTTATGATATATACAAAAATCTATTATTCCTTTTTTTCATACGTCGTTCGTGCCGTTTTTATGCAAAAAGTGAAACATCTTAACGCGTACAAAGTATTCGAAATAAATTTCTATATATTCATATTATGAAAAAGAACTTGTCAATTCTAATTCATATAGATATACCTGGTTTGTTTTTTTTTATTTCAAATTACACACCCACGGACACACGACAATGTTGATAAAGCAAAGTTTACAGAACAGGAAGACAAAACTATTTAACCATTGAGGCTATAATGACAAGCAGCAGTATAATAATATCACTGACTATTCATAAATTTGTTGATACTTCGTAAATCTGATCTTCGTGTATTTTAAGTATGTATGTATAACATTGTAATACCATAAAAGTGATAGGTATTACCTGACAAATGACCTTTAAAAGCCATAACAATTTTTAGGTTGCATTATTTTTATTAGAGAATTTTTGTGAGCTAGAAATAGTTTTCTTATTGTTACAATTATTTAATATTAATTGTCTTAGGAGTAATATTAGCCCAAAGATAATCTATAAAGTCCAAAAAAATAGTGAATGTAAAAAATATTATATTTTTTTTTGTTTAGCTAATGCCTCGGCAACTAATGGCCATTGGCATGGTAGGTACGGTAATTTTGAACAGTTAGGTACCTAGTTTCATGTGTAAGTAGTGTGTGTGTTGAGTAAGTGGCTTGTTACTTTGCAATGTCGACGTCATTGTCTTTGCAAAGAGACGCTAATTGTATCCGAACGTCTGCGGTCCCTCCGGTAAGAACCGATCCCATGAGGACAGAAACTATTCATTTATTAATTTATAATAAATGAAAAATTTCCGACCCTGGTGAGATTCGAACCCACAACCTTTCGGATTTTTTCGATCCAAAGGCAGGCGCTCTTACTACTGAGCCACGGATAGGGGCAAATATTATATTTATATATCAGCGTCTCTCAAAATTTGGCGCCCCCAAATTCTGGCGCCCCGGGTGGTCGCCCGGCTCGCCCGCCCCTTTATCCGGCGCTGCTTTAAGGCACTAGTGCTTTAAAATTTTTATGGCACTGCAATTCGTATTGATCGTATAGGCAATTTTGATGTAATATCAAAAAAATATAAAAATGGAATGTCAGTCAGGTTCAAGTAAAAGTTTTTGTAGATATTGTCCTGTAATTACGTTTGTAGAAAAAATATTGCATGATATGCGTGTTAAAAAGTGCATTTTTAAGGCACTCATGTGAATTGCAGAACTCGCTGTCGCTCATTCTGCAAACTTTCACATGCGTGCCTTAAACGTGTACTTTTAACACTTATATCATAAATAACTATTGAAATACTGATTACAAAAATTTATAGTATTTTAAGCCTTTCTGAGAGCATATGCGCAAAAATTTCGCTCGAATTATTTTTAAATGCGTTCATTTTTTTCGAATACTGAGAAAACCTTAAGTATTTTTAAAACATTTAAACGCAGAAAGAAATATTACTGTATTATCCATGGTCGAAAGTCCTTGAGAACTTCTATAATATTTATTTTAATAAGTCACTGGAGTGAAAAAAAATAGTCTGATTTTTAATTTTAAATATATATTACAAAAGAAACTTTGTGTTCATTATAAGGGACTTTCTGCCCTCGGGAATAATGTAGTCTTCTATTTTGCGTTTAAATTTTTAAAAAATACCTATTAGTTATCTCAGGATTCGAAAAAAATAAATGCGTTTAAAAAGAACTCGACCGAAATTTTGCGCCTACGCTCTCAAAAAGGATTAAAGTATTAAACATTTTTGTACTGTTTGAATTTATGCGACGATTGACGATCCACTGTTTTAAAGATTGGTTGAACAGATGTTGCCAGTTGTATGGTCCTCACTATGTGTATCGTAAGTTATTCAACAGGGCATAGAATATACATGGTTAGAAAATATACGCCAAAGTCAGCGCCTCTATGCGGAAAATCTCTGAACTAAAAATTGATGTGGACCCTACAAAGTGAGGTCCCACTTTTTTTTGTAAAAAAACAGTGTTTGCTATCAGTACATGTCTACGAAAAAGTCTTACATTGATTGACTAAGTGAGGTCCGTATACTGGACCTCACTTTGTACAGGACCTCACTTCAACCGCAGTTTCTTTTGATATGTGGCTCACTTCATACGCTGGGAGTAAATATATATATATATATATATATATATATATATATATATATATATATATATATATATATATAACAGCGTGTCTACTTGAGTTGGAAACATATGGGAAACTTTTTTATTATTAATTTTACGAAAAAAAGTTATTCTTTATAAAAAGTTCTGCATGCCCCAAAACCTAAGATTCAATCATCAGATATCAAATTTTCTGAATATTATACGAGGTATGTAAAAAAATATGAACTTCGTTCAAGAGTAAAGTACCTTTATTTCTCTCAATATCGAAAATGCTTATTCTGAAAAGTTGTTTGGAAATAAAAACTAAGCTCAAATATGCAACTACATGCTTCTAATTGGAAAAAAATATTTTCCAAATTTTTCTCAAATTTATTGATACTAACTTCGTTTTGATTCATTACACATACGATAACTCTATTATTACTTTTACGAAAAAAAGGTATTCTTTATAAAAAGCTCTGTAGGTCATAAGGCCGAAGATGCAACCAACAGATATCACATTTTATTAATTTTATACGAGTTATGTCAAAAAATATGAATTTCACTCAAGAGTAAAGTACCTTTATTTTTCACAATATTGAAAACAGTTATTAAAAAAGTTGTTTAGAACTAAAAACTATGTGTCAATATGCAATTACATCCTTCTAATTGAAATACTGTGAAATATAAAGGTGCTATAATATTGAGCGAATTTAATATTTTTTGACACACCTCGTATAAAATTAATAAAAGTTGATATATCATGGTTGTGTCTTAGATTTTAGACCATATTTGTAATAATTAAAAACAATGTTGGGTATCCTTAAATTTGAGAAAAAAATTTTTTTTTTAATAAGAAGCATGTAATTGCATATTTGATCTTAGTTTTTAATTCCAAACAACTTTTTATCATAAGAATTTTCGATATTGAGAGAAATAAAGGTACTTTACCCTTGACCGAAATTCATATTTTTTGACATACCTCGTATAATATTCAGAAAATTTGATATTTGATGATTGAATCTTAGGTTTTGGGGCATGCAGAACTTTTTATAAAGAATAACTTTTTTTCGTAAAATTAATAATAAAAAAGTTTCCCATATGTTTCCAACTCAAGTAGACATGCTGTATATATAAAAATAAATAAGCAAAATCAATATATATATATATATATATATATATATATATATATATATATATATTAATTAAACGAAAAGATTTCTCTGGTATACACAACAAATCTTTTCCGTAGCGGACGCGAAAATGTAAATTTCAAAGTCTTCATAAAAGACGATCACGGTTCTTCTCCGTTATTGACGAATGTGTAGCGAATAACGTGGCTTTGTAGACAAATCTGTGACACAAAGAGGTGTCTTTTGTCGTTCATCGTCTTTTATGAAGACTTTGAAATTTACATTTTCGCGTCCGCTACGGAAAAGATTTCTTCTGTATACCAGAGAAATCTTTTCGTTTAATTAATATAGATGTCGTACCAAGTGTACTGAAGTCTGGTTATTTTATTATTACCAGAAAGGCCAAAAGCATTTTCTTGCACTTCGACCATCCACCTAGATGTTCCTGACGAGAGCTTGACATGAGCTCGAAACACGTCGTGTAGAATATCGGTGGTGGTCGAAGTGAAATAAAATGCAATTGCCGTTTCCTTTCATATATATATATATATATATATATATATATATATATATATATATATATATATATATATATATATATATATATATATATATATATATATCAAATGAAATAGAGAATGTGGAGGAATCCCCTTACGAATAATTCACACATCCACCATTTTGGGTTGGGAAAATTTTAAATTTTTGAATAGAATTAAAGATCCAAACACTAGTTCTTAGAAATGTGTTTCGCCCTCTTCAACCTCTCTGGGCTCATCAGTAAAGATGAGAGGTTGAATATCTTTAGACACATTCTACTCAAAAACAACATTCGAGACCTAGACATAGTAGAAGCGTAGATCTACGCCAAATCTTACAATGACAGTCTCAAGTTTTAATTCCCTAATTACTTAAAGTAAAATATGTTTAAAACAAAAGATGTAGAAGTTATTGGTTCAACGACCACTCTTACGAAATCAATCAAATGAAATAGAGAATGTGGAGAAATCCCCTTACGAATAATTCACACATCCACCATTTTGGGTTGGGAAAATTTTTGAATAGAATTAAAGATCCAAACACTAGTTCTTAGAAATGTGTTTCGCCCTCTTCAACCTCTCTGGGCTCATCAGTAAAGATGAGAGGTTGAATATCTTTAGACACATTCTACTCAAAAACAACATTCGAGACCTAGACATAGTAGAAGCGTAGATCTACGCCAAATCTTACAATGACAGTCTCAAGTTTTAATTCCCTAATTACTTAAAGTAAAATATGTTTAAAACAAAAGATGTAGAAGTTATTGGTTCAACGACCACTCTTACGAAATCAATCAAATGAAATAGAGAATGTGGAGAAATCCCCTTACGAATAATTCACACATCCACCATTTTGGGTTGGGAAAATTTTTGAATAGAATTAAAGATCCAAACACTAGTTCTTAGAAATGTGTTTCGCCCTCTTCAACCTCTCTGGGCTCATCAGTAAAGAGGAGAGGTTGAATATCTTTAGACACATTCCACTTACAATGACAGTCTCAAGTTTTAATTCCCTAATTACTTAAAGTAAAATATATGTTTAAAACAAAAGATGTAGATATTCCAAGATATGTCTAAAGATATTCAACCTCTCATCTTTACTGATGAGCCCAGAGAGGTTGAAGAGGGCGAAACACATTTCTAAGAACTAGTGTTTGGATCTTTAATTCTATTCAAAAAATATTCCCAACCCAAAATGGTGGATGTGTGAATTATTCGTAAGGGGATTTCTCCACATTCTCTATTTCATTTGATTGATTTCGTACGAGTGGTCGTTGAACCAATAACTTCTACATCTTTTCTTTTAAACAGGGTTGTTTCATTTTAAACATTTTGTTTTAAACAACTATTTTAAACATGTTTTAAACATTTGTTTATATTTTAAACAGTTTTTGTTTAAAACACTTAAATTAAACAAGCGTTTTCTTTTTCACTTTCTTTATTAAAATAATAAATAAATATGAAAAAAATCTCAAATACATTATACAAACTTTTTAACATACATATTATTTATTTATTAATAAACTGAACATAACAAAAATTGGAAAACTTAAAACATTTTGCATACAAGAGTTAATAAATTTCTCAAAACTATTCTGATCTGATATCTGATCAGTCACGTCATCACCGATGCAATTAAGCTCTTTAAAAGTTGAAACCAACTTAGCAGCTTTGACATTGCCTAGCCGATTACGTAGTTTGGAATGGTCAAGCGTTCTTTAAATTTAAAGAAGAGTCTGTCCTATGTTGGCTGACGATGCATTAGCTGTGTGAAGCTGTTAGCAAGTTCCAATCCTGTAGTATTTATATTTTTCATAGAACGCCGCCATGTCTATAGTATTACATAAATTTTTAGAAAACATAATATATGGTTTAAAGGGTACACACTTTGCCTGGTAATTAATAATAATTGGCAATGCTCTGGATGATAATTTATTGTCTGAAAATTTCTGTTTCTTAATGGTTAAAGCCATTTCCATACACTCCTTGAAGCTCCTTCGTATCACGTACAAAAATAACCATTTGCATGTTTTAAAAAAACACTAAACACCACAAAATAACTTACAGTAGGCGTTATTGCAATAGTCAACTTGCAATGCCAATTTATAAATAGTAAATAGTCTGGGTTCCCCCAGGCAATAGCTTCTAATTGCAATTGGGTTTCTTATCTATTATGTATGTTAAAGAAAAGTTAAAATTAAAGTTATTAATATTATGTTTAAGAAAATATAATTTAAACAATGATTTATTTGTTTAAAACATAAAATTTAAAATAAAAAGCGCATGTTTAAAACAAAAAAAATGTTTAAAATAAAAAACATGTGTTTTAAACATGTTTTATTTGTTTAAAACATGAAATTTAAAAACAAAATAAAACATGTTTAAACAAGAAAAAAACGTTTAAAACAAAAAAAAAACATGTGTTTTGTATAGAATTAAAAAGAACATGTTTTTTTGCAACCCTGGTTTTAGACATATATTTTACTTTAAGTAATTAGGGAATTAAAACTTGAGACTGTCATTGTAAGATTTGGCGTAGATCTACGCTTCTACTATGTCTAGGTCTCGAATGTTGTTTTTGAGTGGAATGTGTCTAAAGATATTCAACCTTTCATCTTTACTGATGAGCCCAGAGAGGTTGAAGAGGGCGAAACACATTTCTAAGAACTAGTGTTTGGATCTTTAATTCTATTCAAAAATTTTCCCAACCCAAAATGGTGGATGTGTGAATTATTCGTAAGGGGATTTCTCCACATTCTCTATTTCATTTGATTGATTTCGTACGAGTGGTCGTTGAACCAATAACTTCTACATCTTTTGTTTTAAACATATATTTTACTTTAAGTAATTAGGGAATTAAAACTTGAGACTGTCATTGTAAGATTTGGCGTGGATCTACGCTTCTACTATGTCTAGGTCTCGAGTGTTGTTTTTGAGTGGAATGTGTCTAAAGATATTCAACCTCTCATCTTTACTGATGAGCCCAGAGAGGTTGAAGAGGGCGAAACACATTTCTAAGAATTAGTGTTTGGATCTTTAATTCTATTCAAAAATTTTCCCAACCCAAAATGGTGGATGTGTGAATTATTCGTAAGGGGATTTCTCCACATTCTCTATTTCATTTGATTTGATTTCGTACGAGTGGTCGTTGAACCAATAACTTCTACATCTTTTGTTTTAAATATATATATATATATATGTATATATATATATAGTGATTTTTTGAATAACGGCAATTCGGTCAGATGAAATAAAACTCTATTTGTTCTAGGTCTCAATATTTCGTCACTATTTGGTGACTTCTTCAGGAGAAAACTGTAAATTTATTAAGATTAGATATGGACAAAAATCAAAACATTTCATTACTTACAACTATAAGAGTGATAATTTAAATTCGTTTAACATATTATATTGAACATTGACTTGAGAAATGACTGATGTTATTTTGACATATATTTCGGAGTTATGGTAACTGCAATATATCTTATGTTAATAGAATATTGTCTAATATTGAAAAAAAAATTATTTTTTATTTTTAGTGAATACGTCAAATACTATTAACATAAGATATATTGCAGTTACCATAACTCCGAAATATATGTCAAAATAACATCAGTCATTTCTCAAGTCAATGTTCAATATAATATGTTAAACGAATTTAAATTATCACTCTTATAGTTGTAAGTAATGAAATGTTTTGATTTTTGTCCATATCTAATCTTAATAAATTTACAGTTTTCTCCTGAAGAAGTCACCAAATAGTGACGAAATATTGAGACCTAGAACAAATAGAGTTTTATTTCATCTGACCGAATTGCCGTTATTCAAAAAATCACTATTTAACACAGTACGGTCGAAAATATTTGTACAATATATATATATATATATATATATATATATATATATATATATATATATATATATATATATATTGATGTGATCTTGATTATTGATATGAGATAATATTCTTATATGTCATTTAATTTAATCAATGCATTAATCATAATCTAATTAATTTACCAGATCACATATCAATATGTTTTCAATCTCAGGGCGAATTATAAAATTAATTACTTACTCTCGTGGCTTCTAAGTATTTCTCAATGGTTCCTAATCGGGATAGGAAAGAAAAGAGTAAAATAATACACACATATGGGTTACAATTATAATCAAAATATTGTTTATTTTATTTAAATGGCAATCACTGCTTAATATTTGCTAGATCTTATTATTCTTAAACATAACATTTACAAATGGGAATCTTATTTCCTCTTGGTTTCCAATTGAAAGTTTTTATTAACATTTAACTAGTAGGATTTATTAGCAACAATTCTATTTAAGTTTGATGAAGCTTTTCTGATATTATTTATTATGTTCTTCAATTTATAATGTGGTATTTAATACGAAAAACCCATACATTCATGTCCAAACAAATGAGACTGACCTTTTTCTGGTGAACTGAGAATGTCTTCACACAAGACCCGTTTCCTGCTATCCTTGGCTGCGATCAAAACCTCGTCCTGGCTTTCAGTAATGTTCTCCTTTGAAAACTAGCTCGTATAGCTCTCGTTCCTGCTTCTGTCGTGATGCTGTATTCTACCTTTTTCGAAACTGCAATCAGCTACCGGGACACTCTTGGCTCAAGGAGGTTCTTTTACTCTCAACCTGGCCTACCTCTCGTTCCACGATAGATACTCCACACTCACGGAACTACACCGGCTTTCTCACTCTCCGTACACTACCGTCTACTACTGGACTTCACTTCTCGACAGCTCAAAATATTCTGATTTCTATTTGTCATTCATTCTCCTACTTTCTAAATATCCCTTCCAGATTCACAAATCAACCTTCCACCACCACTCTTATTCGCAGTATTCCTCAAAACCAATTTTTAATCTTTCTAAATATGCTTAATGGATTTCAAAAAAAGAAATAGTTAATTCCCATTCTAAAATTACTTTCTACTATTTACAAAATTTAATAACCTATTCTCTATTTCAACTGAGTCTTATTTAGCATCGGCTAATGATCGAACCTTCCGCGAACAACGATAATGACCTATTATCGATTCCAACTGAGTCTTATTTAGCATAGGCTAATGATCGAACCTTCCGCGAACTACGATAATGGTACGTGCCATTCACTTTGTTTATTCTAAGCGCATTGTCCCGAGTTTCGTTTAATCACTTCTTAAAATTAAATATAACAATTTGTTGTATACAGGTTGTTCTACATTTATATGCCCGTGGTTGAGAAAATTGAAAATATTTTATATTAAATTGAATTCTGCTTATAATTATCAAAATTTAATTTTCAGATCAAATAGAAATATAACAAATCCCCGCCTTGTATTCGATAAAATTTATCTGCATTTTTAAATAAATTTTCTCGAGGCAAAACCAACTCCCTGTATATTTCCTTACTTTAATCTACGTCTTATACCCCTTCTTCTTTTATTACTCTAATTAGTCCCACCTGTAGAGTAATTGTTTCCTTATTTTCAGTGTCCTCATCCTGTGTTAGAGTGTCGGCTATTATGTTGTCTTTCCCTTTTTCCCATATCAATCTTCTGTCTTTTTCCTCAGATTTTTCACATACTTTTACCGTGCATTCTGCATCCTCGTTTTCATATGCCTCCTCTTCAAATGCCACTGTTTCAAACATATTCTTTTCGCTTTCATTTGTTAGCTTTATTTCTTCTTCTCCTGAGCTCATCTCTTCTTTTGAGGAATCCCAGTTTTCTTTTGCTTTTGATACTCTCAATTTTTCTTCTTCTGGGCTCAACTCTTCTTTTGAGGAGCCACAGGTTTCATTTTCTTTTGTCTTTTTCTGACTTTTTCTCCCTTTTCTTCTTTGTCCTTGCTTCGTTGCCAAATTCATTTCCACTGTTTGTTCTTTACCTGATTCGTCCGTATTTTGTTTCTCCTGTTCCTTGTCCTGTTCTTCTTCTTTTTCTTCTGTTAGATTCATCGTATTATTTTTAAAATCTATTACTACATGTTTTTCTGCCAATTCGTCAACTCCTACTATCATGTCATGTGACATGTTTGGTATTATTACACATTGTAGTGCATACATCTTCTTACCCAGTCGTACCATTACTCGTATGCCTTCATTTATAGTTGCCAATGTCCGTTTGTTTGCGCCCACTAAATTTACCCTAGGTATTTTGTAAATTAAATTTGTTAAGTTAACTTCTTCTATTAGTTTTCTGTTGACCAATGTTATTTCAGATCCAGTGTCTATCATAATTTTAATTGGTTTCTCGTTGATAAATCCATCCACAAATTTTAAATTAACTCCATTTTTCTTTTCGTTGTTTCCTGCCAATTTAATAAACTCCTTGGGGTGACAAAAGATTCCTGTTTGATTTTTGGTTTTTAGTGAGCGCCGTCGTGAAAAGACGCCGGTTGCTCATCGTTGTTTATATTTTCGTCATAATGTCTCTCTCCGTCATATTCATCTGTCTGGGTATTCTTTACTTCTCTTCTATTTTCTCTTGGTCTGTCGGATCTGTTTCGGTTTTCTCGATATCCCTGTTCATTTTGTCTACCATTATTTCTGTTTTCTTGATTTGAGCGTGTGGTGTTTCTATTCTGGTATTCTCGATTTCTGTCCTCATTCCATTGCCTATTTCTTTGTTCATAATTTCCTCTTCCGTTGTCTCTATTTTCGTTTTCCCTTCTGGGATTAAAATCTCGTCTTGTATAGTCCCTCCTATTTTGATTTCTATCTCTGTAATCCTGTGTTTCTCGGGGCCTGTAATCTTCTCGCGACCTTCTTGATTTTCTTTCTCTTAAACGTGATTCTCTTATTTGTAGGAATTGGCATAAACTATCTATGTCTTTGTAGTTTTGCAATGTGATATGGTCTTCCAGCGTTTCTTCGAAATGTCTTGCAATCAGTTCGACTAATTGTTCCGATGAGTAATTATATTGTAAATGTTTTGCGTTATAGTAAATTTGTAATGCATATGTCCTTTCTGATATACCCATTCTATCATTGTATTTCCCATTTTGCAATTCCTTGTTAATTTCCAATTGTTGGACTTTTCCCCAGAAATAATTCAAAAATTTTTGTTCAAATTCTTGCCAACTGTCAAATTCTTCTTCTTTGCAATCGAACCATAGGCTTGCTTCATTTTTGAGATGGTTTCTGATAGTTTCTTTTGCTGTTTCGAAATTTCCGATGTGCTGTATTTTCTTTTTCAGGCTATTTATGAACGGCACTGGGTGTAATCTTCTTACATCCCCGCCAAACCTTATCTTCACGTCATCTGTGCTATGTATAACCATTTCTCTTCTTTCTCCTCCATTTTGTTGAATATTGATTTCCGCAATCTTTCTTTCCATTTCTTCTCTGATTGCTTGAATAGCGTTTTCAAACTTGTTTTCCAAATTTTCTATTTCCTTTTTCTGGCAGTTCGTTATCTCCTTTATTTTATTTTGAATTTTCATTTCTTGTTCTTTCATCTCGTTTTTCATTGTTGTCAAACATCCTTTTATTTCCTTTTCATACTTTCCTATGCGTTCCTCCATTTTCTTGTTGTTCTCTTCTATTGCTTGTTTTGTTTCCTTCTGATTTTCTTGCATTATTCTTTTTGTTTCATCTATTGCTTGTTTTGTTTCTCTTTGATTGTCATCCAGTTTTTGTTGTGTTTCATCCATTTTCTGTTCCATTCTTTGTGACTGGAGTTGCATCATTTGTAATAATTTATCTATTCCTGATAATTCTTGCTGTTCTGATGCCATGATTGTCGTGTCTAAAATATCTTCTTGGTCTGAATTATTCTCTTGATTTGAATGTTCTTTTTGTTTTTTGTTGTCTTTGCTTTGGCTTCTTGTCACAGACATTTGTTTTCAAGAAGTACTGTCCCCGCCAAATATGAAATTTTACTAGTATGTTACCAAGACGACTTTTTCTCACCCAAATATTATAAATTGTCAATAAATATATCAAATGTAAATATCGTAAAAATAAAATATTAAATCAGTTATGTAAAATTTGTACCTAAAGAGATCTAAACTTTTATGTTATCAAATGTAAGTATCTCACTTTTTACCACAGGCATATAAATTTTCAAATACCGGCTTTACTCTTTCTATCCTTCAAATTTGCCACTAGAAATACTTTTCAATGCTTTCCACGTTGGACGACAGTTGATGTGATCTTGATTATTGATATGAGATAATATTCTTATATGTCATTTAATTTAATCAATGCATTAATCATAATCTAATTAATTTACCAGATCACATATCAATATGTTTTCAATCTCAGGGCGAATTATAAAATTAATTACTTACTCTCGTGGCTTCTAAGTATTTCTCAATGGTTCCTAATCGGGATAGGAAAGAAAAGAGTAAAATAATACACACATATGGGTTACAATTATAATCAAAATATTGTTTATTTTATTTAAATGGCAATCACTGCTTAATATTTGCTAGATCTTATTATTCTTAAACATAACATTTACAAATGGGAATCTTATTTCCTCTTGGTTTCCAATTGAAAGTTTTTATTAACATTTAACTATTAGGATTTATTAGCAACAATTCTATTTAAGTTTGATGAAGCTTTTCTGATATTATTTATTATGTTCTTCAATTTATAATGTGGTATTTAATACGAAAAACCCATACATTCATGTCCAAACAAATGAGACTGACCTTTTTCTGGTGAACTGAGAATGTCTTCACACAAGACCCGTTTCCTGCTATCCTTGGCTGCGATCAAAACCTCGTCCTGGCTTTCAGTAATGTTCTCCTTTGAAAACTAGCTCGTATAGCTCTCGTTCCTGCTTCTGTCGTGATGCTGTATTCTACCTTTTTCGAAACTGCAATCAGCTACCGGGACACTCTTGGCTCAAGGAGGTTCTTTTACTCTCAACCTGGCCTACCTCTCGTTCCACGATAGATACTCCACACTCACGGAACTACACCGGCTTTCTCACTCTCCGTACACTACCGTCTACTACTGGACTTCACTTCTCGACAGCTCAAAACATTCTGATTTCTATTTGTCATTCATTCTCCTACTTTCTAAATATCCCTTCCAGATTCACAAATCAACCTTCCACCACCACTCTCATTCGCAGTACTCCTCAAAACCAATTTTTAATCTTTCTAAATATGCTTAATGGATTTCAAAAAAAGAAATAGTTAATTCCCATTCTAAAATTACTTTCTACTATTTACAAAATTTAATGACCTATTCTCTATTTCAACTGAGTCTTATTTAGCATCGGCTAATGATCGAACCTTCCGCGAACAACGATAATGACCTATTATCGATTCCAACTGAGTCTTATTTAGCATAGGCTAATGATCGAACCTTCCGCGAACTACGATAATGGTACGCGCCATTCACTTTGTTTATTCTAAGCGCATTGTCCCGAGTTTCGTTTAATCACTTCTTAAAATTAAATATAACAATTTGTTGTATACAGGTTGTTCTACATTTATATGCCCGTGGTTGAGAAAATTGAAAATATTTTATATTAAATTGAATTCTGCTTATAATTATCAAAATTTAATTTTCAGATCAAATAGAAATATAATATATATATATATATATATATATATTGTTATATTTCTATTTGATATGAAAATTAAATTTTGATAATTATAAACAAAATTCAATTTAATATAAAATATTTTCAATTTTCTCAACCACGGGCATATAAATTTAAAACAACCTGTATACAACAAATTGTTATATGTAATTTTAAGAAGTGATTAGAATAAGCGTACGAAACTCGGAACAATGTGCTTAGAATAAACAAAGTGAATGACGCGTACCATTATCGTTTCTTCGCGGAAGGTCGATCATTAGCCTATGCTAAATAAAACTCAGTGAAATAGATGATAGTTCATTATCGTTTTTCGCGGAAGGTTTCGATCATTAGCCTATGCTAAATAAGACTCATTTGAAAGAGAGAATAGGTCATTAAAATTTGTATATAGTAGAAAGTATTTTAGAATGGGAATTAAATATTTTCTTTTGAAATCCATTAAGCATATTTAGAAAGATTAAAAATTGGTTTTGAGGAATATTACGAATGAGAGTTGGTGGTGGAAGATTGATTTGTGAATTTGGAAGGGATATTTAGAAAGTAGGGGAATGAATGACAAAGTGAGAGCAGAATGTTTTGAGCTGTGGAGAAGTGAAGTCGAGTAGTAGACGGTAGTGTACGGAGAGTGAGAAAGCCGGTAGTTCCGTGAGTGTGGAGTATCTATCGTGGAACGAGAAGTAGGCCAGGTCGAGAGTAAAAGAACCTCCTTGAGCCAAGAGTGTCCCGGTAGCTGATAGCAGTTTCGAAAAAGGTAGAACACAGCATCACGACCGAAGCAGGAACGAGAGCTATTCGAGCTAGTTTTTCAAAGGAGTACATTACTGGAAGCCAGGACGAGGTTTGATCGCAGCCAAGGATAGCAGGAACGGGTTTTGTGTGAGGACATTTTCAGTTCACCAGGAAAAGGTCAGTCTCATTTGTTTGGACATGAATGTATGGGTTTTTCGTATTAAATTCCACATAAAAAATTGAATAACATAATCAATTATATCAGAAAAGCTTCATCAAACTTGAATAGAGTTGTTCCTAATAACTCCTAATAGTTAAATGTTAATAAAAACTTTCAATTGAAAACCAAAAGGAAATAAGATTCCCATTTGTAAATGTTATGTTTAAGAATAATAAGAAATAGCAAATATTAAGCATTGATTGCCTTTTAAATAAAATAAAAAATATTTTGATTATAATTGTAACCCATATGTGTATTTTTTTTACTCTTTTCTTTTCTATCCCGATTAGGAACCATTAAGAAATATTTAGAAGCCACGAAAGTAAGTAATTAATTTATAATTCGCCCTGAGATTAAAAACATATTGATATGTGATCTGGTTAATTAATTAGATTAGTATTAATACATTGATTAAATTAAGTGACATATAAGAATATTATCTCATATCAAAAATCAAGATCACAACAACTGTCGTCCAACGTGGAAAGCATTGTAAAGTATTTCTAGTGGCAAATTTGAAGGATAGAAAGAGTAAAGCCGGTATTTGAAAATTTATATGCCTGTGGTAAAAAGTGAGATACTTACATTTGATAACATAAAATTTTAGATCTCTTTAGGTACAAATTTTACATAACTGATTTAATATTTTATTTTTACGATATTTACATTTGATATTTATTGACAATTTATAATATTTGGGTGAGAAAAAGTCGTTTTGGTAACATACTAGTAAAATTTCACATTTGGCGGGGATAGTACTTCTTGAAAACAAATGTCTGTGACAAGAAGCCAAAGCAAGGACAACAAAAAACAAAAAGAATATTCAGACCAAGAAGATATTTTAGACACGACAATCATGGCATCAGAACAGCAAGAATTATCAGGAATAGATAAACTATTACAACTGATGCAACTCCAGTCACAAAAAATGGATGAAACACAACAAAAACTGGATGACAATCAAAGAGAAACAAAACAAGCAATAGATGAAACAAAAAGAATAATGCAAGAAAATCAGAAGGAAACAAAACAAGCAATAGAAGAGAACAACAAGAAAATGGAGGAACGCATAGGAAAGTATGAAAAGGAAATAAAAGGATGTTTGACAACAATGAAAAACGAGATGAAAGAACAAGAAATGAAAATTCAAAATAAAATAAAGGAGATAACGAACTGCCAGAAAAAGGAAATAGAAAATTTGGAAAACAAGTTTGAAAACGCTATTCAAGCAATCAGAGAAGAAATGGAAAGAAAGATTGCGGAAATCAATATTCAACAAAATGGAGGAGAAAGAAGAGAAATGGTTATACATAGCACAGATGACGTGAAGATAAGGTTTGGCGGGGATGTAAGAAGATTACACCCAGTGCCGTTCATAAATAGCCTGAAAAAGAAAATACAGCACATCGGAAATTTCGAAACAGCAAAAGAAACTATCAGAAACCATCTCAAAAATGAAGCAAGCCTATGGTTCGATTGCAAAGAAGAAGAATTTGACAGTTGGCAAGAATTTGAACAAAAATTTTTGAATTATTTCTGGGGAAAAGTCCAACAATTGGAAATTAACAAGGAATTGCAAAATGGGAAATACAATGATAGGATGGGTATATCAGAAAGGACATATGCATTACAAATTTACTATAACGCAAAACATTTACAATATAATTACTCATCGGAACAATTAGTCGAACTGATTGCAAGACATTTCGAAGAAACGCTGGAAGACCATATCACATTGCAAAACTACAAAGACATAGATAGTTTATGCCAATTCCTACAAATAAGAGAATTGCGTTTAAGAGAAAGAAAATCAAGAAGGTCGCGAGAAGATTACAGGCCCCGAGAAACACAGGAGTACAGAGATAGAAATGAAAATAGGAGGGACGATACAAGACGAGATTTTAATCCCAGAAGGGAAAACGAAAATAGAGACAACGGAAGAGGAAATTATGAACAAAGAAATAGGCAATGGAATGAGGACAGAAATCGAGAATACCAGAATAGAAACACCACACGCTCAAATCAAGAAAACAGAAATAATGGTAGACAAAATGAACAGGGATATCGAGAAAACCGAAACAGATCCGACAGACCAAGAGAAAATAGAAGAGAAGTAAATAATACCCAGACAGATGAATATGACGGAGAGAGACATTATGACGAAAATATAAACAACGATGAGCAACCGGCGTTTTTTCACGACGGCGCTCACTAAAAACCAAAAATCAAACAGGAATTTTTTGTAACCCCAAGGAGTTTATTAAATTGGCAAGAAACAACGAAAAGAAAAATGGAGTTAATTTAAAATTTGTGGATGGATTTATCAACGAGAAACCAATTAAAATTATGATAGACACTGGATCTGAAATAACATTGGTCAACAGAAAACTAATAGAAGAAGTTAACTCAACAAATTTAATTTACAAAATACCTAGGGTAAATTTAGTGGGCGCAAACAAACGGACATTGGCAACTATAAATGAAGGCATACGAGTAATGGTACGACTGGGTAAGAAGATGTATGCACTACAATGTGTAATAATGCCAAACATGTCACATGACATGATAGTAGGAGTTGACGAATTGGCAGAAAAACATGTAGTGATAGATTTTAAAAATAATACGATGAATCTAACAGAAGAAAAAGAAGAAGAACAGGACAAGGAACAGGAGAAACAAAATACGGACGAATCAGGTAAAGAACAAACAGTGGAAATGAATTTGGCAACGAAGCAAGGACAAAGAAGAAAAGGGAGAAAAAGTCAGAAAAAGACAAAAGAAAATGAAACCTGTGGCTCCTCAAAAGAAGAGTTGAGCCCAGAAGAAGAAAATTTGAGAGTATCAGAAACAAAGGAAACCTGGGATTCCTCAAAAGAAGAGACGAGCTCAGGAGAAGAAGAAATAAAGCAAAAAAATGAAAGCGAAAAAGATATGATCGAAACAGTGGCATTTGAAGAGGAGGCATATGAAAACGTGGATGCAGAATACACGGTAAAAGTATGTGAAAAATCTGAGGAAAAAGACAGAAGATTGATATGGGAAAAAGGGAAAGACAACATAATAGCCGACACTCTAACACAGGATGAGGACACTGAAAATAAGGAAACAATTACTCTACAGGTGGGACTAATTAGAGTAATACAAGAAGAAGGGGTATAAGACGTAGATTAAAGTAAGGAAATATACAGGGAGTTGGTTTTGCCTCGAGAAAATTTATTTAAAAATGCAGATAAATTTTATCGAATACAAGGCGGGGATTTGTTATATTTCTATTTAATATGAAAATTAAATTTTGATAATTATAAACAAAATTCAATTTAATATAAAATATTTTCAATTTTCTCAACCACGGGCATATAAATTTAAAACAACCTGTATACAACAAATTGTTATATGTAATTTTAAGAAGTGATTAGAATAAGCGTACGAAACTCGGAACAATGTGCTTAGAATAAACAAAGTGAATGACGCGTACCATTATCGTTTCTTCGCGGAAGGTCGATCATTAGCCTATGCTAAATAAAACTCAGTGAAATAGATGATAGTTCATTATCGTTTTTCGCGGAAGGTTTCGATCATTAGCCTATGCTAAATAAGACGCATTTGAAAGAGAGAATAGGTCATTAAAATTTGTATATAGTAGAAAGTATTTTAGAATGGGAATTAAATATTTTCTTTTGAAATCCATTAAGCATATTTAGAAAGATTAAAAATTGGTTTTGAGGAATATTACGAATGAGAGTTGGTGGTGGAAGATTGATTTGTGAATTTGGAAGGGATATTTAGAAAGTAGGGGAATGAATGACAAAGTGAGAGCAGAATGTTTTGAGCTGTGGAGAAGTGAAGTCGAGTAGTAGACGGTAGTGTACGGAGAGTGAGAAAGCCGGTAGTTCCGTGAGTGTGGAGTATCTATCGTGGAACGAGAAGTAGGCCAGGTCGAGAGTAAAAGAACCTCCTTATTCGAGCTAGTTTTTCAAAGGAGTACATTACTGGAAGCCAGGACGAGGTTTGATCGCAGCCAAGGATAGCAGGAACGGGTTTTGTGTGAGGACATTTTCAGTTCACCAGGAAAAGGTCAGTCTCATTTGTTTGGACATGAATGTATGGGTTTTTCGTATTAAATTCCACATAAAAAATTGAATAACATAATCAATTATATCAGAAAAGCTTCATCAAACTTGAATAGAGTTGTTCCTAATAACTCCTAATAGTTAAATGTTAATAAAAACTTTCAATTGAAAACCAAAAGGAAATAAGATTCCCATTTGTAAATGTTATGTTTAAGAATAATAAGAAATAGCAAATATTAAGCATTGATTGCCTTTTAAATAAAATAAAAAATATTTTGATTATAATTGTAACCCATATGTGTATTTTTTTTACTCTTTTCTTTTCTATCCCGATTAGGAACCATTAAGAAATATTTAGAAGCCACGAAAGTAAGTAATTAATTTATAATTCGCCCTGAGATTGAAAACATGTTGATATGTGATCTGGTTAATTAATTAGATTAGTATTAATACATTGATTAAATTAAGTGACATATAAGAATATTATCTCATATCAAAAATCAAGATCACAACAATATATATATATATATATATATATATATATATATATATATATATATATATATATATATATATATATATGATTGTTAATATGTAATGACTGTTGGAATTGTAATAAAAATTTTTTTTTTTTTGGGGAATGCAGTCAATAAATTTTTGGGCTATTCAGTGAAACACTTTGAACTTATTAGTCGAGCTTTCGAAAATTTTATTTTCTTTATCAAGACTATCTACAAATAAAAATGTTTAAATTTAGATAAAACTCAAAATATAAAACTTAACTTACTGCTCGTGGTTACAAATTAATAATTATAACAACTTATATAAAAACATGAAAATTTCTTAAAAGTAATATGTAAACGTAAAAGTTTTGATAGTATGTCAATTCGACATCACTCAAAAAAATGTCGTTGGATTACTATAATAATTCGATGGGTTGGGAAAGAAATTAATGACATAATTTGTTGTAATTTATGATAGAAGAAATAAAAAAAAATATATTTTATGTAGAATTATTAGTAATATTTCAACAAATTTTAATAAGACAAAATGTTATTATAAATGATACTTAATTTATCAATGTCAGATCTCTTATTAATGCAATTTGATTTTTTTTATCCAAACCATTTCTTTAAATTCTCTTTTGCGTAAATTAATTTCCCTTTCTAAAATTGTGGTTTCTTGAAACATGAAAACATGATCATCATTAATCACATGTTCTGCCAAGGCACAAGATGGGACATTTCTCTTAATATCACTTTTGTGTGAAGTTAATCTAAGGGATAAATTCCGTGAGGTTTGACCAACGTAACATTTACCACAAGTGTTACAAGGTATAGAGTAAATAAGATTAGAACTCTCCATAACTTGTAGTGGAGTCTTCGTTTTGGTGTAATTTTGGCTTTACCATCAGACAAAATTGAGTATACATTATCTATTTTTAATAGTTGGAATCAAAGTATCCAATTTACTTACGAAAAAGAGGTAAATAATTGCTTACCTTTCTTAGATTTCTTAATTCACCGAGATTCTAATAATATGCTACGAACTCAATGGTACAAGAAACCTTTTTGCAGTAATAGGTATATTCATTATCTTTCTCAACATCCCTTCAAAATGAAAATTAACTTAGTTTTAGGACTAAAGAACAGAATATGTAAACTGTCACATAGGGATTTTGTAAATAATGACCTCAACAAATTAAGAGAAATTTTATTAGAAAATGGTTATCCCAGGGGTTTATTAAAATAATATTTATATTAGTGCTGAGGTTAACATTTAATTTAAAATGGCCAGTGGCGGAACAGGAACAATCCGAAAGGAAACCTATAGAAAGAATGAAGAACTATCTGATAGTGGCGACGAAGAATCTAAGAAGAAAAAATATAAAGAAGATAAATTATATTTTGAAAAGAGTAACCTGACGAGACGAACACCGAATAAAAGCAACGACACAAATGAAGAGATGATAAAAATGATGCGGGAAGTTATGTGGAAAAATGATGAAATGATGGCAGAAATAAGAACCATACGGAAAGACCAAAAAGAAACGATGGAATATATTAAGGAGCTGAAAGAAAAAAACGAAAAATTGGAAGAAGGTTTAAAAATGGCAAACAATAGAATAGAACAATTGGAAAAAGATAGACGGAGAAATAATATAGTATTAAAAGGCCTAACACTAGATGCTACCGACGGAAAGCCTGTAAAGGAGTCAGTAGAACACTTCATAGGAAGAAATCTGAAATTAGAGGTCAGACTGAGAGGAGCGGTGAAGATCGGCGACCAAATCTTTGTAGCAGAAATGGAAAACCTAACGGATAAGATGAGTGTACTAAAAAACAAAGGAAAACTGAAAAATCTACAGGGACAAAAGGTGTATATAGAATCAGATTTAACAAGAAAGGAAAGGGAAATACAAGCAAAAATTAGGAAAATGGCAAAAGAAGAAAAAGACAAAGGTAATACTACGAAGATAGGATATATGAAACTGGAGATTAATGGAAAGGAGTGGAAATGGGACCATAATAAAGAGAAACTTATACTAACTCACAGAAATATCGGGGAAGGGACTTCAAAAAACTAAAAGAAAATAATGAGACCGGACCCACAACAATGACAACCAAGGCAATGAATGGGAAAAGCGATAGGGAAAAAGATGATGCAAAGGTAAACAAGGATGAAAATAGGAAAAAGGGGAAAGCTAGATTGCAGAAAAAAGGAGAGATAAAAATGGGAACATGGAATGTGAGAAGCATCAATGGAAAAGAGGAAGAACTGGTAGAAGATATGATAAGACAAAAAATAGAAATACTAGGAATAACAGAAACGAAGATGAAAGGAAAAGGTCTTAAGAAAATACACAAAGGATATTGGTTACTTTGGGTAGGAGCGGATACAAAAGAGAGAGCAAAAGAAGGAGTCGGGATAATAATTGCACCGAATAGACTACAACACGTTATAGAAGAAACATATGTTAACCAGAGAATATTATCGGTGAAAATTAAACTGATGGACGAAGAAATATGGACAATAATAACAGCCTACGGAGTAAATGAAGATGCAAGAAAGGAAGAGAAAGATAAATTTTTCGAGGAGCTCCAAATGCAAATTGATAATGGGGAAGAAAACATAATTGTAATGGGAGATCTAAACGGTAGAGTCGGAAACAACAACAGCGGAATAGAGGAGTGCATGGGAAAAGAAGGAGAAGAAATGCTAAACAGAAATGGTGAAAGAATAATAGAAATATGTATGGAGAATAAACTAGTTATAACAAATACAAAATTTAAACATAAAGAAGTACACAAATACACGAGAGTACAAGACAGCAGAAACGAAAAATCAATCATAGATTACTTTTTGGTAAGCAGCAACAAATGGAAAAGAGTACAGGATACGAAAGTGAAAAGAGGCTCGGAGATTGGCAGTGACCACCATCTAGTAATAATGAGAATGAGAACAACAGAGGAAAAAGAAGAAAAGAGAAGAAAGGTAGTAAATGAAAAAATAAAAAGTTACAAATTAAAAGAGGAAATATATAAGAAGAAATTCCAAGAAAACTTAGATAATACTTTGAAAGGTAGGGCAAAAAATACAAATATAGAAAAAAAATGGGAATATCTAAAAACCAGCATAATCAAAGCAGCTGAGGAAACTTGCGGGAAAGCAAAAATAGCAAACACTAACATGAGGAGAACAGAATGGTGGACGGAAGAAATACGAGAGAAAATAAAGAACAAAAAAGACAAATGGAAAAGATACCTAAGCACAAAACACCCGGAAGATTACGAAGCATATAAAGAAAAAGGGAAAGAGGTTAAAATAGCGGTGAAAGCAGGAAAGGAAAGGTCATGGGAGATATTTGGACAAAAAATGACAAAAAATTATAGGGAAAACCAAAAACTCTTCTACGGCGCATTAAAACAACTCAGACAAAAGAAAGAGCACACGATGCCGAATATAAAAGACAAGAATGGAAACGTACTAACAGAAGAAAAACAAATAATGGAAAGATGGAGAGAACATTTCAAAGAGCTAACTCATGTAGACAAGGACAACATAGGGGAGATACAAGAAAGGAATGAAGAACAACAAGTGGAATCCATAACAAGAGAGGAATTAGAGAAAGCAATAGAAAGAGTAAAACTGGGCAAAGCACCAGGCAAGGATCATATCACCCCGGAAATGATAAAATTCATGGGGACAGAGGGAATGGATAGCATGAAAGAACTAATGAATGATATCATAAATAGAGCAGAATTACCAAAGGACTGGAAGAAAGACATTATATTACCAATACACAAAAAGGGAGACAAGAGAAACTGTAATAATTACCGAGGTATCACCATATCAAGTATCCCTGGGAAGGTATTAGCAAGAATACTAGAGACAAGAATAAAAACACAAATAGAAACAACTATGGAAGACACACAGTGTGGATTCAGGAAGGACAGAAGCACGCAAGACCTAATATTCACATTAAGACAAGTAAGTGAGAAGGTAATCAAGAAAAATAGAGAGATACATATGTGCTTCATTGACCTGGAAAAGGCGTTTGACAGAATCCGAAGAAAGGACGTTTGGAAGACACTAACAGAAAGGGGAGTCGACAGACACATAATAGAAGTAATAAAGGATATGTACAAAAATAATACAAATACAGTAAGAACCAATAACGAGGAATCCAGAGAATTTTCTACAAGTCAAGGCGTCAAACAGGGATGCGTGCTGAGTCCACTGCTATTCTCAGTGGTACTGGATGAAGCGATAAAGAAAGCCAAGAGAAGAATGAGAAAACTAACATTAGGATACTGGCAAATGAAACAGACTCAACTATCGGAGCTACTATTTGCAGACGACATGGTATTGATAGCAGAAAACAGAGAAGACTTACAGAACAATCTTGAAATCCTAGAAGAAGAACTATCAAACATAAATATGAAAATTAATACAGAGAAAACAAAAACAATGATAATTTCAAATACGAGGAAGACACACGCAATAGAATTAGACGGGAAACAACTAGAGCAAGTGGAATATTTTAAATACCTAGGAGTAATAATCGAATCAAATGGTAAACAAGACATGGAAATAAACGAGAGAATGGGACGAACAGGAAGCTTATTTAACACTATGAAAACAACATTTTTTGGGAAAAAAGGGATACCGGAAAAAGTAAAAACGGCAGTCGTTAAATCAGTAGTTAGACCAACAATCATGTATAGCAGCGAGACATGGACATTGACGGGGAGACAAAAATCCAGAGTCAATGCTATGGAAATGAGGTTCCTGAGGAAAATAGCAAACAGAAAAAGGACAGACAAAATACGAAACGAAACAATTAGACAAAACCTAAAACTAGAACCAATCAATGAAAAAATAGTAGAAGGACAACTTAGATGGTTCGGGCACGTGTGTAGAATGTCGAACGAGAGGCTAACAAAACGAGTGTTCGAAACGAGAGTGCAGGGGAAAAACAAAAGAGGGAGACCAAGAGTTATGTGGGTAGATGAAATCAGGAAAGAAGTCGAGAAGAAGGGATTGACATTGGAAAGTGCAAGAAACCTAGCGCAAGATCGGAAAGCATGGAGACTACAATGCCAAACTCAACTCCACCAGCCTTACACCTAAAGGTAGAAAGGCTTAGGACTAAGTAAGTAAGTAAGTAAGTAAGAAATATTTAGAAGCCACGAAAGTAAGTAATTAATTTATAATTCGCCCTGAGATTGAAAACATGTTGATATGTGATCTGGTTAATTAATTAGATTAGTATTAATACATTGATTAAATTAAGTGACATATAAGAATATTATCTCATATCAAAAATCAAGATCACAACAATATATATATATATATATATATATATATATATATATATATATATATATATATATATATATATATATATATATGATTGTTAATATGTAATGACTGTTGGAATTGTAATAAAAATTTTTTTTTTTTTGGGGAATGCAGTCAATAAATTTTTGGGCTATTCAGTGAAACACTTTGAACTTATTAGTCGAGCTTTCGAAAATTTTATTTTCTTTATCAAGACTATCTACAAATAAAAATGTTTAAATTTAGATAAAACTCAAAATATAAAACTTAACTTACTGCTCGTGGTTACAAATTAATAATTATAACAACTTATATAAAAACATGAAAATTTCTTAAAAGTAATATGTAAACGTAAAAGTTTTGATAGTATGTCAATTCGACATCACTCAAAAAAATGTCGTTGGATTACTATAATAATTCGATGGGTTGGGAAAGAAATTAATGACATAATTTGTTGTAATTTATGATAGAAGAAATAAAAAAAAATATATTTTATGTAGAATTATTAGTAATATTTCAACAAATTTTAATAAGACAAAATGTTATTATAAATGATACTTAATTTATCAATGTCAGATCTCTTATTAATGCAATTTGATTTTTTTTATCCAAACCATTTCTTTAAATTCTCTTTTGCGTAAATTAATTTCCCTTTCTAAAATTGTGGTTTCTTGAAACATGAAAACATGATCATCATTAATCACATGTTCTGCCAAGGCACAAGATGGGACATTTCTCTTAATATCACTTTTGTGTGAAGTTAATCTAAGGGATAAATTCCGTGAGGTTTGACCAACGTAACATTTACCACAAGTGTTACAAGGTATAGAGTAAATAAGATTAGAACTCTCCATAACTTGTAGTGGAGTCTTCGTTTTGGTGTAATTTTGGCTTTACCATCAGACAAAATTGAGTATACATTATCTATTTTTAATAGTTGGAATCAAAGTATCCAATTTACTTACGAAAAAGAGGTAAATAATTGCTTACCTTTCTTAGATTTCTTAATTCACCGAGATTCTAATAATATGCTACGAACTCAATGGTACAAGAAACCTTTTTGCAGTAATAGGTATATTCATTATCTTTCTCAACATCCCTTCAAAATGAAAATTAACTTAGTTTTAGGACTAAAGAACAGAATATGTAAACTGTCACATAGGGATTTTGTAAATAATGACCTCAACAAATTAAGAGAAATTTTATTAGAAAATGGTTATCCCAGGGGTTTATTAAATAAATTAATTTTTAGCACTAATGATAATAGAACACTTCATGAAGACAATATTGACCAACAGGAAAGGGAATTAGAAAGTTTACCTACCATTTCTTATTGTTCTCTACCATATATACCAACTTTAACACCCAAATTGGTTAAGTTATTTAGGCAAAATCCAAAAATTAAGATTGCCACTAGAAATATTAAAACTTTAAACAGTCTTTACACCAAAACGAAGACTCCACTACAAGTTATGGAGAGTTCTAATCTTATTTACTCTATACCTTGTAACACTTGTGGTAAATGTTACGTTGGTCAAACCTCACGGAATTTATCCCTTAGATTAACTTCACACAAAAGTGATATTAAGAGAAATGTCCCATCTTGTGCCTTGGCAGAACATGTGATTAATGATGATCATGTTTTCATGTTTCAAGAAACCACAATTTTAGAAAGGGAAATTAATTTACGCAAAAGAGAATTTAAAGAAATGGTTTGGATAAAAAAATCAAATTGCATTAATAAGAGATCTGACATTGATAAATTAAGTATCATTTATAATAACATTTTGTCTTATTAAAATTTGTTGAAATATTACTAATAATTCTACATAAAATATATTTTTTTTTATTTCTTCTATCATAAATTACAACAAATTATGTCATTAATTTCTTTCCCAACCCATCGAATTATTATAGTAGTCCAACGACATTTTTTTGAGTGATGTCGAATTGACATACTATCAAAACTTTTACGTTTACATATTACTTTTAAGAAATTTTCATGTTTTTATATAAGTTGTTATAATTATTAATTTGTAACCACGAGCAGTAAGTTAAGTTTTATATTTTGAGTTTTATCTAAATTTAAACATTTTTATTTGTAGATAGTCTTGATAAAGAAAATAAAATTTTCGAAAGCTCGACTAATAAGTTCAAAGTGTTTCACTGAATAGCCCAAAAATTTATTGACTGCATTCCCCCAAAAAAAAAATATATATATATATATATATATATATATATATATATATATATATATATATATATATATTTTTGTGTGAATATATGGATGTGTGAATTGTTCGTAAGGGGATTTTTCCACATTCTCTATTTCATCTATTTATATATATATATATATATATACAGTTTTTGGTTATTGGGTTATGCAGCAATTGATAAGTGTACTCTTTTAAGTCTTTATTCCGAGCTTTCGTTCATGATTATGAACATCGTCAGGGTGCTACAATTATATTATATATGTGAAACAATATGAAAATATGTATATAAAATTATATGTACTTACAACTTATTGAGGATATTTCAAATAGGTGGTCATTAAAATGAGAATTGTACTTATTAAAATGGTCATGTAATGTCTCGATAAAACAAAATTATTCAAATAAAAATTTGTTAATTTAGTTCAACTTCAAAATCGACGAAATATAAAATGACACTTGGACATTCATGACATGGCATTATTTGAAATATCTAACAAAAATTTTTAAAGATGATCAATTTAGTAAACGACCAATAGGGTCAATGATAATTAAGAAAGTATTTTTTAAATTTTATAAATTACTGTTGAAATTATAAATTAAGGTAAAATTTAAAAAAATTAGTAAGATTTTTTGATCAAGTTTAATTAGAAGTTTTAAATTATTTATATAAAAGTAATTTATAAAGTTGTTGACAAAAATTAATTTATACAAAAGTAATTTATAATGTTGTTGACAAGTCAGAGTATCTAGAAGAGGAGTTAGGAGATAACTCACGATTATCTAAAAATAGTAGATAAGAAAACATTTCATTTAGGTGGCCTATATCAGTACGATGATTCATCGAATTTGGATTTTTATTTATGTGAACCATTTCCAAAAAAAGCCGCTTTGAAGTATGTGACTCACGGTCCAATATTTTAGCGTTATTGTAATCAATTCGATGATTATTATTGAAAACATGTTCACCCAATGCACTTCTGTCAGGGTACAATCTGCAGTCTGACTTATGTGAAGTTATTCTGTCTTTTAATCTTCTTGATGTTTGACCAATATATATTTGATTACAATCAAAACAAGGAAGACTGTAGACTGTACCAGTTTTAGAAAGCATTGGAGTCTTGTCTTTGACGTTTGAAAAAACCTTATTGACTGTGAGAGTCGTCTTTAATGCAAGTTTGATATTTTCGAAAGACTTAAAAAGTCTAGTAAACTTCGGTGCAATATCGCTAATATATGGTAAGGTCATATAAGTTACGTTAGTAACGGGAGTCGCGTTGGTTTGCGAGTTGTCTGCATCAAAATTGTTATTAACATTTGTTGGTTGAATGTTAATTGTATTAAACAGTAATTTCTTCAACAAAGACTCTGGATAACCGTTTTCCAAAAAAAGTTGATACAATATTTTTTTTAAATTTTTTGAGTGAAAAGAAACATCGCTGATTTTTAAAACGCGGTTTTTCATGGATTTAATTAAATTGATTTTCATAACGTGTTTATGGTATGAACTATAATTTAGATATCTGCCTGAACTAAGTGGTTTACGATACCAATCCACTAATAAAATGTTATTTTTACGTATAACTCTAGTGTCCAAAAAAGGTACAGAACTCAATATGTCCTCTTTTTCAAGAGTAAATTGTATATGATGGTTAAAGCTGTTAAAATAGAATAACAAATTATCAAGTTCATTAGTAGGCAAGCAAAGTAGAATGTCATCTACATATCTTTTGATGAAAAATAATTTGAAGGGTAACACACGTAACACAAAATCTAAAATATAATCCATAACATAATCAGCTAAGATAGGGGAAATTGTACTACCCATAGGTGTACCAAAAGTCTGTTTGTAAAATCCACTGTTAAATACAAAATAATTGTTTTCAAAAAGAAAGGTTAAAAGTTCAAAAAATGTTGACTTGGACAACTCACAATTATTCGAAATGCTAGACCAATTATAGTCAATGGCAGTAATACAGATATTAAGATATACATTACTAAACAGAGAAACTACATCGAGGCTGGCAATCTGGTAACCATCAGGTATTTTTAAATTATTTAATAATGAATTGACTTCAAAAGAGTCTTTTATGTGAAACTCGTTGTCTAAATCATACGATCTAGTAAGAATTTCAGCCAAAAATTTTGATAGATTATCTGTAGGAGTGCCTATAGATGCTAAAATTGGTCTCACAGCCAAAGGGTTCTTGTGGATCTTAGGTAAAGAATAAAATTTTCCAGGGACGCCACTATAGCTAGCTAATCGTTTCTTTGTTGGTTCTGAAACGTTCCCATCATCACATAATTTTTTAATAAGTTTGTTAAAATTGTTTTCAATAGTATTTGTTGGATCTCTGGTCAACATCTGATAAGAATTGTCATTGTCGATAATATTACTACTTAAATCAAAATATTGTTGTTTGTTCATAATCACTGTAACACCACCTTTATCAGATTTAGTGACAATTAAGTCAGGATTGTTTTTTAAAAATTGTTTTGATTTAAAATATAGTTTTCTAAAGATGGAGTTATTCATTTTAGAATGCTGAACAGAGTTTGTAATGATGTTAACAGACCTAGCTAAAGTGATGTTCCTGGTGTCTTTGTCAGGAATTGTAGATAAAATGGAGTCAATATCAGCCAAGAGGCTTCTTATGGGAATGTCTGACCCAAAACAAGGTTCAATACTAAATTTAGGACCTAATGATAAGAATTTAAGAACATCATCAGGTATGTCTGTAGATGATATGGATAATTTATCCATAACTATACTAAAAACTCTATACTCTTGAAAAAGAGGACATATTGAGTTCTGTACCTTTTTTGGACACTAGAGTTATACGTAAAAATAACATTTTATTAGTGGATTGGTATCGTAAACCACTTAGTTCAGGCAGATATCTAAACTATAGTTCATACCATAAACACGTTATGAAAATCAATTTAATTAAATCCATGAAAAACCGCGTTTTAAAAATCAGCGATGTTTCTTTTCACTCAAAAAATTTAAAAATATTGTATCAACTTTTTTTGGAAAACGGTTATCCAGAGTCTTTGTTGAAGAAATTACTGTTTAATACAATTAACATTCAACCAACAAATGTTAATAACAATTTTGATGCAGACAACTCGCAAACCAACGCGACTCCCGTTACTAACGTAACTTATATGACCTTACCATATATTAGCGATATTGCACCGAAGTTTACTAGACTTTTTAAGTCTTTCGAAAATATCAAACTTGCATTTAAGACGACTCTCACAGTCAATAAGGTTTTTTCAAACGTCAAAGACAAGACTCCAATGCTTTCTAAAACTGGTACAGTCTACAGTCTTCCTTGTTTTGATTGTAATCAAATATATATTGGTCAAACATCAAGAAGATTAAAAGACAGAATAACTTCACATAAGTCAGACTGCAGATTGTACCCTGACAGAAGTGCATTGGGTGAACATGTTTTCAATAATAATCATCGAATTGATTACAATAACGCTAAAATATTGGACCGTGAGTCACATACTTCAAAGCGGCTTTTTTTTGGAAATGGTTCACATAAATAAAAATCCAAATTCGATGAATCATCGTACTGATATAGGCCACCTAAATGAAATGTTTTCTTATCTACTATTTTTAGATAATCGTGAGTTATCTCCTAACTCCTCTTCTAGATACTCTGACTTGTCAACAACATTATAAATTACTTTTGTATAAATTAATTTTTGTCAACAACTTTATAAATTACTTTTATATAAATAATTTAAAACTTCTAATTAAACTTGATCAAAAAATCTTACTAATTTTTTTAAATTTTACCTTAATTTATAATTTCAACAGTAATTTATAAAATTTTAAAAATACTTTCTTAATTATCATTGACCCTATTGGTCGTTTACTAAATTGATCATCTTTAAAAAAATTTTTGTTAGATATTTCAAATAATGCCATGTCATGAATGTCCAAGTGTCATTTTATATTTCGTCGATTTTGAAGTTGAACTAAATTAACAAATTTTTATTTGAATAATTTTGTTTTATCGAGACATTACATGACCATTTTAATAAGTACAATTCTCATTTTAATGACCACCTATTTGAAATATCCTCAATAAGTTGTAAGTACATATAATTTTATATACATATTTTCATATTGTTTCACATATATAATATAATTGTAGCACCCTGACGATGTTCATAATCATGAACGAAAGCTCGGAATAAAGACTTAAAAGAGTACACTTATCAATTGCTGCATAACCCAATAACCAAAAACTGTACATTTACTGTCAGCAAAGACTCATTGTCTTCTTATATATATATATATATATATATATATATATATATATATATATATATATATATATATATATATATATATTTAAAAATGTTTAAAAATAAAAATATAACCATTTTAATAGTACAGTTTGTTAATTTTTGTGGTTAAGTTTAGGCAGAAATTTATTTTTAATCTAACAGATGAAATGCGCCCGAATATGTTAGGATTAGCCATTTTGGCATATCTATTTTTATTCCGAATGTTACATATCCGTCATCTCCTATTTCTTTAAATTTCTTATAAATCTACATTCTCCAAATAAAGTTCTCACATATTTGAAGTTGCAAATCACATCCACTAATTCTTGATTAAATTAAGAAGCACTGTTTGGAGATAAATTTAAAAGAACCTATTATTTCTATATTCTCGAAAATAACTAAATTACAATTACCTATTAAAAAACTCTTTATATACATAAACCGTAGAAGTAGATCTTCATATCGATTAGATTGATTTTTATCTCGCCAGTGTTAATAAGGTCTGTACAGTGTCTTAAGCCGGTCCTGGGTTTTTTGTAGGGGAAATGAGGCACTAAAATAAAGATAAAAACATATTATAGGTACGTTACCTAAATCAAAATAAGAGCAAGTGGGGCGCACGAGACAGTTTCATCTAAAATTAGATACACGTTGAAAAGCGTTCTTCCTGTTGTGGCAATAGAGAAAGAAGAACAGCAGTTGTTGTAAGTGATGAAAGGAGCGTCTTCTATACAATGCTTTACAAAAATACTATTTAATTTTCAACTAACTAAAATGAAATAACTCATTTTTATAATAGGGGAGTCAATATAGAACGAAAATATGCAATGTTTCGGAAAAATTCAAACAAGCTTATATTTTTCTAAAACTTTTTTTGTTAGTTTATATACATGCTAAAGTAAAAAGTTCTATACGCAGATTTTGCCGCTAATAGGGAACTTGCATAAATTTTTAAATTCGAAAAAAATGTTATAAATCACAACACAACATAATTTAAAAAATGTATCAAAGATAAAAAAGTTTTGTTTGTCTTTCGTTTGGCCCCTAAAGACGATTAAAAATTCAAATTAAAACAGGTGGTCCAAAACGCGTCGTGACGTCACTTGGTTTTACATTTACATTTTTCCAATAAAGTAAACAGAATTTTAAATTAGACGTTATAAACGTCAGTAGAAAATACATTTATGTGACGTTACAAGTGTTTTTGATCGTTTGAACTATTCATAGAAAAATTCGTACTTTTACAAAATGGTTTTATTTTCAATAGTAAACCTTCGTTCCTTTCCTTCAAAAACAGTATAAAACTACAATTTTAACAAACTGGTATATATTATTACAATGACATACGATAAATGTCATTAGAATATAAATATTTTTGACTTATTCCACGACGATGAGCTTGCCAAATACCCAAGTAGGTGGAGGCCAATAAACTAAAGAAGGAGAAGAAGAATATACCTAAATATAAGGTTGTGTCTAGGTATACGTTACCGTGTACGCAAATAAAAAAGTTAGAGTGTCAGTGATTTCTTATTTTTTATTTGTTTAGTGTTTGTTTTTAAATTAACTACGGAGTGTGGACAATGATTTAGTTCTTTTAATGCGTTTAAGAACATTTTAAAACAGTACGAAAAAGATAAGAGACTATAAATTAATATATATTTTTTTAGTTATAAATGAAATAGTAGGTATGTATTACCGTAAAAGATTAAAATAAAAAGAAGACCTAAAGCTTTCACAATAATAATTAACTTGTTCTGAAGCTATTATCTTTGTGGCATTTTTGTAATCAACTATTCTAAATGGGAACTAAGCCACAATTTAACCAAAAAATGATTTTATTAACGTTTCGACGTCTAAATCGGACGTCGTTGTCAAAATACAAAATATTATTAAATTAAACAAAAATGGTGTTGCTTAGTAAAAAATTTTTCTAATAATTTATTTAATCTGACTAATTTTTGTATTTTGACAATGACATCCGATTTGGAGGTCGAAACGTTAATAAAATCATTTTTTTAGTTAAATTGTGGCTTATTTCCCATTTAGAATAGTTGATTACAATAATTAACTTACGTATAAAAATTATGTTAACAATATTGTTTACGTGTTATGTCAACTAAATACATATATTTTGCTAACCTAAATATATACTTTAATATATACATTGATTTATTACAATTAAGTCTGAAACATCTGAATAGTTTTGCTTCCCTTCCTTTAACAAATATTTTTCTATCAAACACACGCTAAACATATCAAAATAGCATGTACCAAAATATACAGTCACTGCGCACGCTAAATAATAACGTCACTGGCTTGATGAAGTTTAATTCGCGTGTACATACCTAACTTTTTTATTTGCGTACACGTTAGCGTGTACCTAGACACAGCGAAATATAACCATAATAATAACTAATGTAAAACTATGTGACGTCACGGGTCGTTTGAACTATTTTATACCGCTGAAGACTTTAAATACGTATTTCTAAGTTATTACGAGTTTTTGAAGCGTGAAATTTTGGAAATCTCATTTTTAAACAAAACTGAACATTGTTATGTAATAAAAAAAATTGTGCAAGTTCCCTATTGTTTATTAATTGTTTAAACAATAACAATTGTTTTGTATAAATCATTTTAAAAATATCGTGGAATTCATATTTTACTTTGATCAAATATGTTTCTATTTTGTTTTTGAATATGCTGATAATGACGAATATGGCATTACAATTTGAAAATTCTTATACAGAAGCTCTTATACAATATTTATGCGCTTAGCTAGGAACCATGTGGAAACTTTTTTATTATCAATTTTACGAAAAAAAGTTATTCTTCATAAAATGCTCTACACAGTCTAAAATCTAAAACTCAACCATCAGATATAAAATTTTATCAATTTTATACGAGGTATGTCAAAAATATGAATTTCGTTAAAGAGTAAAGTACCTTTATATTCCAGAATATCAAAAATTGTTACTATGAAAAGTTGTTTGGAATTAAAAACTATGTTTTAATATACAATTACATCCTTCTAATTGAGAATTTTTTTTTCAAATTACGGATATCTAGCCATCATCATTTTATTACAATTATGATAACTATTTTAGTATCAATTTTACAAAAACAAGTTATTCTTCATAAAACACTCTACCTGATATCAGATATCAAACTTTTTCAATTTTATAGGAGGTGTGTAAAAAATATTAATTTCGCAGTCCAAAAAAATAATAACAGTTAAGTAAGTGCCTTTATAGTTCACAATATTTCAATTAGAAGGATGTAATTGAACATTGAAACATAGTTTTTAATTCCAAACAACTTTTCATAATAACAAATTTCGATATTGTGAAATATAAAGGTACTTTACTCCTTGAGTGAAATTCATATTTTTTGACATACCTCGTATAAAATTAATAGATATCTGATGGTTGCCTCTTAGATCCTATACGATGTGGAGTATTTTATAAAGAATAACTTTTTTTCGTAAAACTGATAATAAAAAAGTTATCAATAGGTTCCAAGTTACGCAGACATACTGTAGGTATGTATAAGAGCTCAAAAAAATTTTTTGTAGAACGTTTATTATTGTTGAAGCTTATTATTAAATGTATTTTGGTAAGTTTTACAGAAAAAAGTTTGGATCACTTTGTATAAACATTTTTTAGCTGGTACTTTTCGGTTTTTGTATTACATTTTTTATCTTTCTTAATTTTCTCAAAAATAAATTGTTTATTTCATTTCAAAGTAAAATAGTTAAGTGCATTTTAATGATTACATCCTAGCCTTTAAAAAACACCTATAAAATTGTAATAAATCTGTTCAAACTTGAGCAATACCGTCTTAAATTGGTAGTATTACTGTAAAACTACGAAGTTTTCAAAAATCACATTTTTTGAGACGTTGTATCGTTTGAATTAAATTTTTGAGATTTTTTTTGAATTAAACATCGCTTAGTTAGACATTTGAAAGGTAAGTTGTGCAAATTTGTAAAATATGTAGGTAAAATTGTATTAGTTACACATTTTTATATCATTTTTAAACAAAATTCATGTAAGTCTCACTTTCCGCCCACACCGTACTTATACCCATACATTTTATTTCTTTTTATTATAACCATAAGATAGCTTTATTGTTCTTCTTTCATGTCCATTTTGTAAAATTTCATTTGATTAATTAGTTAAAGAATTACATATATCAAAATAACTCAACCGTACACTTGGCCGAACGCTAGTTTACAATGCGCCAATGTTTGTGAGAAGGGCGACTTTAGCGTTATAAACAAAGCATTATAGAAGCTATAGATTTAATTTTAGGAAAATCTTTATATAAGGTTTTTTTGTAATATTTTCTGAATTTTTCAATGGGTAACGTCAGTTTTTTTTTCTAAGATTTATATTTTCGAAGTTTTTTTGAAAAAAAACTAATTTCGCAGTTCATTTGTTTAATAACAAAATGAAGTAAAACTTTTCTGGAGTAAAACTTTTTGATATGTTATACAGTATACATTTCTTAGTCAAATTACAAAAAGTTCATTCTTTGATTTTTTCCGAAGTAAAAATCTCTATTGACTCCCCTATTAGTCCTGTCGCCAGGGGGGATACAACGGCCTCCTTAATTCAGATGGACTTACCCAAGTTTTTTTATGTATTTTGACCCGTAGAACACGAATTTTTTGGGTAACAGTTGATCCGGTGTCGATAAGGTTGTTATAAAGAAAGAACTTGAGGAATTATATAACAGCGATTTTTCGCAAAACAAAACATTTTCTTGTATTTTTTGGGCGATTCTCAGCAAAAAATGGTCTCACAGGTTTTTTCGTAGGCTGCATAGTTTTCGAGATAAAGGCGGTTGAACTTTCAAAAAATAGAAAAAGTGCAATTTTTGAACCTCAATAATTTTTGATTAAAAAATAAAATAGCAATTCTGCTTATTGCATTTGAAAGTTCAAGTCAAATTCTATCGGTTTTGATTATTTGCATTGCTAACAATTAAGTTTTTATTTGTTAAACAAAGCCATAAACACATAGTGTTTCCCGTGCCCAAAGCATGCGTTTTAATGTACGTAATCTACGTAGAAATTGTCTGAATGTACGCCTACTTGTTCGATTTCAAATGAGAAATGCATTGAAAACATCATTCAATCACTATCTGCCTTACTAATAAAACACTCGTATTCAAAGGTTATTCCGTATTTATATCTAGAATAGTTATCTTAAGTATAAGGTAGATATAATACGAATACCAATAGACTCGGTATAAGTTAGTTATAAGTATTCCCACTTTATTCCGAAATAATAGTTTGGCAACGGCGCAATCTTCTACACAACAACGATATATTGGGTGAAATATGTGAGTTTTGACTTTTCTCTACAACTGACAAACCAATTTCAGTCATTTGTTGATGAACTACCCGCAGTTGCTTTTCTCTTTATGAGTCGTATAAACTCAAAAAATGGAGATTTTCAACATCAAATTTTACTTCATAATTTTTTGATGAGCTATGGCCGTTGTATTTTCTGCTATATTTTAATAAATCGTTATTTCTTGTATGTTGAGTTTGAGTATTTCATAAAATGGCTTCGAATAAAAGAGAAATTTGTATTTTCTGCTATATTTTAAAAAATCGTTATTTCGTATCTTGTATGTTGAGTTTGAGTATTTCATAAAATGGCTTCAAATAAAAGAGAACGTTGCATTAAATGGGAAAATGAAGAAAAGGTAAACAAATTGATTTATTTTACTTATAAATGCAATGTAAATATGTTAATTTCAGCATATTTTGAAGATTATTGTGAGAGAATTTCTACATATTATAGAAAATAAAGACCTTATTTTTCTTGTGGAGTGGAGGATAAGCCTCCTCCTAGCTTGTTCACAATAAGTGAATCACCTACTAAGTTTTCTAAGAACCTTACATCATCTTTAGGAAACCGGATTTCTATTCTGCATTATTTGAAAAGGAATTTATGCTTTCTTTGAAAGTTTTCCTTTTTCGTGTATTTTCCATCATGTTAATTAAATTATCAACTTCCTCGTTAGCCGCAATACCTCTTAAACACATTTTTTTAATATATACCTACTCTCAAAAAATAATATATTTTTGTCTCTGATGACTTTGACAGTCATAAAATAGGTTATACCAGACTTAAACAAGGGTGTAGATCGGTATAATCATCATCATCATCTTGGTCATACAGCCCTTAGAGGGCCTCGACCTTCTCAAGCTTTCTAAGCCATTCTGTTCTGTCCCTTGCTTGCATTTTCCAGTTGCCGACTCCGATCTTCTCGGCATCCTGTGTTACCCCGTCCATCCACCTCAGCTTTGGTCTACCCCGTCTTCTCATTCCCACGGGTTGCGCTGTTAGAATCTTTTTTATCATGTTCGATTCAGGGGACCGGGCTACATGTCCTGCCCACTGCAGGCGGTTTCGCTTAATTATAGTGATAATATCTTTTCCACCAAATGTATGCTTGTAGATATTTTGCAGTTCAAAGTTATATCTACGCCTCCATATTCCGTTCTCACAGACCGCTCCGAATATCTTACGTAGCACCTTTCTTTCAAAAATCCACAGAGCGGATTCATCTGTTTTAGTTAGCGTCCATGCCTCTGATCCATATGTGAGAACGGACACTATCAATGTTCTATACAGCCTTATACGAGTTTTTTGAGACAAACGTTTGTTAGCTAAGTACTTTGATAGACTATGATAACACCTGTTTGCAATTATTATTCGTCTTTTTATTTCCTCTGATGTGTTATTATTGGGGTTAACCGATGTCTCTAGATATATGAACTCTTTGACCGCTTCGAAGTTTTGGTCATTGATGATTAGATCTGCGTCAACATTTCCAGCTCTTGTATTTGTGTTAGTCGCCATGAATTTTGTTTTATTTCGATTTATATGTAACCCCATTCGTTCTGCTGCTGCTACTAGCTCGGTTAGGATTTCCGCAGTTCTCGCTCTGGTTCTTGTTATAATATCCACGTCGTCTGCATATGCTAGAATTTGGACAGATCTATTGAATATTGTTCCCCTACTATCTCTACATACTATCTATATTAGCGTCTCGTACGACTTTTTCTAATGCTACATTAAAAAGTTGACACGCCAGCGCATCTCGCTGCCTTAAGAGGATCGGAACGTATTTTCGGCTGCAATGCTATTCAAATGGGGATTCATTTTTTTCAAATCCTGAGAAAACTAACAAGTATTTTGGAAAAATTTAAACGCAGAATGAAAGATTACGTTATTAGCGAGGGCCGAAAGTCCCTGAGAACTTATACAATGTTTATTTTAATAAGTTACAGGGGTGAAAAAACTAAGAGAAAATTTAGTGTGATTTTTAAATTCAAATATCTCATTCAAAATAAACTTTTTATTTATTCTAAGGGACTTTCGGCCCTCGGTAATAATCTAGTCTTTCATTCTGCGTTTAAATTTTTCAAAAATATTTATTGGTTTTTTCAGGATTTGAAAAAAATGAACACAATGCCGTGGTAATATTTTCCAAATCTGTCTGTCTTACAACGCACTCAACCGAATATAATATTGTCAGCATATATTGTCAGTCAGACACTGACAATCAGTGACAATTTTATATATTTGACATTGCATCGGGAATATTTTGAGAAATTGATTAAATATTATTTATATATAGTGTATTTGATAAATAATTGATTTAAGACGTGAACTTAATAAAAAGTTATTTATTGTGTATTATTTGTGAAAGATCCAAGCAAAGAATACATCAGATATATCCTGTGATCCAAGTATTTTGTTGTTAGAGATGTTCAAAATTGTAAGCGTTCCAAAATAACAACATATTATTAAAAAATCACTTTAACACTTTTCCTCTTTTCTCGATTGATTATTAGTTTTTGTTGTACAAATAAATTATTACAATCACTGAAAACATAGTTAGTGAAAAAATTATCACATTTATTAACTGAATTAATAATTTGCAATTATAAAAATAACAGTTATCCAAGAACATTCAAAAGCCATCTCTTTAAATTAATTATGACATTTTCAAGTAGAATGACATTCTAGTAATGTTTACATATCCACACCAGTGTGAATTTTACTACACGTAATTTGCCGTGTAAAGACAGAAAAAGTAGGGATACACGTAAAATATTTGCGAATTATGTACCCATAGCCTTAACCCCCTATGTATTTCAAATGGGGTTGACGAGTCGTTTTGAATTTTTACTGCTGATATCATCTTCGCCATTGTCACTTTTATCATACATATGAGTTTTTTTGGGATTCCTAACTCATTCATAGCGCTGTAGAGACTTGGTCTTAATACACTGTCATAATCAGCTTTAAAATCGACAAAAATATGGTAGATCGGTATAAACTTGGACTAAATTCTTATACCAAGTATAACCTATACCTAAGTTATTCCATGTTTATTGGTAGTGATTTTGCCTATACCTGATTTATTCTTAGTATAAGTTTTATACTTGGTTTATTAGTAACAGTGTAAGTGTTTATAGCTTTGTTTAACAATAAAAAAATTTATTTTTTATTCGAAGGTTTATTTCCGGAGAAATAAAACCTCTAATGCCCAAATTACCAACTCTTGCATACCTAAATAATTTCCCTACCAAACTGTCTCGACAGACTTTTTTCCGTCATATTTTCTATCATGCATCCGTGACCTTTGCAAACAAGAAGTTGAATTCTTGACATTTCCCAGCTTAGATTAATGAGGCTTAAAACTATAAAAGTAAATTTCAGCGTGAGGAACAAAACGGCATCGTTGTCACATATTTAGCTAAGAAAACAGTAAAAACATCCATAAAATATCTACTCTTAGAAACATGAGTGATAACCTGAATAGTCGAGGAAATGAAGCTGAAAAAATAGCAAAACCTCGCAATTTTTTCGTCCAGCATCGATTTGTACAAAAATTTGGGATTAGGCTCATTTCACCCTCTAGTTCATTTTCTATATTGAGCCGTTGTACGCTTTTGGTTTTCTAAGGGTGAAAACTACCCCTAATTGTAAAAAATTATAAAATAACATTTTAAACTTTAATATTGTCAACATTTGGTTCTTATTAATTACATAATGATTGTTTTATTCTTTAAGATATACTACCATAATATTTCAACCCTTAAAACCACCCTTGTTGGAGCTATATATAAAAAATTTACTTATCCTAAAAGAATAATTTCGGTTTGCATCGATTTACATAAAAATATAGGATTAGGATTAACGCATCCTGTACTTTATATTCTATATCATATTCAAGGGCGTTGATTATTTTTAAAGGTGTAAAGTACCTCTTATTGTCAAAAATTATGTAAAAACATTATAAACCTTAATATGGGTAAAATTTGGTATTGATTGGTTAAATATTTATTGTTTTATACTTTAGGATATAATATCATAATATTTAAACCCTTAAAAACCACCCTTAATAACATTACAATTTTTATAAGTAGATAATTTAATTGATCTATATAGAAAAAAAGTAGAATTAAAGAATTACAAAAACATTTATTTACAGAAAAATACGAATTTACAAATGTGCACAAATACAAATACAAATAGTTTTTTAGTTATCTTCCAGTATACGAATCGGTTCTGTGGTATTATACATACATTGAAAATGCTCCATAAGCGAACTATTCGAATTTTTCGAAAAAAAAAGATCGTTTTATAAACATAGCTCCTTAATTTTTGGCGATAAAAAGTTTTTCAAAAATGATTTTGTGGGATTTTTGAAGAGCTATAAGACTGTGTAAATTAAATTCCGTAAGATCCCTTAGTTTTTAATTGGGGCGGGTTTAAAGGGCTCGAATAAGGGGGTGTTTGCTCGTAAATAGAGGTTTTAAACAGCTATACCTCGCTAAGCGTTCACTGTAATGAAAATGTATGTACAACTAAATTTTAGTTATTAAAAAATATACAATGTAGTAGTCTGTCACTTTTTTCGTAACTCCAGTATTTTCTGAGATATTTCGAAGTAAAAGGTGAAAAATACGAAATTGCAAAAAATAAATTTTTCTTTAAACTCCAATTTTTCTAAAATTAGGCCTTTTAAATAGGTCAAACTTCTTGGATATGTTGGTAATACAAATATACAAGGAATTGCAGAAAGGTTAAGATTAATTTTTAATTAGGAGGGTAGTTAAGGGGTTGTTTTCACTGATTTTTTCGTAGTGAAAAGCAGGTACCGACCTTTTTTTGATCATAAGTTGCTAAATTTTCATGCTAGAAACTTTTTATTATTATTTTTTAAAATACATAACTGTATACTTAAAAAAATATTATTTAAATTTTCCTCAAAAAATGCAAGGTTTTCCCGGTATTTATCTTTGAATATTTCAAATTATACATTTGACGAAAAAAGCTAACCTTTAACGTACCGTATCTCGGTTTGTATTGGTCTTAAAAATATTATGGAAAAAGAATTGGATTTATGTTACAAAAAGATACAATTTTGATATCTACAGTTTTTTTGATTATATGCATATTTTTCGAGGTATTCTCAAAAAACCCTCTAAAGGAGTAGATTTTTTCGTCGAAAAACTGTTACTTTCAAGCGCGAATAACTCGAAAAATATTAGTTTTACTAAGAAAATGTAAAATATGTTTTTTTCTTAGAATTACTTTTTACATCGATTTACATGGTTAAAATTTAATAAAAAATTCCCACCCCCGAAATGGGGTGGCAACCACCCCCAAGATTTTAGCGTACAGCGGTATGATAGAAAATGATCCTTGGATTATTCCCTACCTTCTGGGAAAATTCCAAGTAAATCCATGTTGGACGAAAAAATTGCGAGCCAAAATGTCCTCGACTAGAAGCAGCTTTTTATTAGAAGTGGCTGTTTTTAAGTTGGGCGGTATATGAGTGTGCCTAAACTAGGACGGTAAACGCTCTGATAGACTACAAATGATTAACGAATGAGATATGCGAAAGAAAAGGGAAAGAGAATAAAATTTTGGGCACCACCCTATTTTTGAAAGGAACAGGGGAATATAGTAGGTAGAAGAACAGAAGAGAAAAGAATTGAGAAAGATAAATATCAAGGTACACAATGACTACTGCACCTTAAGAATAAAGTATTAAATTGACTAATTTGGATTCACCTGCATTGTTATTCTCTTTTAGTCCATACTGTTATGCTTTATGCTGCTTTGTCTGTAACACATTTAGTGTATTGTCTAGTGTTTTGTTTCCACATATTTCTTTTGGGTTTGTCGAAAATTGTATAATTTAAGGTGTTGTAAAGTTTATGTATTTTCTGCATTCTATTTGATATTTCTACATCCATTTTTCTATCCCCTTATATTATTACTCTAGAACTCTAGATATTCGAAACTGCTCCTTATGGAGAATCATTTTAATAGTAGGGGAGGACAGAATGCTAAATTTGCAGTTACTCGAGCGTTATGGGGCGTATTGGGTTGTGAGGATTGGGTCCTAAAACCAAAAAAAGTTAAGTAAAATTCTCCATTTAAGTGGGGACTTTCCATTTTTTAATTTAATTTTCCATTTCCAACAATCGTTTTTTCTGATCTATCCATAATTCGAAAAAATATCTTGAGTAAAAGTTTCTCATTTTTACGTAAGGAATCTAAATCTGTAATAAAAAATGGGGGCTTCTATTTAAGATTTTAAAGTATCCTCCCACCCCACCTCCGTGGGGGTCGTCGTTGGTGTAATTCGATAGATTTTTCAAAAATATTAAATACCTGTATTTTGCAGTTTTTCGATCTGATGTTCATTTCGCGAAATATCGCGGGGTTTCTATTTAAAATTTTAAATTTATCCCTCAGCCATCTCCGTGGAGGGTCGTGTTAAGCATCTTTCGATAAATTTTTGAAAAATGTTGAACAGGTATATTTTTAGTTTTTCGATCTGACGTTTATTTTTCGAAATATTCGCCTTTTTCTTGTGAAATTGTGACTCACAAATTTCCTTATGCCCCGCTCAAATCGTCAGATTTTTGAAATATATACTGTTCTGCATGTACTTAACTTACCTTATCTTAATCTGACGATTTCGAGTTTTTCTAAGTATAGATTTTTTTTCTGGTCCCCCTTAACGAACTCCACTGTGTTAAGATCTAATATATGGTAGGGGTACATTATGATAATCTGACGCGCTCGAGTAACTGCAAAAATCCCCGCTTGGGCTCCCCTACCATATGTGAGTTAAGGATTTCCTTTATAGGTCTGGATCCCGCATATGAAAAAAAAGTTGATTAATAGCAAGCTGAAAATTTGTTAATAGCTTAAGGGTGTCTAGTCGGACAAACTTTGATATATGGGAACACTGGAACAGGGGAAGTTTTAATTTTGGAACAGGTTAAAAATTTGGAACGGTCAGACCTCGAAAACGGCACATGTATTTTGTCCGACAGAACAGACTTAAACTCTCCGAACAGAGATTAAACGCTCATGCAAAAATCAGACTGCTATTTATCACCAAATGGGCGTTTTAATGAGTGGAACATGTAGAATATGTCAAATGACAGGAATTATGACAGGTGATAAATAGCAGTCTGATTTTTGCACGAGAGTTTAATCTCTGTTCGGAGAGTTTAAGTCTGTTCTGTCCGTGACCCGTCAAAATAGCCCGGTCAAAACAGCCCCGTCAAAAAAGCCCCGTCAAAATAGCCCCAACACAAAATAGCCTCGACAAAATAGCCCGCAAACAAAATAGCCCCGACAAAATAGATCGCACACAAAATAGCCCCGGTCAAAACAGCCCCGGCTAAAATAGCCCCGGCTAAAACAGCCTCTTATAAACAATTACATAATTATTTATACAAGGTGTCCAAAAACTTTTTTTTAATTTAAATTATTTGACAAAAAGGAAGAATGTATTTAAATTATTTGACAAAAAGGAAGAATGTATTTAATTTATTTAATTTAAAATGCATGTAAAGAAAAACTATTGTTTATTTTTCTTTAATAGCTTTTCTTTTAATATTTATTTATATTCTCATTTTGTTACGCCACTGTCAAAACATTAAGTTCTTCTTTTTATTTTTATGTTGACTTATAACTTATGACGTGTGAGGTGTTTTGACAGTGACAATTAATTAATTTCGATGATTGAAATATTTGTTACCTGCTGAGCATTATAAACTAAGATCTAGAATATAAGCTTTAAATGTTGTTTCTTTTTCTTACAGGTAACGTTTTTGTAAATCGTTAATATTGTACATAAAATAATAAAGTTCCTTTTTCTTACAGAGAGAAACACAATTGAGTTTTTTATTCACCAAAAGTTTGATGGTTAAAAACATTATTACAAAACAACATTTTTGCTGATAGAAATATAATAATTTTCCATTATAAAATGGCAAAACTGAGATTTGAATTTACCGTTAAATCATTGCAGACTGATACAAAAACAAATATCATCACGATCACCTCAATTGAGACTGAGGAAAATGAAATTTTTTCAATACCTAATGATATGCAAAATATTTCCTATCATAAAAAAATCCAGACGACAGCAGCTTTTGAGAAAGTAAAACGGGTTCTAACAAAACGGGGCACTACAAGAAAAGTTTGGATCGCAGATGAAGATATTTTGAAAGTTTATATGGACGAATATGGGAATATACAATTCAATGATTTTCTCTTAGAACAACAAAGCATTCAAGGGAGAGAATCTTTAACATCCACACCTGGTATCTCACTAATACGTTAGAACAGATCTTAGAGAGAGTATCAAAGTCAAATTAAACACAATGTATTGAATCCTTTAATAAAAAAAAAGTATCAGAACAATTTGTGATAGAAAAATTTACAGGAAAAAATGTGAATGTTTTACAATGGATGGAAACATTTGAAAATGAGTGCACAAGATTGCAAATAGATAAAAATACTGAAAAAATTGAAATTCTAAGACTATTTTTAGAAGGATCATGTGTGGATTGGTACAGGTCAATGCTTATAAAATATTCAATAAATTCTGATTGGGATGAATGGAAAAACAAATTTTGTGATACCTATGCAGACAAAGGGTGGACTCCAGTGAGGTATGCGTTTGAGTTCAAATACATGAATGGTTCTTTATTAGAATATGCTCTTAAAAAGGAAAGACTCTTACTACAAATAAACAAGTCATTGAATAAAAAAATTATGATTGATTTGATAGCTATTGGACTCCCAAATTATATTGCTGATAGAATTGATAGAGACACTTTGAAAGAAACGGAAGATCTCTTCAATGAAATTAGAGGTCTAGAACACTTAATAAAAATGAAGACTTCAGAAAAAAAAGAAATACCATACTTTAAGAAAAAACAAGCCTGCAAAATTTGTGAAAAAGAAGGAAAAGGTTTACGTTATCATCTGGAATCAAGTTGCTGGTACAAAAGCAAAAGTGAAGTCCCGAAAAATCAAGAGGTAAGAACTGTCAACAACCATAAGCTAGAATTAGAATTAAACGAAACAAATCCAAAAAACTGTTAATTCCACCACTAATTAGAATCAAGTTACTATTAAATGACACTTTAGAGATCTATGGAGTATATGACTCAGGATCAAATATATCATTGATTAATGCAAACTTATTACAGATAAAGGCACATAATAGAGGTGACCTTCAAATAGTAAACTTGAGGACAATTAATGGTGTGAAAAAAACAAATGGTATAGTAACACTTAAGATAAAAATCTATGACATTGAAAAAAAAATGGATGTATTTATTGTAGATGATGAAAATTTCAATTATGATTTTTTAATTGGGTTAGATTGTATTAAAAGTTTTAGATTAATTCAAAATGAGGATCTAAGGATCACACAATGCAACAGCTCTAAAGAAATTGAAAATGTGTCAACTATTGATAAAGTAAGCATTCCTGATTTTCCAGGTAACATATATTTAAATGCATCTAAAGAAAAGATTAATGATATATTCAAATATGAAATAAATTTTAATGAGAGTATAAATACTGACAATTTTGAAATAGCAATTAATCATTTAGATTTAAATCAGCAATCAGAAATTGAACAATTGATTAATAAATATAAATCAGCATTTGCTAAAGACAAATATGATGTAGGTACTATAAGAGAGTATGAAGCTCATATTGACTTAGTTGTAGATAAATACTGCTCCAAACGTCCATATAGATGTACCATTGAAGATAGAAAAGAGATAGAAAGTCAGATAGCAGAACTTTTGAAGAATAATTTAATTGAAGAGTCATATAGTCCATTTGCGGCTCCAGTGACACTAGCATTCAAAAAAGGAGAGGACAGAAAGACCAGACTCTGCATAGATTTTAGGGAACTAAATAAAATCGTTGTTCCCCAATCGCAACCTTTTCCATTGATCGAGGACTTAATGGTAAAAACTAGCAATTGTAAGTACTTTTCTACTTTAGACATAAATTCAGCATTCTGGTCAATTCCAATGAGAGTACAAGATAAAGAAAAAACAGCATTTGTGACACAAGAAGGCCATTTCCAGTGGACTTGCCTCCCATTTGGTTTGAAAACGGCTCCAGCAATTTTTCAACGTATTTTAAGCAGCATTATAAGAAAATATAAACTTTCAGATTTCACAGTCAATTATATAGATGATATCCTAATTTTTTCAAAAACCTTTGACGAACATATATTACACTTGTCCAAGTTATTTGATGCAATATTAAATGAAGGTTTTAGACTAAAATTTTCGAAATGTACCTTTGCAGAAAAATCAGTAAAATACTTAGGACACATAATAGAAAATAATTCCATAAGACCTGTAAAAGACTACTTGATTGCTGTGAAAAATTTCCCTGTTCCACAAACTAGAAAGAATGTACGTCAATTTTTGGGAAAAATCAATTATTATCATAAGTTTGTCCAAGATATTGCAATCATTTTAGACCCGCTGCACAACTTATTGAGAAAAGATGTTGACTTTATTTGGTCTAAGGAATGTCAAGAATCTTTCGATAGAATAAAGTCATTACTTTGTTCGGAACCAATATTAAGTATTTTCAACCCTGATTTGCCAATTAATATATATACAGATGCCAGCATAAAAGGAGTAGGAGCTGTATTAAAACAAATTGATAAAAACGGATGTAGCAAGCCTGTGGCATATTTTTCCAAAAAATTAATGGAAAGTCAAAAGAAAAAGAAGGCAATATATTTAGAATGTCTAGCGATAAAGGAAGCTATAAAATATTGGCAACATCTGCTCATTGGAAAAGAGTTTATAGTATATTCAGATCACAAACCTTTAGAAAATTTAAACATAAAAGCTAGAACAGATGAAGAATTGGGAGACTTGACATTTTACTTATCTCAATATAATTTTAAAGTAAAGTATAATCCAGGAAAATATAACCAAGAAGCAGACAGTTTAAGCAGAAATCCAGTTTTAGAATCTCAAGAAAATACAGATGAAGTATTAAAAGTAGTAAACTTGATTAATCTGGAAGATATACAAATTGACCAACTCTCAAATATTGATCTACAAAATAATAAGACTAAATACAGTTTCAAGAATGATATTTATTATAAAAAGTCAAACAGAAAAGACAAAATTATTTTATCTGAAGATTTAAGTAAAACATTGATAAAAAGTGTACACAATACTTACTGTCATTTAGGAACAAACCAGATGTTAAATAAAATATCACCATTTTATACAGCCAACAATATGACTACTAACATTAAGAAAATATGTGAGAACTGTGATATCTGCATTAAAAATAAATCAAGAAGGAAACCTGACTATGGTTTAATGTCACAATTAGGACCAGCGACATATCCATTTGAAATTGTCTCGATTGACACGATTGGTGGTTTTGGAGGATCTCGTTCAACAAAAAAATATCTTCATCTCCTAGTAGACCATTTCTCAAGATATGCCTATTGTTTGACATCAAAAACACAAAACTCTGATGACTTCATAAAGTTAATTAAAAAGGTAACAGAAGATCACAAAATTAAAACTGTGATGACTGATCAATATCCTGGCATCAACTCAAAAGAATTCAAAAATTTCCTAAAGGTCAATAACATAAAAATGATATTTACTGCCGTTGATGCACCATTTTCAAATGGTATCAATGAAAGGTTAAACCAAACATTGGTTAATAAAATCAGATGCAAAATAAATGAAGGTGACAGGAAAACAGCATGGACAATAGGGTGGGCCGAAAAAATATTTTTTTATCCGATCGAAACGGGGTAGGTTTTAAAAGTTGCATTTTGGGTCCCAAAAGAAAACTGCAAAATATTTTTGCTGAAAAAAAATATCTTCAGTCTGCGCATTTGACTTAAAATTTCAGTTTTTTTGGTATAAAGTAACTTTTTGGAAATAATTTTGTACACATTAAGAAATGAGATAGAATGACCGGGTAGCGTTATATATGTTTGTTAACACTAATAAAATAACCCCAAACAGTTTCATTTGTCTTATGCAACATCTTCAGTGTGCGCAAGAACCACCAATTTACGTGATTTTAAGGTTAAATACAATATTTTTATACCACTTACCTTTTCTAATACTTGAAGTCTAGTTGTTTTGAAAAGTCTACAGTCAGCTTTTTTCTGTACATTTATCGAGGAAAATATATCATCATCTATGCAACTCTTCGCTAGTTCATAATGAACTACCCAGGACTCACCACAAGGATGTGGTTGCATATCAAGTCGCACCCGTGCCCTCCCTTCCACCGAACCATGAGAGCACGTTGTTCTTTTTGCTTAGGCTTTGAACTCTTTCTTAGAGTCAAACTTAGGCCGTATTGCTCTGTCAAATAGTCTAGTTCTGATTATTTGATCCCTTTTCTTTTCATCGCACGCTTGTAGTGCTGATCGTGTGACTTCTTTTACTGCTCTTTCGACAGCTTCCAGATTTAAACAAAGTAGATTTGAGTATGGGTCAGAAATATTTATACGACATATGCAGATAGTTACTAAAGGAGAATCAGCACCAGGATTTGGGGATAGAAGTCCTGGAAAGTTGAATCATGCACGCTGGGTGACAACTGCCAATCGTGTACTCCGATTGTACATTGCATCTAGTTCACCATCAGATCAGGTTGAAAGATTTAGCCAAATTTGTTGCCTTAGTTTATGCTCCAAGCTGGTTCACTATCAAATGCAATTACAAACTGAAGGATGGTTCAAGCAACCTTTGGAAAATGCTGGACTTTTCATCATATATGTCACACGAACAAAAAAAAGTGATTCATAAGTGCATTTAAAATAATGCATACTTCGCACACCCCGAAAATATGCTTGTGGCAATGCTCTCCGATGACAGGGAACACATTCGTCAGCTTGCGATCAGACGAATATTAAAAACCAGAAGAAAAAACGACAGAGAAAAAGTTCGACTTTTTGAAATTCCTAAAATAAATTTTTCTGCCAAAGAATACATAGATTTAATTGAATGGCAGTTTATGGATGTAACTGAGCCACCTCAACAGAATATTGGTTGACGGCTTGTCAGATATTCTTGCAGAATATCTGACAAGCTATTCTGGTGTGCTGGGAAAATTACCGACACATACTCAAGCTGTCGAAAGAGCAGTAAAAGAAGTCACACGATTAGCACTACAAGTGTGCGATGAAAAGAAAAGGGATGAAATAATCAGAACTAGACTATTTGACAGAGCAATACGGCCTAAGTTTGACTCTAAGAAAGAGATCAAAGCCTAAGCAAAAAGAACAACGTGCTCTCATGGTTGGGTAGTGGAAGGGAGGGCACAGGTGGGACTAGACATGCAACCACCTCCTCGTGGTGAGTCCTGGGTAGGTCATTATGAACTAGCGAAGAGTTGCATAAATGATGATATATTTTCGTCGATAAATGTACAGAAAAAAGCTGACTGTAGACTTTTCAAAACAACTAGACTTCAAATATTAGAAAAGGTAAGTGGTATAAAAATATTGTATTTAACCTTAAAATCACGTTAATTGGTGGTTCTTGCGCACACTGAAGATGTTGCATAAAACAAATGAAACTGTTTGGGGTTATTCTATTAGTGTTAACAAACATATATAACGCTACCCGGTCATTCTATCTCATTTCTTAATGTGTACAAAATTATTTCCAAAAAGTTACTTTTTACCAAAAAAACTGAAATTTTAAGTCAAATGCGCAGACTGAAGATATCTTTTTTCAGCAAAAATATTTTGCAGTTTTTTTTTAGGACCCCAAATGCAACTTTTAAAACCTACCCCGTTTCGATCGGATAAAAAAATATTTTTTCGGCCCACCCTAATGGACAACAATTGCTCAAAAATGTATAGAAAAATATAATGAAACTGAACATACCATCACAAAATTTTCACCAAAATATTTAGTAGAAGGAGAAAGTGTAAGCATCCTACCAAACGAACTAAAACCTAAAGTCACAGATGCAGATCTCGAAATAGATAGAACAGTTGCCTTGAAAAATACAAAAAAATCACATGATTATAATAAAAAGCAGTTCGATCGACATAGGAAGGAAATTGATTTGAACATTGGGGATTTAGTATATGTGGAGAACGGTAACTGTCTAAATAGAAAAAAGTTGGACGAATTAAGGATTGGACCATACAAAATACTAAAGAAGATTTCCAATTCAGTTTACGAAGTTGATACTGGGCATAGGAAAACAGAATCAAACCTCTTCCATATAACTAAACTTACTCCAGTATTGAAAGAAAATATTTAGTGAAAGTTCAATTTTTGTTTTGAAACTCTCCAAGGGGGGGAGATGTAAAGAAAAACTATTGTTTATTTTTCTTTAATAGCTTTTCTTTTAATATTTATTTATATTCTCATTTTGTTACGCCACTGTCAAAACATTAAGTTCTTCTTTTTATTTTTATGTTGACTTATGACTTATGACGTGTGAGGTGTTTTGACAGTGACAATTAATTAATTTCGATGATTGAAATATTTGTTACCTGCTGAGCATTATAAACTAAAATCTAGAATATAAGCTTTAAATGTTGTTTCTTTTTCTTACAGGTAACGTTTTTGTAAATCGTTAATATTGTACATAAAATAATAAAGTTCCTTTTTCTTACAGAGAGAAACACAATTGAGTTTTTTATTCACCAAAAGTTTGATGGTTAAAAACATTATTACATGCATTTTACTTTTACCCGAAAACAGAAAAAAATGTTTATATCATAAATTAACATTGATTTTCGCTTAACTTAAATGTTCAAACTTCCAAGAGGCAGGAAAGACAGGACTCAAGTTCTCCGAAAAGACAATTATTATTTAATGTGGTTAAGATAAACATCTGAATATAGGATAATTACCATTTCCGAAAAAAATTTTTTTAAGGAATTATTTCATGATGAATTCTGAAGGGTGCTTTTTTTTCGGGGCTATTTTGTCGGGGCTATTTTGTCGGCGGGCTATTATTCCGCGGCTATTTTGTCTTCAGGCTATTTTGTCGGAGCTATTTTGTGTGCGGGATATTATGTCGGGGCTATTTTGTCGGAGCTTTTTTGACGGGGCTATTTTGTCGGAGCTTTTTTGACGGGGCTATTTTGACGGGGTACCGTTCTGTCGGACAAAATAAATGTGCCGTTTTCGTGGTCTGAAAATTCCAGATTTTTAACCTGTTCCACAATTAAAACTGCCCCTGTTCCAGTGTTCCCATATATCAAAGTTTTTCCGACTAGACACCATTAAGCTATTAACAAATTTTCAGCTTGCTATTAATCAACTTTTTTTTCATACGTGGGATCCAGACCTATTAAGTATAACATGCGTCATTCTGTGATATCTTCTTAATAAATTCGGTTCGCTCAACTGAAATTCATTTTGACAGATTCAGAGTAGGAAACACAAAAATTCCTATCTATTCTTTTATTTTTCATTTTAAAAAAAAAGAAGAATTTTCGGAAATAGTGGGAGTGTGTACTAAACTCCCCAATTTATGTGTGGGTGGGGGGAATTTATTTCCCCAAAATAGTTATGACTAGAGAGCCGTCTCAGCTAAGCGAACCGATTATACTTCTACTTTTTTTTCTTACATTTTTAAAAAAACATAAGTAGATCTATTTTTTGCATTTTCTGTGCATAAAACAATTTACTGTTATTCATATTTTGATGGGGACAGTTTTACGGCTCTATAATTTGTAAACTCTTATTTTGGGCACCATTTATTCTAGAAACACAAAAGTAAGTTCAATCTATTTTTGAATTATCTGACATTTTCCTGTATACGAACTGAGAATTGTAACAGTACAATGTACCTATTTGCCTAATAAATTATACTAACATAATCATCAAATCGAGAAGAAATAGCAATGAATATGATAAAATAGCAAACAAATATGCGAAACCTCCGAAGAGATAAATTATTATAGAATTCGTCTCTTCTCATACGAGTCTACAATGTTGTGATAAGTTTCGGAAGCTAAAACTACGTGATTATTATTACAACACTGCTCTGTTTTATAAACACATTTTAATAAATCTTAATATTTATAATTGTCGACGTGTCTATATGACGCATTTCAGGAGGTTTTCTGAGAATAGAGATGGTTTGCCAGAATAAATACAATTAGGATTTTTTTGAATGTCAACGTGAATATTATACAAGGTGATTTTATTTAATATAATGACGTCCGAAGGTTTACAACTAATAAAGATAAAAAAATACAGCAGTAAAGTCATATCACAAAGAACAATAAAAAAGAAAAATAGAAACAAGACTCCATAATAAACCACAATTATTTCGAATTAAGTTCTGTACCAATTTATGGAGGAAACGTTTCCAACTGAACTGAAATATATATAGAAATTCACGCAAGTCTAGCATAGTCCATTATCTTTATTTTTATTAACACACCGTATGTTTTTAAAATATACTTAACGTCCCAGGCCCAGGGTTTTTCATAATTTTTAAAACCAAGCACAGAAATAATGTTTTCCACCTACCTCTACCGAAAGTATGCTTTTCCTGACCTGATTGTAGGGAGCAAAGTCGTAGTTTTCCTCCCTAGGGAGTAAAAGTACTTTTACTTCCTAGGGAGGAAAAGTAAAAGAGACGTCATGATATGTCATTGATGAAATAACTTATTGACGCCCTATACAATATTCTATTATCTATTACGTAAGTGTCTATACATTTTAACGTTTATTTATGGAACACCCCGTATTTTGCAGAATGGAAAAAACAGTAAATTGTTATTTTGATTTAACAATGTTTACATTAATAATTTGACTCATATTTGACAGTTCTTCTGTACCTAGGTACTTGTTTTTAGTTTTCTAATAAATTGTGTTATTTACATAAATAAATTATTTAAAAATAAAAAAATTACTTGTTATTTGAGGAAGGTGGAAAAATCATATGTATAACATGGGAGTAAAGTGCCTTTTCCTCCCTTGAATGATTACTGCCCTCTGCTCCGCGTCGGGCAGTAAACTTCATTCTCGGGAGGAAAAGTAACACTTTCCTCCCTTGTTATACAAATAGCTATATTCTATAAATGGTTTCTACACTGTATAAAGTAATACAAGTGATCAGATAAGGAAAGATTCATAAAAGACGGAGAAAATTTTTAATGAAAAATTGCCAAGATTAATCAAAGGTAATACCACGAGTCCTCTAAATTTTATCGATAAATTTTTTTGTTTTCACGAAAACTTCTTTATTTGGTAAAATTACGAAAACAAACCGAATGATAAAATCACGAGTCCGAAGGACGAGTGAGTTTATCCATTTCGGTTTGTTTGAGTGATTTTACCCTAAATAAAAAAGTTTAAGTATGAAAACGAAAAAATTTATCAAGCAAAATTTAGAGGACGAGTGGTATTTGAAAAGATTATTTTGTGAACCAATATGTATTATTAGTAAATACGGGCATCTGTGAAATATTAGGTATGTACATAATATTATGTGAAATTTAGGGTACCTTAAGTTTTATCAGGGAAGAGACTGTTTTATCAAGGAAGAGGCTGTTTTATCAGTATTACACTCAATGATTGGCTAGAACGACGCGTGGTGATTGGCTGAAAAAGCAAAAACGTCAGAATTTGACAGGGGAAAAAAATAATCAAGATTAATATTACAAGAGAGTGAGAATAAATTGACAATAATACGACAATTTTTCGAAAACTTGTTGCCTGGCAATAGACACGAGAGCCCGCAGGACTCGTGTGACTATTGCCAAATGTAAACAAGTTTGAGAAACAAATAGGTAATTGGAGCAATATTTTCTTATTTATTCTTACTATCATGTGATATTTGACAGGTTATTTTGTAATACTTACATACAAAATTCAAGTCATCATCATCATTCTCTTTGCCTTATCCCTATGCGGGGTCGGCTTCCCTAATTGCATTTCTCCACACAATTCTATCCTGGGTCATATCAATATTAATCCCCTTTACCAACATGTCCTGCCTAATCGTCTCCCCCACGTCTTCTTTGGTGTTCCTCTCCTACTCCTTCCAGGAATCTACACTTCAGCTACTCTTCGTATTGGATGATTAACGTCTCGACGTTGAACATGACCAAACCATCTCAACCTATGCTCTCTCATTTTGGCATCAATTGGTGCTACACCTAGACTTTCCCTAATATACTCATTTTTAATTTTATCCTTTCTTGTCACTCCACTCATCCGTCTAAGCATTCTCATCTCCGCGGCACATGCATTCGTTGTTCCTCTTTCTTTTTCACTGCCCAACATTCAGTTCCGTACATCATAGCCGGTCTTATCGCTGTTTTATAGAATTTTCCTTTCAGCTTCATTGGAACTTTTCTGTCACACAACACACTAGTCGCTTCCTTCCACTTCATCCATTCAGCCCTAATTCTACTGCATGCATCTCCATCTATTTTCCCATTACTCTGTAATACCGATCCCGGGTACTTGAAACTATTGCTTTTTACAATCAGTTCACCATCCAAAGATACCACTTTATTTGTAGTAACTCCATCTTTAAATGAACATTCCAAATACTCTGTCTTTGTCCTACTAAGTTTTAAACCTTTTTCCTCCAGAGCTCGTGTCCACTGTTCCAGTTTTTGTTCTAAGTCTCTTTCATTATTTCCTACTAACACGACATCATCAGCATACATTAAGCACCATGGAATGTTACCCTGTAGTTTCGCTGTTATCTGGTCCAAAATTAATGAGAATAAATACGGACTAAGCACCGAGCCTTGGTGCAATCCTACTTTCACATGAAATTTATCAGTCTCTCCCACACCTGTCCTCACACTAGTCGTTACTCCCTCATACATATCCCTCACAATCTTTACATATGCACCAGGGACTCTCAAGATCAATGAATACCATATGAGCGTTTGTTTCTTTACTCCTGTATTTTTCCATCAACTGCCTTATAATGAAAATTGCGTCTGTTGTTGATCTGCCCTGCATAAAGCCAAATTGATTCTCGGATATGTCGGTCTCTTCACGTATCCGTCTATCAATTACTCTCTCCCATATTTTCATGGTGTGGCTAAGCAGTTTTATAGCCCTATAGTTTATACACTGCTGTATATCTCCCTTGTTTTTGTAGACAGGTACTAGTATACTGCTTCTCCATTCGTCTGGCATTTGTCCAACTTCCATAATTCTATTAAATAAACCTGCTAGCCACCTTGTTCCTGTCTCTCCCAATGCTTTCCATACTTCCCCAGGAATATCATCTGGTCCTACCGCTTTTCCTTTCTTTATTTTTTGAAGTGCTTGAGCCACTTCCTCGTTTGTTATTTTGGTGACCATTGCTGCTACTGTCTCCGTTGACTCCACAGGCTGTCTGTCAAATTCTTCATTTAATAAGCTGTCAAAGTACTTTCTCCATCTCTTTTTGACATCCTTTTCGTGAACTAGTATTTTATTATTTTCATCTCGGATACATCTAATCTGATTAAAATCTTTTGCTTTCTTTGCTCTCTGTTTGGCTATTTTATATATCTTCGTTTCGCCTTCCCTGGTATCAAGTTGATCGTATACATACAAAATTCAAGTGTTAGTATAAAAACATTTTAGTGACATTTATCTCAATTAATGTGACACAAATTTTCCAACTTGTCAATGTGAACAGCACAGTTTAGCAAATATTCAGACGAAGATATCAATAAAATATTAGTTAAAATTCTTTATAAATCCAATTTTATTCATAAAATAATCTTACCGAAGTAAACTCGAGCGCTTAAAATTGCCGATTTGTGTTGGCTCCGTGGCAGTTTGACATTATTTGCCATTAGATGCAGAACTAAAAGTTTATTATGGTTCGTTTTCTTATGTTACCTGTCAAAACTAGGAAACTCATAATTAAACAGAAACAATTAAACAGAAACACTAAAAATGATTCCCTCTATAATGTTTTTTTTTATTAAACACAAGCTGTGTTTAGACTACTGAAATCTGGTCATCAGTTCTTCTTTAACTTATATTACTAAATGATACATAATCTAAGATATTAACCCTATGGTGTCCTCTTATTTTTTTAACAAGTATGCATTTTAAAACTAAAACTAACACACAATACAACACTATGCTCTGCTTTTACACTAACTCAAATGGGTTTCTTCGTTTGAGTCTTCTTTCTAGCCCAGTATTATCGAGGAGCTGGATGGCCTCGATGTTTACATGACTATGAAGCCGTTGTTCGTGACTACCTGCCATCTTCTTGATAACTATGTCTACATCTTCCATCTCAAGATCCTTGTGGAGGTCAACATTTCGGATATACCAAGGAGCATCAATGATGTTCCGTAATACTTTATTCTGGAATCTCTGGATAATCTGAATATTACTTGAATTGGCACAGCCCCAGAGTTGGCAACCATACATCCATACTGGTCTAAGTATTTGTTTGTATAGAAGTATTTTGTTATATGTGGACAATGCAGAGTTTCTTCCCATCATCCAATACATTTTTTTTGTAACGGATACCTAATTCTTCCCTTTTCTTTTTAATGTGGACTTTCCAGCGAAGCCTTGCATCAAGTGTGATTCCTAAATATTTTGCAGAAGATGCATATGGTATTTGGGCATCATTTATTCTAATTGGAATGTTTTCGATTTTTTTATTTGTAAAATTGACATGAATAGATTTAGATTCATTTAATTTGATTTTCCATTTTTTAGTCCAGTTGTGTATTTTATTTATTGTCAACTGTAATTTTTCTGCTGCTTCTTCGCTGGTATCACCTACTGCTAAGATAGCGGTGTCATCTGCAAATGTGGCTATAGTATCATTTTCCATTTCAGGTATATCGTATGTGCATAACAGGTAGAGAACAGGACCTAATACGCTTCCTTGAGGGACTCCTGCTCTGATTTCTTTAAGATCAGTGTACACGTCTTCTTGCTTAGTTCTGAAATATCTGTCAGATATATATGATTGTAAAATTTCTGAGTATTGTTTAGGCATAAGAATTTTGAGTTTGTAGACTAAACCTTCATGCCATACTTTGTCGAAGGCCTTAGCTACGTCTAAGAAGATTGTAGAACAGACTTTCTTTTCTTCTAATGATTTCTCAATAATGTTAGTAATTCTGTGTACCTGATCAATCGTAGAATGTTAATTTCTGAAGCCAAATTGGTGGTTTGGAATCATTTTTTTCTCTTCTATTATTGGTTTTATTCTTTTTAGCAGAAGTTTCTCAAAAAGCTTCGACATCACTGGTAAAAGTGATAATGGTCTATATGAAGACACTTCATTTGGTGATTTTCCTGGTTTTGGTATCATTATAACCTCATATTTTCCATAAATTTGGAACATATCGCAATCTAAATGCAGCATTGATGATGTTGGTCAATTTGACTATGGCTTTACGAGGCAGGTTTTTTAGTAATTCTCCAGTAATTAGATCATATCTTGGTGCCTTCTTAGGATTTATATTGTCTTTTATTTCATCAGCTACTTCCTTCGGGGATGTTGGTCTGATTCTCTCCTCTGTCTGATTAGGCTCTATCGATATTTGATCATTATTTTGGTCATCATGCGGTTTTAATGTATTTTCTAAATATGTGGCAAATCTCTCTGCCTTTTGCTCATTACTTCTAGCCCAGCTACCGTCTTCTAGTTTAATGGGTGGAGAATGGGTTACTGGTCTTTTTAGCCTTTTTGTTGCTTTCCATAGAGAGTACTCCGTGCTACTATCATCCGTCAACTCTCTCAGGTAATAACTGACTGATTCATTTTTTATATTTTGAATTTCTCTTTTAAGTTTTTGACTAGCATTGTTTAAATTTGTTTTATCTTGGGGTGCTATAATAATGTAAGTAGAAAATTCCCACTATAATAATACACAGTCTGATTGGACAGAAATAAACACCTGATGAAAAATCTTACTACAGGATTGGAAGTTAAAATCATTAAAAAATAACTGAATGTAAATTAAGTCCACATATATCTATTTCGAATTGCAGATAAAAAAAATTGCAGAAATTTTTGCAAGAATATCACTGTACTTTCAAATTCTTTTACTGATCTACAGATCAGTAAAAGTTTTACTAGGTATAGTTCTAACTTTAGGTTAGAACTTTTTCATGAAACTAAAATTTATTTCGGCTTCGGTTATTTGGATACTTTATTCGCACAAGACTATCTGCTTTTTCTCAACCGATTTATTCTATTAATACAGTATTTTGTTATTGTATTTACCAGTGCATCTCCTGGGAAACATCTTCCAAGCAGTGTCGTAAATATTTCGCTGTTTTCGTTAACTGACCCCATTAGAAAATTGCAAGCTAATGTAGGTCAGTTTCGTAAGAAAATTTTTTAAATAAATTATATGCACACAAAACTTTCAAGACGCTTTCGAAAATAAATAGACAGACAAATAAATAACAGAAAGTTTTCCGCTCAGAATTTGTAATATTTAACCGCTCAGCGAACGTTTGAGATTACGTATGAAAAATCTAATTAGCCATGGCGCGAAATATCAAAATAATAAGATTTGCCAATAAATTCAATTTAGTAATGACAAGTGCGATAGTTAACGGCTATTTTATGGGTTGTTCACTCTTCTTCTTTTTCTTATTCCTTCTTGTATGTAGGCTTTAAAGCCTGTTTCTTCTTCAATATTAGCCTTCTAAATTGTTTAAATTATCGCACCATCTTTTTCTTGGTCTAACAATACTTCTTTGTCCATTTTGGTGACTTATCTCGTGCTATTCGTACTATCCTTTGCTCTGCCATTCTACTAATGTGTTCGTTCCACTTCTGTTTCCGTTTTTTCACCCATCCATTTATGTATTCTACATTGCATGATCTTCTTATGTTTTCGCTTCTCTCCCTATCCAACAGACTTTTCCCTGATATTCGTCGAAGTATTTTCATCTCTGTTGTTTGAGTTGTTTCTAGTAGTCGTCTCGTTTTAGATGTGTCAGGTCTTGTCTCCGCCGTGTATGTTAAAAAAGGTCTAATTGCTGCTTTATAGATTCTTCTACCTCGAGCAGAGCCATCTAACTAACGCATTATTAAATGTCAAAGTTGCTCTTGTTTTCTTATAATAAATTAATTTATTTATTATAACAAAATTTTTAATTTGTTTAAATAAATATTTTTTAAATAATTATACAGCTTTCAAATGAGAATATTTGTGTTTTTAACGTTAAAAGGTACACTTGTAGTAAGTTTATCTAAAAAATGTCTACAGCTGGAAAAAATATGTAGTTCTCTTTTCTTATAAATAAATTAATCTATTATAACAAAACAAAAGCAAGTTTGACATTTAATAATGCGTTAGTTAGATGGCTCTACTCGAGTTACTTATGAATAGTGTGACCAACTAGCCCGAAAAATCCGGAACATGGCCCGAATTACGGAGTCGTGTCCCGGCGTCCCGTACAAGTAGGGTTTACAATACCGGGATTCCGGGATCCCGAATACCGGAATCCCGGACGATTTTTGTCCGGTATTAAAAACCGGTATTTATCTAAAAATACCGGTATTTTGGTATTACATTAGTTGATAAAAATTGAATTTATTCACAACATAAAACTAATAATATTAATAATAATAATATTAATATTCAACAGAAAGGATGCGCTAAGGGTTCCATGGGTTGCAAAGAACAACTTATCATCGACTCAGTCATTCCTAATCAAGCATATTCCAAAAAGAGGAACCTATTTACTGCCTTTATTGATTACAAGAAGGCCTTTGATTCAGTACCGCATGAATGGCTTATCGATATATTGAGAATATATAAAGTCGATGATAATATAGTGACCTTTTTACAGCATATAATGACAGAGTGAAAGACTAGAATTCACCTTCAAATACCTGGTGAAAATAACATCGAAACTGAAAATATCGCAATCAGCCGGGGCCTTTTACAAGGAGATTCGTTAAGTCCACTGTGGTTCTGTCTAGCTATGAACCCACTATCTCAGCTATTGAATTCCACTGACGCAGGTTTTAGCATCAAAAATACCAACAATGTGGTGGCGAAGCTTAATCATCTGTTGTATACGGATGATTTGAAATTAATGGCTTCCACTCGAAACCAACTAGATGAGATGCTAAGAACTGTAGAATCCTTTTCAAATGACATTAGTATGCACTTCGGACTAGACAAGTGCCGTGATTTAAATATAGTCAGAGGAAAAGTACAGCCCGGTGGATTCGATATGCAAAATGGCCAGAACATCGAGGCCATGGGTGAAAACGATATGTATAATTCAGCCGTTTCAGCCGATTCAGTCGTTTACCAGCACTGGAAGCGTACGGTTGTATGTTTTGTTTTGTTTCTTGTGTTTACACATTTTGTTATTTGTTTTGATTTGATGTGTTGTGAATACTAGCTGTAAGTGTTTTATTTTTTTATTAATATCATCACATCACCAAGTTTAAACGACCTAGTTAAATATTTGTATAATATTTAACCTTGACACCATGACGTCCAAAAATTGTGAAATTTGCTTAGCTGAATTTTCTGAAAACGAAAAATATCAGATACGTTGCCATGGAGATTGTAAACGGTATTTTTGCATCAAATGTTCTGGTCTCAATAAAACAACGGCAAAAACTCTACTGGACCCAAAAAATTCTCATTTAAGATTTTTCTGTACTTTATGTGATTCGCCTAGTCTCAGATATCTAAATGAAAAAATTAACAATCTTTCAAAAAATCAAATACCACAAGAGAATTTTGACGCCTTAATTCAAGTTACAAAAAAACACTGATAATTTGCCAATTTTAATCGAGACATATGATTTATTAACCAAAAATGACGGCAAATTAGACTATATTACGAAAAAAATTGACGAGATACATAAATTAAATAACCTGCTAAATCCTGAATATCTTTTAAAATCGATAAGGCAGATGGAACAAGATATCTTCAATATATCGTCAGTTTTTTTCGGCTGTTCCAATGACACGATTAAGGTGCAAGTCCAAGATTCAAATTCATCTGAGATAAAATTGGGACTAGATAGGCTCTCTTCAAACGTAAGTGAAATATCTAATCAAATGAGTAATCTTTCAAATAAACTACCTGCTATACCAACGAAGAAAGATGTATCGAAGAGAGACATTGTGTATGCCACTTCAAGTACTCAAACCGAAGACACTCAACATTTCGAAGCTAGTCCAGTCACAAAATCAAAAAGTGCAGAAGATAAATGCCACTTTGTCGTTATTAGCAACTTAACCCCAATTTACACTCCTATCCAAATAGTTCACTACATTAAAGAGAAGCTATAAGATGTTATGCCCTTCTTAAAGATGCCAACACAACAACAGGGTCCTGATTCAAAATAGGTATTAAGTCTAAAACATCTATTGACTTATTATTTAATAAGGAAATTTGGCCACCTGGTGTAAACATTAAATGGTCTACAGCAGCGATACTCAAAGTGTGTTCCGCGGAACCCTAGGGTTCCGCGATACCCCTGTAGGGGTTCCGCGAGAATTTAGAAAAAAAATTCAAGACACCTCTCTTTGTTTGACTTTTCTGACGCGGTATAGCACGATTCACGAGGCGTGGTCGAACCACAGAACGAACTTAGTTGCCTCCTGTTGCCTCATACAATTTTACTAGCCTTACCCTCATACAATTTCAGCGCCGATACACGACTTAGTGTGACCAAAGAATACCCCAACCAACTTGGTTGGTTGGGGTATTCTTTGGTGACTTAGTCCTTAGTCAGTACTGTCAGTAGTCAGTCGACAATTAGGGTTCGGAGCGATGAGTACCTACCTGCTAGAAAAAAGTGTTTATTTTTCTACTGCTGTATTCTGATTGTATCAGTTTTGTACTTTTGTTGTTTGTGATCGTACGTTATTTTGTGGTTTTTAATAAAGAAGAATGGAACGTTGGCTTAAAGGCGTTAAACGTGATGCAACAACATCTTCTACCGAAGCCGAATGTTCGAAAGCAGTACGTGCGGAGTATACAGCAATTACCGGTGAAGACGATTATGCAACGACGTCAAGTTCCGCGGTTTCAAAGGCGAAAAATAGGAAGTATGATGACACAGTTTCGGATTTGTTGATTCCAACGGCTCACTTATCTGCATTTTATGTAGTAAACTGTTTCCTAATAGTTCCAATGGCACCTGCTAAGTTGCGCCGACATTTAGAAACTGTACACCCCGAGTCTAAAAACAAGAATAAAGAATTTTTTATACGTAAAAAAGAACAGTTATTGGAAAGTCAAAAAACTATAATGCATTTAACCAAAACCTTCAATGAAAAGGCCACAGAGGCATCATATTTAGTTAGCTATCGCATTGCACAAGCAGGTGAAGCGCAAAATATCGCTGAGAATTTAATAAAACCATGTGTGTTAGACATAACAAAATGTATGCTCGATGAAAAATCTGCACAGCATCTTTCTACTGTACCGCTATCGAACGATACTGTTTCACGGCGTATTAATGATCTGGCCAGCTACGTCAAACAAGAACTACCTAGTTACACGTCTACAAAAAACACGATTCACCTTGCAAATAGATGAGTCTGCTGATGTCGCTGGTCTAGCTATCTTGCTGGTTGTCGTGAGATATCCATATGAAAGTTCTTTTGATGAAGACATGCTTATGTGTTCACCGTTGTCCACAAACACAACCGGAGAGGAAATTTTTAATAAAATAATTGTTTTTTGAGGAAAATAATCTCAGTTGGAACGATTGCATTGACATTTGTACAGATGGGGCCAAGGCGATGACAGGTAAAACAGAAGGATTAGTGTCACGAATAAAAAATAAAGCTCCTAATTATTATAGCTCCAGCCATTATATCCTGCATAGACAAGCACTTGCGATAAAGCAAATGCCGTCAAATCGAAAATTAGTTATGGATGAAGCAGTAAAAAGAATTAATTTTATCAAATCACGACCATATTCCCGATTGTTCTCATTATTGTGTGAAGATTATGGCAGCAAATATAAAACACTATTGCTCCATACAGAAGTGCGATGGCTGTCTCGGGGTAAAACTTTAACAAGGCTATTTGAACTTAGAGCCGAGTTACAAATGTTTCTCTAAGATACTTATTTCAATTTGAAAGACCGTTTGTATGATAAAACTTGGTTGTTCCGACTGTCTTTTATGGCGGATATCTTTCAAAAACTGAACGATTTAAATTTATCATTGCAAGGTAAACAGACAACAGTGTTCCAGGCCTGTATCAAAATAACTGCGTTCAAAATAAAATTAGATTTTTTAATTATTTGCGTCAGAAAGAGAAATATAGAAAGCTTTACATCACTCAGAATACTTTGTTAGCGATACGGACTTAGAAATGTTCCAAGATGATGTATTTGAAGAATTGATCAAATATCTCACTTCCATGCGTGCATCTTTTGATGTATTTTTCCGAAGAACAGAACACAAAAATGAAACTGAATTCATGGATTCATAAACCCAACTTACAAAAGTCCGAAAATATGTCAAACGAGATATACGAATCTCTTTTAGAAATGTCATGAGACACATTTATGGAGTCATTGTTTAAAACGATTGCCAAAATGGCTCTGAATATTCTTCTCCCGTTCCCAACAACATATTTATGCGAAACAGGATTCTCAACATATATGCAGCCACGAAAACAAAATACCGCAATAGACTGGATGCCAAACCTGATATGAGACTTCAAATTAATGTCATCTATCAAACCTGATATCAACCAATTGATAAAAAATAAAAAAACAGTTTCATACCTCCCATTCGTTAGACACAACGTTATTTTTTTATTTTAATATTATATTCTATTATTATACTTGTTATGTAAGTAAGTAATAAGTAACTGTTACATTGGAATTTGATTATGCTTATTAATAAAAAATACACTTTTAAAAACTATTGTTTTATTGTAGGGTTCCGTTAAGTATTTTGCTTTCCAAAAGGGTTCCATCACCAAAAAAGATTGAGAACCGCTGGTCTACAGAATCCTCATGCTCCGAACCAACAACTTCATCTGAGGCAAATATGAAACCGAAGCACATCAGAAGCCCAGTTAGCTTGGAAAATCCAATTACCATTCCAAGTAAAAACAAAAATGAAGTTCAAAACACAAATATACTTACTGACAAGCAGGCCATCGAAATTTGCAAATCTAAAGATCCGTTCCGTTCCCAAATTAATTTCATTAAGAAAGATACTTTGGAACCATCCATAAATTTGGATCCTTTAACACCACCAAGAGTTAGATTAACCAATAACTCAAACAGTCGATATCTTCTAGCAAGATTAAGAGAACCGGATATATTAAAAGCAATTAAGCTACATCTTGCTTTCCTACACGACCAGCCTGCCTCGGTATTTTGTGATGGATATACCAACACCAGTGTGAAGCTATTTTTGGCTTCCGAAGGACTACCTACCAAGACTGAGGAACTAAGAAAAATTCTTCTAGAATTTAATTATGCCTATGGAATTGGTCCAGCTGAGGTGGAAGCTGATCTTGTTGCTTATAGGTCCTTTCTAAGTTCAGAAAGAATCATACATCTACAAAAATCAAGGGAATGTCACCGAAATTATTATTCTACTAGCTCTCCAAGACGAAATTTTTAAATAACACGACGTGTTCTGAGGAACTAGAAACCTCGAATAATTTTTGTGATGACAACTTTAGTATGGTTCTGATTAATATTCGTTCTATAAGAAATAAAACTGACGAATTATTTTTGTTTCTGGAAGAATTTGGATTTCCCCCGATAGTTGCGGTTACAGAGCACTGGCTTGAAGTCAACGAGCCTTTTTTTGTAGAAAAATATACCACAATTGCTAGGTATGATCGTCCAAGTTCAGCTCATGGAGGCACCCTAATTCTTTCTAGAAATAATGATTTTTCTCTGATTACAAAATATGACTTTCTGTTAAATGAAGCCTTCTTTGAGTTTTCCCTAGTTTATAATAAAAATCTTAATCTTTACATTATTTGCATCTATAGACCAACTGACTCCCCTGTGGAACTATTTTTTCAGAACCTGCTAAATTTGCTAGATGACTTGCCTCATAGAAGCAGAAAAATTCTATGCGGGGACTTCAACATTAATTATGATGCTGCTTGTGCTGCCCAAATGTCCTTGGTCAACATATTTGAATCATATGGTCTCTCAATGCACGTTAATTCTCCTACAAGGATTACAAAAACTTCATCTACCATAATTGACTATATTGTCTCAGATTTCTCACCCCTTGATGTCTGCTCTACAATTATTAATGCGGGATTATCAGATCATGAAGCAGTATTTACGAAGTTTAACATCTTCAGCAAACCCGACGTTTAGGTAGGATTCTTTCCGCTCGGAATTTTCATAAATTTCAAAATTTATGCTTAACTTCTGAGTGGCATTTTCCTTCTGCGGACGTGGACTATAATTTCAACGATTTTATAGAAAAGCTTGTCTCTATCTTCAATAAGGCATTTCCTTTAATTTCAATTAAGCCAAAACATCACAAACCCTGGGCTACAAAAGGTATTCGCATATCAGCCAAAAATATGCGCTCACTATTGTATATCAAGAAATTTGCTACCAACGTCTCTGTCACTCAATATATCACCAAGTACAGGGTAACCTATCTAAAACTCATCAAATCAGCTAAAAAAGCCTACTATCAAAATCGTATGGAAAGCTCTAAAAGTGTTGCAAAAGAAACTTGGTCCATAATAAACGATCTTCGAAATAGAACTCACGCAGTTCAAACATTTGCCCTTCCAGACCCGGAAAATCTAAACGAATATTTCGTTAATGTGAGTAAAAATATAACTTCTACTATTTTGCCACAAAAAGATCCCATTTCCTATCTCCCCAATTCAGGAGTGTTCTCGAATTCATTCTTTTTAAGACCAATCGATATATCTGAACTGATCCAAACTATCAATAGTATCAAAAGCAAATCATCCTGTAGTACTGATGGACTATCCATAAAAATCTTCTCAAATCTCACAGAAAATGTGTTGGAAAACCTCGTCTCACTAATTAATGATTCCTTTGAAAGAGGCAAATTCCCAGAGTGCCTAAAGATAGCCATTATTATTCCCCTTCATAAGGGTGGTGAAAAATCTAATGCTTGCAACTATAGACCTATTGCCTTACTACCGGTACTTTCAAAAATTATTGAGAGACTCATAAAAACCCGTCTTATGTCCTTTCTCATTGATAACAACATCTTATCCCAAAATCAGTTCGGCTTTTTAACTAATAAATGTACCACTGATGCCTTGTTTTCTGTGTTTCATGAGGTTTACCAAGCACTAAACAATAATCTTTATACTGCCACTGTTTTCGGTGACTATGCCAAAGCTTTTGATTGTGTAAATCACGACATTTTGATTAAAAAACTAAATTTCTATGGGATTCGAGGTATTTCTTTGAATTGGTTCCAATCTTACTTGAATAATAGGAAACAACTAGTTAGAGCAAATGATACTGACTCTAGTCTCAAAAACATTGTATGTGGAGTACCACAAGGTTCAGTATTGGGTCCTCTACTGTTCCTTATCTTTATAAATGACATCACTAACTTAAAAATCGATGGAAAAATTTTTCTTTTTGCTGATGATACCAGTATCACTTGGAGCAACTCAACTATTGCATCTCTTCATGCAACTATAACTTCTGATTTGCTTACGATAAAAACCTGGTCTGACTCTAATTTACTCTCTTTTAACGTGGATAAGACAGTAGCATTATCCTATAAAAGTGCTCTTCAACCCCTGCTTGTTAATAACAGCCAGATCTCTACCGTTGATTCTGTAAAATTTCTTGGTATTTTTTTAGACAGCAACCTCAAATGGTCCCTTCATATAGATGTGTTAAGTAAGAAACTCGCCTCAGCCTGCTATGCTATAAGATCTGTTTCGAAAGAACTCAATTTAGCATCTTCTAAACTAACATATTTTTCTTTGTTCGAGTCTCATCTTCGATATGGTCTTCCTTTTTGGGGTTCTAATACAGCTGCCCAATTAGATGTTATTTTTAAATTACAAAAAAGAGCAATAAGGTATCTGTTTGGCCTCAGAAGAACAACACATTGCAGAAGTTACTTCAAAGATCACGGCATTTTAACCCTTACATCTTTATATATTTTAGAAACTGTTTGCTTAATTCGTAAACACATGCATGTCTTTCCAGCAAGGCCTCGTCATGACTACTCCACCAGAAATTCAAATTTTGATGTCTATTTACCGATCCTGTCCTCTGAGTTAGTAAAGAAATCTATATTATATTCCGCAAAAAAACTATACAACCATCTTCCTTTACAACTCAAATCTGCTACATCTTTCCCCAAGTTCCGTAAAATGACAAAAGCTCATCTATCTAAGGCAAGGCGCCCACTGAGGTGGAATGGCCGTGGCCCGTGGCGTGGTATTGAGTAGAGGTGGCCGACTCGCTATTTTGATACAGCAGTTGCTTTTTCAGCATTATTCAAGGTATTCATGTTGATAAAAGAAAAGCAAAATAATATTTGTTTGTTTTGTTTCAAAAAGCAGTTTTGTTGGCATTTAATGAGAACATATAAATAATATAAATAATTATAATTACTGTTAAAATAATACATCTAAGTACGGATATTTTTTGAACTGACAAAAACAATATAACAAAATACATGGTGGTTGTAACATTTATATGGTCGTACTGTTTATTTAAATTTACTTTTGTTTTCACCCAATTTTGAAAAAATGTGAAAACTTTGAATTACCCACGTCCGTCTGTCTGTCTGTCCGTCTGTAATCACAACTACTCCGTCAATATACCAGCTAGAATGACAAATGAGGTGTCAAATGAAAGATTATAATCCAAGAATGGTACTAAAGGTGAGGTATTTGACGTAGGCTGTCTGTCCGTCGGTCCGTCCGACCGCGAATGTAACTCCTCCGTCATTATACCAGGTAGAATTACAAATGAGGTCTCAAATGAAAGCTTATAATCCAAGGATGGTACTAAAGGTGAGATATTTGACCGAGGCGGTCTGTCCGTCGGTCTGTCCGACCGCAAATAAAACTCCTCCGCCATTATACCAGGTAGAATGACAAATGAGATGTCACATGAAAGTTTATAATACAAGGATGGTACTAAAGGTGAGAAATTTGACCTAGGCTGTCTATCCGTCTTTCCGTCCGACTGCGAATATAACTCGTCCGTCACTACACCAGATAGAATAACAATTGAGGTGTCGAATGAAAGCTTATAATCCAAGGATGGTAATAAATGTGCGAAATTTTACCTAGGTCTTCCGGTTTTAGAAATGCGACCAAAAGTACTGTTTTAAAGTCACCGGAATAGTACACGTGATATATTATTCGACGTTACTTTGCAAGAAGAGAATAAATATATACTTTCGGTTCCATCACTGTCTGTTCATCTGTCTTTCCGTCCGCGAATACAACTCCTCCATTATTAATACAGATAGAATGACAAATGAAGTGCCGAATGGCACTTAAGGCTTATAACTTAAGGCGAAGGCTTATAACCCAAGGATGGTATTAAAGATGAGACATTTGACATCGGACTTCCGGTTTTAGAGTTACAACCGTATGAACTGTTCTAAAGTCACCGAAATAGTATAAGCGATATATCATTCGACGTGCCTTAGCAAAATGAGAAAAAATTTTGGTTTTGGTTTTTATATCATTTCCGCTTAAAAAATTCTAACCAGAATTGCCGCTATAGTCGCAGAAATAGTATATGTAACACAACAATCGAAGCGTATTGAAAAGTTGACTTTTAATCTTTAGTTCCTGTTTTGAAGTCACTTCTGTTTAAATAATGATGACGCAAAGTTTAGTCAAAATGACTCAAAATTAGTAAAATCGTATATCGATCGACGCAAAGTTACACGAAGCGTTCAAATATCGACTTTCAGTTCTACTTTAGATTAGTTTGGGTGAAAACCTAGGACTTACGAAGTCCAATTATTTGTTTTAACTGAGAATAAGCCACAATATTATTAGAAATTGAATTGGAAAGATTTGAATTTGGAGGTAAAATTAAACTTCCACTTCGGAAATTGCTCCAAATGAAATATATAGCAATGCCCTGCACATTCCTAATTAATAACATCAAGTAAAATAGTATTGAAAAGTACGTGAGTAGTGTAGAACAAACAGTTTTCCAAAGTTTGTTTTCTCTTCAGGTGACAGACACATCTTTGATTTTTTTTTTTAATAGTAAAGTACATAATGTGACACCTCATTTAAAAGCCTTTGAAATACTGATTACAAAAATATATAATACTTTAATCCTTTTTGAGAGCGTAGGCGCAAAATTTCGTTTGAATTATTTTTAAATGCATTCATTTTTTTCGAATCCTGAGAAAACTAATAAGTGTTTTTGAAAAATTTAAACGCAGAACACAAGACTACAGTATTACCGAGGATCCAAAAGTCTCTGAGGAATTCTATAATGTTTATTTTAATAAAAAGTTACAGGGGCGAAAAAAAAAAGAGAAAATTGAGTGTGATATTTAATTTTAAATATATCACTCTAAAGAAACTTTTTGTTTATTCTAAGGGACTTTTGTCCTCGGTAATAGTGTAATATTTCATTCTGTGTTTAATCTTTTCAAAAGTACTTGTTAGTTTTCTCAGGATTCGAAAATATGATTGCATTTAAAAAGAATTCAATCGAAATTTTCTGCCTACGCTCTCAAAAAGGATTAAAGTATTATACATTATTGTAATCAGTGTTTTAAAGGCTTCTAAATGAGGTGTCACATAATGTACTCTCCCATTTAAAAAAATCAAAGTTATGGCTGTCACAAAATCAAGTATATCACATAATTTTTGCGGAAATGGATTATACAACAAAACAAATTCATATTCAATGTAAATAAATAAAAACTTTAGAAATAGAAAACAATAATTAAGTTATAATCTTAAGTTAAAGTAAATAATATAAACAGTAAATATAATAAAACAAATATACTTATAGTAAAGAATAAAAACAAATATGAAGTATCATCACCGCAACTGTCAAATAAATGTTACCAATTTATGCTAAAATGTCACATTCGTTCGATTACAGTTATAGTGTGTTCCGAACAAATGTGCTTCATAAAAACGCTTTATAGTCCATTTAGGTAAACAAATGAAATGAAACGTATTATTGTGTATTACTTTAAGTTAACATTAATAGAAATCTTCAAATATTATTTCTACGCGTATATAATAAAATATATCTAGTGGCTGTAATTCCCGTGTACTCGGAAAAATGATTCTAAAAAAGAACACACCTACCGCCAAAATATTTCGTGTTGGTATCATGTGCCGTCACGGGCTATGACGCGGATCACGTGCAACGGTAAGTAGATTAGACGAAGTATAAGTAGGTGGGCACTATATAGAAATTTGTAGAAAAGTAAAATAATTTTACCACCAGTAAATTTGTCGGCGAGTTTGTATTCATAACAGTTGTTATAAAGTATTTATTACCTGAGAAACCCTAATAATATAAAACAGCTATACAGGCCTTTGAGGCATTTGCAATAAAGCATAATACCCGATATAATTTAAATTTTTAGGATATTGTAGGTAAAAATTTATTCGTTTAGTTAAAAAGTATTATAAACAGCGGTATTATTTTATTAAAAGATATTTCAACAAACGGATAAATTTATTAAGGGGGTAGGCGCAAAATCTTGGTCCAATGCTTTTAAATGCATTTTTTTTTCGAATTCTGAGAAAACTAATAAGTATTTTGAAAAATTTAAACTCATAACAAAAGATTACATTATTACCGAGGGCCGAAAGTCCCTGAAAACTTTTATAATGTTTATAATTATAATATACAGGCGTGAAAAAAAGAGAAAATTTATTGTGATTTTTAATTTCAAGTATTTAATTCAAACTAAACTTTTTGTATATTTTAAGACACTTTCGGAACTCGGTAATAATGTAGTCTTTCATTCTGCGTTTAAATTTTTCAAATATATTTATTGGTTTTTTCAGGATTCGAAAAAATGAAAAAAAAAAGAATTTAAATAGCATTGGACCAAGATTTTGCGCCTACCCCCTTAAAAAGTAAATGGAAACGTTTCGGGACCTCTAATTTATATTCCATAAACAGGGATATTCCTATAACTGGTACTTACATTTTTACTTGTTGGATTTTTGAGATGCTAGATTCTTGATTTGACTCTCTACCATAATGTGTCAATGGTCAAATAACAAAGCTAGCAATATATAATAATTATTAATTAAAGTGCTTATTAAAAATGGCAAATAGCCGAAAAGAGTTTTACCGAAAAATCCAGGAATTAAAAAGTTTCTATATAAATAAATATTTAATATATTTATATTAAATTGTTGATCGTCTTGTATGATTTTAAAATTTTTAAATACGTCCTCGTATATTGCAACACAAACTCAACGTGGTCACCATTCGAGTGCCACTCGAAAATTAAACCTGCTGTCGATTAGTGGCAAGGGGACTGGCGCTACGGCGCGGCACTTCCAAACTACCACCCCTTCAAGTTCAAATCCTTTTTATAAACGTTAAAAATTGCAAATTTTTATTTTTTTGCCAGATAGGGTGCACCCAATAATGATGTTTTCTCTTCTTTGGATTTTTAGCATTGAGGTTGGCAAACTAAAGAAATAAAAGTTAATCGGTGCTACTATATAGTACTTAGTCTACCGCGCTGTATTATAATATTATAATGCTGACAAAAAAAAATCTTTACAAAGTGAATAAAACGCATAAATCATAAGAATTATTATTCTAATTTCACAAATTATGTATTAATTAATTACAAATAATTGAACTTTCTAAGTCCTAGGTTTTCACCCATGGGGATAGAAAGTAGAACCGGAAGTCGATATTTGAACTCTTCGTGTAACTTTGCGTTGATGGATAAAATATTTCGGTAAGTTTTAGTAATTTTTACTAAACTTTCGGTCATAATTGTTTAAACGGAAATAATTTCAAAACCGGAACCAAAGATTTAAACTCGACTTTTCAATACACTTCAATTAATGTCACATGTACCATTTCTGCGAATCTGATATGGTACTTCGGTTAAGAACTTTTTAACGGGAAATGATATGAACCCAAAAAGCATCCGGTTCTTCTTCTTCTTGAAGTACCGTCTCCTGTCGGAGGTTGGCTACCATCACAGCAATCTTAACTTTGTTGGCTGCAGCTCTGAACTATTGTATTTGTATAAATCCTCCTACGTCCCACATTTCTCTTTCCCCAGATATTTCCTTGGATTATGAGCCTTAGCGGGGAGTACTTTTCCCGTCTTATTATGTGGCCTAACTTCCGGTTAGAACTTTTTAACTGGAAATGATATAAATATCAAATTTATACATTTGTTCTCATCTTGCTAAGGCACGTCGAATAATATATCTTATACTATTTCCATTTGCCACCATTTCGGTGACTTTCCAACGGTATTTTCCTATTGCAGCTCTAAAGCCGCAACTCTGAGGTCAAATTTCAAATATATCACATGTACTATTTCTGTGTCTATAATATGGCACTTCCGGTTAGAACTTTTTAACCGGAAATTATTTAAAAACCAAAAGTATACATTTGTTCTCGTCTTGCTAAGGCACGTCGAATAATACATCGCTTATACTACTCCGGCGACTTTAAAACAGTACTTCCGGTTTATTCTAAAACCGGAAGTCCTAGGTCAAATTTCTCACCTTTAGTGCCCATAGTAACCATATAAATAATAAATATATAAATATTACAACCAAATATTTTTTCTCATCTTACTAACGCACGTCGAATAATATATCTTATACTATTTCAGTGACTTTCCAACGGTACTTCCTATTGCAACTCTACAACCGCAACTCCGAGGTCAAATTTCAAATATATCACATGTACTATTTTTGTGTCCATAATATGGCACTTCCGGTTAAAACTTTTTAACCGGAAATGATATAAAAACCAAAAGTATACATTTGTTCCCAACTTGCTAAAGCACGTCGAATAATACATCGCTTATACTACTCCGGCTACTTTAAAAAAGCACTTCCGGTTTCATTTCTAAAACCGGAAATTCTAGGTCAGATTTTTCACCTTTGGTACCATCCTTGGATTATAAGCTTTCATTTGACACCTCATTTGTCATTTTACCTGGTATAATGACGGAGGAGTTATATTCTCGGTCGGACGGACCGACGTACAGCAGCCTAGGTCAAATATCTCATCTTTAGTACCATCCTTGGATTATAAGCTTCCATTTGACACCTTATTTGTCATTCTACCTGGTATAATGACGGAGAAGTTATATTCGCGGACGGACAGACCGACGGACAGACAGCCTAGATCAAATTTATCACCTTAAGTACCATCCTTGGATTATAATCTTTCATTTGACACATTATTTGTCATTCTACCTGGTATAATGACGGTAGACTTATATTCGCGGTCGGACGGACCAACGTACAGCAGCCTAGGTCAAATATCTCACCTTTAGTACCATCCTTGGATTATGAGCTTTCATTTGACACCTCATTTTTTCATTCTACTCATTTGTCATTCTACCTGGTATAGATCAAATTTATCACCTTTAGTACTATACTTGGATTAGAAGCTTTCATTTGACAACTCATTTGTCATTCTACCTGGTATAATGACGGAGAAGTTATATTCGCAGTCGGACAGACCGACGGACAAACAGCCTAGATCAAATTTATCACCTTTAGTACTATCCTTGGATTATAAGCTTTCATTTGACACCACATTTGTCATTCTAGCTGGTATATTGACGGAGTAGTTGTGATTACAGACGGACAGACAGACAGACGGACGTATGTAATTCAAAGTTTTCACATTTTTTCAAAATTGGGTGAAAACAACAGTAAATTTAAATAAATACTACGACCATATAAATATTACAACCACCATGTATTTTGTTAAATTTTTTTGTCATTTCAAAAAATTAGAGCTGCACATTGCACATCGCTTAACGCACACGGTGCCCGAAGATCGGTCAAGTGAGATTTTTCGGCCAGCAGCCTCTGCGGATTTTAGGATCCTGACTACAAATAATGAAAAAACTATAAGTGCGAATTTTGTGATGAAATTTGGTATGTGGGATTAGAATAATATTTGGAACAACTTGTTTAAATAACTTTTTCCGATATCTGTAATGCAAAGCAAAATTTCGGTAATTTACCGTGTTTTTGCATTCGCAGAGTAAGCCGCTTTTAGAATTAAAAAAATTCAGTTGAGTATCTTAAACAATGTAAACCTTCAACCTGTATGGACTGCAAAACTTCAAATCTGTATTTATTTTGATATGCATATCTACTTACAGAGATAGAATTGTTAACAAATAAACGACACAAACTTTGGTAATACACTTTTACAATTATACTAACTATTTTTAAAATGATATGATATTATGAAAGAATTATGAATTATGATGATATTATAAAATGTAAATAAAAAATGGTCAAAAAAATGGGGCCTTAAAGATTTTTTTGGCGGATTTTTTTTGCTAGTACAAATTTGTCTAGATAATTTACAGTTAGGTATAGCCTCCCCTATTGAAAAAATCACGAGCCGGCACTGGGTCCTATACATAATTGTTATAAAATCAACGGTTCCAGAGTTACGGAGGGTGAAAAGTGGAGGTTTTCGATACTTTTTATATTTTTTGGGCAATTGATGATGATTTTGGCTGGAGAAGTTGACGTTTCTTCAAGGGCCTATCACTAGCATACCATCGGTCATTGAAATAGCAAATTTTATTTACAAAACACAATCCTGTTAGAGAAAATTTCTTTTATCAGAATTGCCCAAAAAATATAAAAAGTATCGAAAACCTTCACTTTTCACCCTCCGTAAATCTGGAACCGTTGATTTTATAACAATTATGTATCAGACCTTTTTGTTTTATATTTTATGTAGAACATTTGTGTATAGAAAATTGTTTACGCTAAAGCATAGTTTTAGAAATATTGACAAAAAACATAAAGAAACTACTAATTTGCCGACTTCTCCCCATCTCGCCCCAAACCGGACGCTCAAAATGGTGTAATTTTTTACTGAACAATATGTGGACCATATAGAACAATTTGGTGTTGGAGGAAAACTTTTACTTTGGATGTTTGGGTTAGGCCTTTTTTGGACCAATTATACTATACTACCTCCGTAACTTTGGAACCATCCATTTTAGATTTTAGAAGGATTATGCATAGGACCTTTTTTATGTAGAATTTAATTTAGAATATTTTTGTATTTTCATTTTGTATTTTGTATGTTCATGCTAAACCGCATAGTTTTAGAAATATGGACGAAAACGTGAAAAACTACGAATTTACCGATTTCTCCCCCCTCTACCCCCCCCCCACCAAACCCGACGCTTAAAATGGTGTGACTTTTTTCTGATCATTATGTGGACCATATAGAACAATTTGGTGCTGGAGGATAACTTTCACTTTGGATGTCTTTATTTGGGTCTAGTTATACCATACTATACAGGGTGTCTCGAAAAGATTGGTCATAAATTATACCACACATTCTGGGATCAAAAATAGTTCGATTGAACCCAGCTTACCTTAGTACAAATGTGCTCATAAAAAAAGTTACAGCCCTTTGAAGTTACAAAATGAAAATCGATTGTTTTCAATATATCGAAAACTATTAGGGATTTTTTATTGAAAATAGACATGTAATATTCTTATGGCATTAACGTCTTAAAACAAAATTATAGTGAAATTTGTCCACCCATTAGTTAAACAACGTTTTTAAAACTTTTTGCCTCTTAGTTTTTTTTCGATAGGCCAGATTTTATCGAGATGCGGCTTCTTTTTCAAATTTACGTAAAAATTTTATGTGGGTTTTGTTCCTTTAAACCCCCAAATGTTTGTGTACGTTCCAATTAAACTATTATTGTGGTACCATTAGTTAAACACAGTGTTTCTAAAACTTTTGCCTCTTAGTCTTTTTTCATAAGTCACCTTTTATTGAGATGTAGCTTCTTTTTCAAAATATACCTAAAAATGTAAATTATAAACTAAAAAAATCGTACTTAACCATATACAAATATTATGTGATGGATTCGACAAATATTCAAAATATCTCGATAAACACTGGCGTATCGAAAAAGTACTAAGAGGGAAAAAGTTTTAAAAACATTGTGTTTAACTAATGGTGCCACAATAATAATTTAATTGGACCGTACACAAAAGTTTGAGGGGTTTAAGGGAACAAAACCCCCATAAAATTTTTATGGGCTGCACAAATTTCACTTTAACTTTTTTTAAGATGTTCTTGCAATAAAAATTCCATATGTCCATTTTCAATAAAAAATCTCTAAGAGTTTTCTTCTATATATGAAAAAAATCAATTTTCATTTTGTAACTTCAAAGGACTGTAACTTTATTTGTGTGCACTATTATAGGTGAGTGAGGTTTAATCAACCTATTTTTGAGGTATAATTTATGACCAATCTTTTCGGGACACCCTGTATATGATTGCTATAAATAGTTATTAAGGTAACAAGGGTATTATAAGATAATAACGCTTGAGGTCAAGTGTGTGTATACATCCGGTCTATACATTGACATATACATTGGTCTATACATCCGGTCTCAAGCGTTATTATCCATAATACCCGTGGTGCTTTCAACGTTTAATGTCCGACTAAAGACTAAAAAGATTCTTTATATGCAAAAAATTTGAATGAATTTTAAAATAATTAGTTTTCAAATAAGTAATTTACCAGCAATAGTCGTAACGTAATTGTGGTAACCATAGTTTTACTTAGGTTGTTATTTATCAACATGACAGTATTTAACTAGTTATTTAAATTTAATACCCTAGGGTGTTATTTTGAAAAATAACGCCCTAGAAAAATATATTATATTTAACTGACTTGGACATCATGTCATTATTTGTCAAATAATATACCAGTCGGACATTAAATATCATTACAGGTTAAATCTAATAATTTTCTTTAGTTATTTTAATAACCCAGTAGATGACCGTTTTGGAGTGTAATTTTCAGGGTCAACTCAAAGTACTTCCCCTCCACTTCAAAGTTGAACTTGTGCCATTGGTTGCTTTTGCTTGGGGGGTGACATGCAAAAATGCGCGTTTAAAATAAGTCCGGAAATGGCTCCATTTTTTGGTAAAAAACATCGTGAAAATCTCTCCCTATTTAGCACCCTAAAGAAAATTAATCGTTACCGCCTTACCATTGACTTTATATGTATATATAAAGATTAGCCGATTCGAAGGGCTCTTTTTTAATAAAATTTGGTTTTATAGTAAAAAAAGTTTTCTAATAACTTTTTCTAAAAACAAGAAATATGCTAATTTCATTTTGTTTTTCTGATAAGACAAAAATTGGTTAAAATATGGCTGTTCAAAATTTCCATACAGTCGTGATTAGTGACTCCTTCAAGCCCTTTCAACTATAATCCTTTCAAAAATAAGCACTTTAAACCGGTGAAACTTACAGATCATATAAAAAATACATACGTAAAGTAAATTTTTTGTAAAGCGATAACCATTAATTAAACACTTTAAAAAATTTTACTGGATTTTTACAGAAAAGTGCTTAATTTTTTGGTTATTTCACGTTGGAATATTCGAATTGGAATTTGACGAATAAGAAGTTTTTTCATGAGCTACAACTCTGATTTTGCTAAGTCTATAGACTTCATGAGTACACAACTGTTTTCGTTTTTTCCATGCTGCATTTTTTGCTAAAAATATTTTTTTCGATAAAATATTTAGTTTTTGAGTTATTTGTGAAAAACCTCCTGAATACGTGTTTTTATAACGAAAAATAAACATTTTCAGTCGCAAATAACTAGAAAAGTATTGACTTACTCATATTACGTATTACTTAAAAAACTCGAAAAATAGAACGAAGGTTGCTTAGAATTAGTCAATTTATCCATTTCCGGACTTATTTTAAATGCGCGTATTTTCACCCCCGAGAAGGGGTGACGGTCACCCCTCAACCAAAAGCAACCAACGGCACCAAGTTCAACTTTGAACCGTAGGGTAAGTAGAACCTAAATCCAAATTTTCATGCAATTCGGAGTAGACCCTGAAAATTACATGGTATCGCCGTATTTCTTATTCATTTGTGTGTATTCACAAACAGGGAATGGCAGTAGATAACCTTTTTGCCACAGATATTTCATATTCCCATTCATTTACTGTGCATAAACGAACAGATCATGCCAATCTGGCTTGAGCAGTGTCCCGACAAAAACCTTATTTCTCTCGACTAAAGTTTTGTTTTACATGTTATGTTAAAGAATGTCATTATTAACATTAACTGATTTTATAGAATCAATAAACTCATTGCACAATCGCTTTTATTTTACTTAAATGGAATTTCATTAAGTAACACGTCGACAATACTGCACGTTGGAGGTTCTCGCAATTTAATCGTAAGGTTAATATCCATTTACATAAAAAATTAGGCTAAGCGTAGGTCTCGTATATTATGATCTTTGATCTTAGTTAATGTTTTTTCGTGAAATTATAATATTTGGGAAAAGTGAATAAAAATTGTCAGAAAACTGTTATCTGAAAAATAAATCAGAAATATTACACACGGCACTGCACACATCTTATGGAAAATATAATGTCACTCATATGAAATAAAATTTACATGAATAGATTGGTCTCCAAATTTCATTCATTTCATATCATTGCGCCACCTCTGAATTTTAATGAATAACGGTGTAAATTGTAATTAATTAAAATTTATCGAAATCTCATTTTAGAAGTCCATAATAATGCCATTCATAAATACTAAGAGTGTAGTAGCTATTGAAAACAGCTTTAACCAGCTTGAGCTAATCGGATTAATTAGAGGAACTATATACTTTTGTACGCTTGGCCAAATTATACCTACTTACTTTATTATCTATAAGCCTCTGCCTTAAAGATTTATGGAATAGCGATTCCGAAAATCTTTTTCTCTTTGACTCATTTAAATTCCCATTTGATTTTAGATTGATTTATATCAATTTATGCCGATATTATTCAAAATTCAGAGTAGGCGCAATGATATGAAATGGTTGAAATTTTGAGACCAATCTATTCATGTAAGTTTATTTCATTTTCATTTCAACATTATATTTTCTATCTATAAGATCTGTGCGGTGTCCTTTAAAATTTTTATTTTGCAATTTTTGATTTTTTCACAAAAAATATTTATTTATTATACAATAAGTTTTTTTTAATTTTATTTTAAAATATTTATTTAATACCATGTTTTAAAACTAGGAAGAGTAATTTAAATTTACCTCGTCGTAATGCTTGTTTGTATTTGGTCCAACCTCTGGCAAGTTTACTCCACTGTTATGAAATTTTGACCCTATTGACATTTATGAAATTTTGACACTATTGGAATTTCATAATTATGTTATATCTGCGATTTTTTGTGTTTTCTGCGTTATTCCTTTAATTTTTAGATTTTTAGTCTATTTTTATATAAAAAACTAGTTGTTTTTAGAACTAGATTACCGTCTATGACCTTAATTTTTCTAGTGACATTATTGGGTGTGAATCTGTCTTTTGGGTTTTTGAGGTTCCAAATGGAACGGTAGCTAGTTATGCGTATCAACTCTTAATTCAGTCAATTTGTACTCTACGAGCTCCCTAGTGGGAAAGTTTTGGGGTAGTTCTGATTTCTTTCATTATATATGGATTTTGAGCTGCTGAATCCGAATATGAGGTTTGCGGACAAAATTTCTTGCCGAAACATTGAAAAACTCGCGAGAAAATCGAAAAATTTCAGCTTTTTTCCGCTTTTGTGCTCAAATCTCGAAAACTATTAACTTTTAGTAAATGGTCTGTTGACAGAAATTAAAGTACTTAAAATTATCTACAAACATCACTATTTACTTTTTTTTTAGACGAACCGTTCGGTCTAAAGTGCAAGTTGAAAATTGCCAATTTTTAACGGTCTCGGCAAAACCCACTTTTTACATTCCAAAACGTTAGTTTTTATTAGAAATTTCTCCTAGTTTTCTGTACAAATAGTAAATGTTAGTTCATAATATGAATATGGTATGTCTCTTCTCACAGCTTCCATGAATCCATTTCATCCTAAAATACCGAGAAGGTCTCTGCTTTTCCCTTAGAGCCACAGAAGATCAGGCACATATGAGTCACAGTTGGTGTGAAAATTTCCTTCTGATCTTGATTTTTGATAAACCTTGAGGTTTTGTCCTTTCAAAATGTATTATTGGTTAGGAGCTATTGCATGTTTTGGTGCAATACAAGAAATGCCACCCATGACATAAAAAGTATGGTATCCGTCGATTGTATGTACGTTAACCCTTTCTGTCCCAACGTTGCATATATATGTTTTTGAAAAAGTGGGTCTGTATTCCCAGCCGCCGTATATATACGTTCAAGGTGTTATGGTCTCAATTTACCAAAGCCGAAAATATGCGTTGATTATAAAATTTTAGACTCATTGGTGTCCCAATGCCGTAGAAATATGTCCAAAAATGTTAGATTATTGTTCCCAAAGCCTTAAAATGTTGGTACCTAAGACAGGTCATGCGCACCCATTGCCGTATATATTTGTTTCCATATTTTAGATATGTGCTATATTGTAGCACTGGTGGCAACGCTTATAGGTAGCTGCTAGAAGGTGAAGCGTTTGTAGCCACAGAAAAGACCAGAAAAAAAGAGAAGCGAATCGAGATACATGTGTGCAAGATGCGGAGTCGGCCTTTGCTTAGTGTCATGTTTTGAGGAGTAAAAGAAAACTTTTAATGTTAATTTACATTATATTATTTTTTTTAAGTTAGTTACATTTTTTCAAGTTGGTTTTGCTCTCTGATGAGTACTTTTGAAAAGAAAACGTTTAAGTTGGTTAAAAAACATGTTTTGGTCATTTATTTGTTTATTTATATGAAACGTATATACAGGGTGTCCAGAAACTCTACCGACAAACGAAGACATGAGATTCCTCAGGTAAATTTAAGATAATTTAACTCAATTCACTTAGTCCGAAAATGCTTCTTAAGGGAGCTAGAGCTCTTTGGAAATGGCGTCTTGTAATTAGTTTTTCTTAAATACCTCCAGAACAATTCTATTTAGAAAAACAAAAATTGGTACGCGTATTTATATTCAAGATATAAATCTAATCCATACATTGCAAATTTCTAGTACCGATCATAGGCGTCCGTTTTGGGTAGGGCAACGGTTATTTTATCGCATAACTTTTTTATGTTTAACTTTTATGCATTTCTGACACTGGATTATTAAATTGTGAAGTATTCTAGTACTAAAAGGTACTCTTGTTTTAAATCGTTAGGACACACCGTTTTCTAGAAAAATCGATTTGAAAATTTTTCACTTTCTGAATTACAAAAAAAAAAATTAAAAAAAAAACTATTTAGAAAGACGAAAGCTGGTACATTTATTTATATTCCAGAGATAAATCGATTTCATTAATTGCGAGTTTCTAGTACTGGCCATAGGCGTCCGATTTGGGTAGGTCAACAGTTATTTTATAGCATAATGTTTTTGTCTTGAATTTTCGAGCATTTTTGACACTAGATTATTAAATGATGAGGTATTCGAGTACTAAAAGTTACTCTTACTTTATGTTGGTAAAATACTTCGTTTTTTGTTGAAAAGTTCTTTCAATTTTTTTTCAAATTCCAAAAACGAAAAACTTTCAAATCGATTTTTCTAGAAAACGGTGCATCCTACCGACTTAAAGCAAGAGTACCTTTTAGTACTAGAATACCTCACAATTTAATAATCCGGTGTCAAAAATGCATAAAAGTTAAGGACAAAAAAGTTATGCGATAAAATACCCGTTGCTCTACCCAAAACGGACGCCTATGACCGGTACTAGAAATTTGCAATCGATGGAATCGATTCATCTCTGAAAAGTAAATACGCATACCAATTTTCGTTTTTCTAAATAGAAGCCTTCTGGAGGTATTTAATAAAAACTAATTTCATGACGCCATCTTCAAAGAGCTCTAGCTCCCTTCAGAAGCATTTTCGAACTAGGTGAATTGGATTAAATTGTCTTAAAATTATCTGAGGAATCTCCTGTCTTCGTTTGTCGGTAGAGTTTCTGGACACCCTGTATAAGGCAATGGTACTCTAAGCATGAAAAAACCTTTGGGATTGAGGGATCAACATGCAAATTAAGGCCTGGGATAGAAAGGGTTAAAATCAGCGTTTTCGTACACCTGTTGTGTAAAGCACAACTGGTCAATTTTCTGCGGATCGCCTGTGATTGCTGACACTTCCAGATAAGCAACGCGCTTGCTCAAAGTCTTGTAGCGGCAGTAAGGCCCAGATAGTTGGTCTCACTATTCCTTGCAGGGTTGGCCGTTTTCTTTACAAAAAGTACGGCTCAAGAAAATAGGTTGATGTAGTTTTCCCTTTGGGGTTTTGTTCATCCTATACAGAAGCTGTTCGCCTGGAAGTGTCAGCATTCGCAGGCGATCCGCAGAAAATTTACCTGCTGTGCTGTACACAGCAGGTGTACGATAACTCTGATTTTAACGTACATACAATCGACGAATACCACACTTTTCACGTCATATGTGGCATTTCTTGTATTGAATCAAAACATGCAGTAGCTCCTAAGCAATCCATTCCCCGGATAAAAAAGAAACCCGCGCCTGAGGTTTATGGAAGTCAGGGAGCTGTTCAACTAATTCATTTTAAAATGACAAAACCTCAAGGTTTATCAGAAATCAAGATAACAGATCCGAAGGAAATGTTCACAGCAACTGAAACTGTGGCTTCATCTGTGCCTGATCTTCTGTAGCTCTAAGGGAAAAGCAGAGACTTTCCCGGCCTCTTAGGACGGAATGGACTCATGGAAGCTGTCACAAGAGACATAACACACCTATGAACTAACATTTATTATTTGTACAGAAAACTAGGAGAAATTTATCAAATGACAGCATTCTAATAAAAAATAAAATTTTGGAATGTAAAAAGTGGGTTTTGCCGAGACCGTTAAAAATCGGCAATTTTCAACTTGTACTTTAGACCGAACGATTGGTCTAAAAAAAAGTAAATGATGATATTTGTAGATAATTTTAAGTACTTTAATTTCTGTTAACAGACCATTTACTAAAAGTTAATAGTTTTCGAGATTTGAGCAAAAAAGCGGAAAAAAGCTGAAATGTTTCGCTTTTTTCGCGATTTTTTTAATGTTCCGGCAAGAAATTTTGTCCGCAAACCTCATATTCGGATTCAGCAGCCCAAAATCCATATATAATGAAAGAAATCAGAACTACCCCAAAACTTTCCTAGTCAAAACACAATTTTATTGAATCATCTATGAATCACAAATAATAGAAAAAATTCGTGTAGCTGTGTTCTATAACTTAATAGTAGCGTACATGAACAAAAGTGTAAAAACTAGTCCACAATACATACAACCAAAGAGAGAAGATAAAAATGCAACACCGATTAACAAAGAAACCCCTAAAGAAACTGTTGGTGGAGAAGTAAAAGATAATGAGCTTATCTATGAGGCATGCTTGTAAATTGAAATTCTGAGGTGATGTAGGCAACCCTGGATTAATTAAAATTCTGATTTTTTGTCTTTATGTAGTTAATTGTTAATTATATGTCTCTTATCTCATATTAATCCATTCATGCTGGTATATTCCTATTGGTGAGTTCTTCGTTGAGTATTGGTAATCGTGAGACTGCTACCTTGTGTTGATGGATTTGCTACATATATATATTTTTTTTTCATTAAGTAAATGAGGTTTCAGCTTCTGAGGCTTCTTTAATTTTTCTCTTTTTGCTGACCGTTTCTTTCGTGACTATTGATGCATCTTTCCATTGTACTCTGGGCTAATTAGCAAAATACAAGGAATAGCTATTTATATAACAAGGGAGGAAAGTGCATCTTTTCCTCCCGAGAATGAAGTTTACTGCCCGACGCGTAGCGGAGGGCAGTAATCATTCAAGGGAGGAAAAGGCACTTTACTCCCATGTTATACATATGGTTTTTCCACCTTCCTCAAATTAATAACAAGTCATTTTTCATTTTTACTTAATTTATTTATGTATCTAACCAACAAAATTTATTAAAACTAAAACTAACAAGTAGGTACAATATAACTGTCAACTGTCAAATATAAGTCAAATTATTAACGTAAACATTGTTAAAAAAATAACAATTTACTGTTTTTTACCATTCTGCAAGATACAGGGTGTTTTATAAATAAATAAAATGTACAGATACTTATAGAAAATAGATATTGTACAGGGCGTCAATAAGTTATATTTCATGAATGAAATACCATGACGTCACTTTTACATTTCCTCCCTAGGGAGGAAAAGTACAACTTTGCTCCCTACAATCAGGTCCGGAAAAGTATACTTTCGGTAGAGGTAGGTGGAAAAAGTTATTTACCAGCAATTTTATTGCTGGAATCGAATCTTATGATTCTATATATTAATAATATAGGTATGCAAAGTTCGCAGATAGTGTGCTACTTTTTTATAAACAAAATGGCGCCCGAAAATCGTGTTTTTTTTTTCAATTTTTGCTCTATAACTCCAAACTTTACACCAAAAACACCCAAATAAAAATTCACCGTAATTAAATTCTGTATAGAAACGTGTTCTTCGCGATTCACTTCGACGAAAATTTTCCCCGGAAAATGCGGGTTTTTCCAACAAAACTTTTAATTTTCAACTAAAATTTTAGATAAGTAATTGTTTATCAATAATTAAATAACTTGGTAATATAAAAGCTCTTTTCTTATAGATTATAATTCCAGAAGCCGATGGAAATTGAATTGACAGTTTAGCAACAATTGAATTGTTAATTCAAAATTTACGGTCGCTATAATAACCACAATAACTATGATACATAAGAATAATTATGATTTTTGTATAAAAAGACACTGTAAGTACCTATCTAATGTACTTTACAGAATTGAAATTGGACTATTTAAGCGGCCTCAGGAATATTTAAAAATTATAAACAATTTTTTGGCTTAGAAACAAATAGAATATCTCGGGAAATATTAAATTAAATCATGAAAACGGTATTGGAAAAAAGCGTCAGGACGCTTCTTTTAAAAGAAAAAACGTTTAATTGTGATGAGTGGTTCCTGAGATACAACCGATCAAAGTTGACCGGCATTTACGGCAAAGATATAAACAATAGGACCATAATTTTCGAACCATCACCTTTTTAGTTTTGTCCTCTTTCTCCACACCAATTTTCATATTACGAGTGAAAATGGCCAAAAATAGCAAAATTCCAATCAAAAATTAGGCTGGAGAAAATGTAATCTCAAAATTCAAACTCGGTATACTTTAAAATAATGCATTTTCTCGGCTTCCCATTGAGCAATTTTCTTCATCCTTTTTTTGTTCATAAGTAGTGTGACCAACTCCAATTCAGTTGAATTCGGGACAAGGCTGAAAAAAATACCTGAAATCCGGGACTTTTCAATGAAAATCGGGCCATTTTTGTTAAATATAGAACTTCAATATCATCATTTTATTGATTATTTAACATTTTTATGTTGACAAAAGTTTCTTTGATGGGATGGGTTGTAACTAATGACACATTTTTGTTAGTTTTTGACGTTTAGACTTCCAATCAAGAAATCGTTCTCAAAAAAGGAAAAATTAGAAAATCAATGTTGGACTTTCATGTAAATAGAACGTTAGGTTAATATAAAAATATAATTATCATTATTACATATTCATGTTTTTGAATCGTCTTTTCGGAAGACGATAATTAAAATACAGAAACGAGAAAAAGTCCAGAGTTCGAGTTATCGTAGAACTATAATACAACGATATAAAATGCATGCGTTTTGAATGTGGTATTATTATTACACTCTAGAAATTGTCGACCTTTTTCGTCCCACCAATTCAATTTGATGTGAATTCTTAGAAGAATAACGTAATTAAAATTTGAAAATAGAATTTTACCAAAATGTTGAAAATTCGGATGGCCCGGAAGCCTTGTACGTAGGGCTTACAATACCGAACTAAAATCTGAATACCGGTATTTGATATTTGAAATTTGAAATATCGGGATACCGGTATTAAAACCGGTATTCTAATGTCTAGTCTAATTTCTAAAAAATACTTAGGTTTGTTAACTGCTCAGACTTTGAAAATAATCTTTCGGAAGGTACCGATGTGGTAGGCATTGACAAATAATATTTTATAGCCAAATAATAAAGTTCAGGGAAAGTGGATTTGTATTTTTTCCAAAATTCCATAGGGTTAATTTTTCTTGCAAAATGTGGCATTTCGAAAGAAAATGTGACATTAGGTAGTCGACGTAAAACATAAACAATCGCTTTATATTGCCGACACCGCCGCTTCTCGATGGTGCCATAGTTGGCTCGGTATGTGTAATAAAAATATGCCTGATCAAGATTTTAATACAACGGAATTGTTTGTTTATCTTCAAAAAAAATTATTGTAATTAATTAATATTATTAGATCATCATCATCATTCTCTTTGCCTTATCCCTATGCGGGGTCGGCTTCCCTAATTGCATTTCTCCACACAATTCTATCTTGGGTCATATCAATGTCAATCCCCTTTACTAACATGTCCTGCCTTATCGTCTCCCCCCAGGTCTTCTTTGGTCTTCCTCTCCTACTCCTTCCAGGAATCTGCACTTCAGCTATTCTTCGTATTGGGTGATTAACGTCTCGACGTTGAACATGACCAAACCATCTTAACGTATGCTCTCTCATTTTGGCATCAATTGGTGCCACTTCTAGACTTCCCCTAATATACTCATTTCTAATTTTATCCTTCTTTGTCACTCCACTCATCCTTCTAAGCATTCTCATTTCCGCCACATGCATTCGTTGTTCCTCTTTCTTTTTCACTGCCCAACGTTCAGTTCCGTACATCATAGCCGGTCTTATGGCTGTTTTATAGAATTTTCCCTTCAGCTTCATTGGACTTTTTCTGTCACACAACACACCACTCGCTTCTTTCCACTTCATCCATCCAGCCCTAATTCTACTGCATGCATCTCCATCTATTTCTCCATTACTCTGTAATACAGATCCCAGGTACTTAAAACTATTGCTTTTTACAATCAGTTCACCATCCAAAGATTCCATTTTATTTGTAGTAACTCCATCTTTAAATGAACATTCCAAATACTCTGTTTTTGTCCTACTAAGTTTTAAACCTTTTTCCTCCAGAGCTTGCCTCCACTGTTCCAGTTTTTGTTCTAAGTCTCTCTCACTATTTCCTACTAACACGACATCATCAGCATACATTAAGCACCATGGAATGTTACCCTGCAGTTTCGCTGTTATCTGGTCCAAAACTAATGAGAATAAATACGGACTAAGCACAGAGCCTTGGTGCAATCCTACTTTCACATGGAATTTATCAGTCTCTCCCACACCTGTCCTAACACTAGTCGTTACTCCTTCATACATATCCCTCACAATCTTTACATATTCACCAGGGACTCCTTTCTTATTGAGTGCCCACCACAGAGTCTCTCGAGGAACTCTATCATATGCTTTCTCAAGATCAATGAATACCATATGAGCGTTTGTTTCTTTACTCCTGTATTTTTCCATCAACTGCCTTATAATGAAAATTGAATCTGTTGTTGATCTGCCCTGCATAAAGCCAAATTGATTCTCGGATATTTCGGTCTCTTCACGTATCCGTCTATCAATTACTCTTTCCCATATTTTCATGGTGTGGCTAAGCAGTTTTATAGCCCTGTATTTTGTACATTGTTGTATATCTCCCTTGTTTTTGTAAACAGGTACCAGTATACTGCTTCTCCATTGGTCTGGCATTTGTCCAACTTCCATAATTCTATTAAATAGACCTGCTAGCCACCTTATTCCTGTCTCTCCCAATGCTCTCCATACTTCCCCAGGAATATCATCTGGTCCTACCGCTTTTCCTTTCTTTATTTTTTGAAGCGCTTGAGCCACTTCCTCGTTTGTTATTTTGGTAACCATTGCTGCTACTGTCTCCGTTGACTCTACAGGCTGTCTGTCAAATTCTTCATTTAATAAGCTGTCAAAGTACTTTCTCCATCTCTTTTTGACATTCCTTTTTAATAAAATACACTAGTATTTTATTATTTTCATCTCGGATACATCTAATCTGATTAAAATCTTTTGCTTTCTTTGCTCTCTGTTTGGCTATTTTATATATCTTCGTTTCGCCTTCCCTGGTATCAAGTTGATCGTATAGGTTTGAATACGCTTCTGCTTTGGCTTTTGCTACTGCTACTTTCGCTTCCTTTTTCGCCACCATATAGTTTTGAAGATCTGTGTCGGATCTGGTTTCTTGCCACTTTTTATATAATTTTCTCTTCTCTTTTATTTTTCCTTTTACTTCGTTTGACCACCACCAAGTCTCTTTATCTTCAAACTTTTTTCCTGACGTTTTCCCAAGCATTTCAATAGCAGTCTCTCTAATACTACTGGCCATTTTTCTCCAAATTGAATTAGGGCTTCCTTTCATGTTCCAACATATTTTTTCTACTATTCTTCTCCTGAATAGACCTTCTTTCTCATCTTTTAGCAGCCACCACTTGATTTTTTGTGGTCCTCTCCGATATTTTTGTTTAGTTTCGCTTTTTACTTCGATATCCAGAACAAGCAGCTTATGTTGTTGGCTTACTGTCTCACTAACTATTACCTTGCAGTCCTTGCATTCACGTATGTCTTCTTTCCTTATCATGAAGTAGTCTATTTGGGATTGATGTTGTCCACTTTTGTAGGTAGTAAGTTGAGTTTCTCTCTTTTTAAAGAATGTGTTAACAATCGCCATATCCAAGGCTGTTGCTAATTCAAGCATATCATCTCTAGCTTCATTTCTGGTTCCAAAGCCTAATCCCCCATGTATTGCTTCGTATCCTGCCTTGGCTTGGCCCACATGCGCATTGAAATCACCTCCTATTATAACTCTCTCCTCTGACGGAATATCACTCAGGACGTCTCCTAATTGGTCATAGAAAGCTCTTCTTTCATTCTCAGCCAGACCTGTTTGAGGAGCATACACACACAACATTCAATACCTCTTTATCAATTACAAATTTCACTGACATCATTCTATCACTCGTTCTTACAACTTCCACTACGTTATCTTTCATTTCACTATCAGCAATTATACCAACTCCATTTCTAGTGTTACTACTCCCTGCATACCACAATTTGTAACCTTCACCTAGTTCTTTCGCCCTTTGACCTTCCCACCTAGTTTCTTGAATGCAAGCAATTTGAACTCTCCTTCGTTTGAGCGCATCCACTAACTCCAGACTCTTACCTGTAAGACTACCAAGATTCCACGACCCTATCCTGATTTTTCTAACCTGCAATGGTGTTTCCCCTGAGATAGTCCTCACCTGGAAATCCGAACGGAGGCTCATTTTACTTCCGGTACATTTTACCTCAGGAGATGCCATCATTTCAGTATAAGTTTTTATATCTTTGGAGAAAGGTCTTTTCATTTTTATGGCCTGAAAAGATTTTGTTTGGATATTTGATGCCTGAATGCCTTTTCTATCAGCACCATACCCTGCCCTGCACGTTTAGCCAATACACCACCAATGCAACCAAAGTGCAGTATTACCCCACACCCGCCTGCATTTTTCTGTATAGGCCAGGATCCCTACTGTAAGGACTGCCCTATAAGCCAATGTATTGTTGCCCGTATCCCGCCACTAGGAGGCACGTACTTCATTCGGGATACTATTAGATTAGATTAGAATTATTAGATAATTATTATTATTAATATTATTATATATATATATATATATATATATACTGCACGAAACGTCTTCAATTAAAAGGAAGACTGCACGAAACGTCTTCTATTAAAAGATTGAAATAGTTTTTTCATTTTTTATTTCTCCTTGACTGATAACCTCAATTGCAGTGAGACTTCTTCTCACTCACTTGATATATTGTTAATATTAAACAGTCGTACTATATATATATATATATATATATATATATATATATATATATATATATATATATATATATATATATATATATATATAACAAGGAGAGGTTAGCGCGAGTTAATAAATATCGGCATGGCTCGCAATAAGTATGAAAAACAAAATATGCACAAGATGGAATGCAACCATAGACACGTGTTTCTGACTTATTAGTCGTCATCAGTATGATATAGCTAAACAGGAGCAATGCAACCAATTTGTGGCTGTAATGTTAGAAGACCCTCAGGATTCGAGAGCAACAACTAACAAATCCACGGAGGAAGCTACAGCTACCTGAGGCAAGGAATGCCAAACGTTTAGAACGTTTTAAACAATCAAACAAGGAGAGGTTAGCGCGAGTTAATAAATATCGGCATGGCTCGCAATAAGTATGAAAAATAAAATATGCACAAGATGGAATGCAACCATAGACACGTGTTTCTGACTTATTAGTCGTCATCAGTATGATATAGCTAAACAGGAGCAATGCAACCAATTTGTGGCTGTAATGTTAGAAGACCCTCAGGATTCGAGAGCAACAACTAACAAATCCACGGAGGAAGCTACAGCTACCTGAGGCAAGGAATGCCAAACGTTTAGAACGTTTTAAACAATCAAACAAGGAGAGGTTAGCGCGAGTTAATAAATATCGGCATGGCTCGCAATAAGTATGAAAAACAAAATATGCACAAGATGGAATGCAACCATAGACACGTGTTTCTGACTTATTAGTCGTCATCAGTATGATATAGCTAAACAGGAGCAATGCAACCAATTTGTGGCTGTAATGTTAGAAGACCCTCAGGATTCGAGAGCAACAACTAACAAATCCACGGAGGAAGCTACAGCTACCTGAGGCAAGGAATGCCAAACGTTTAGAACGTTTTAAACAATCAAACAAGGAGAGGTTAGCGCGAGTTAATAAATATCGGCATGGCTCGCAATAAGTATGAAAAACAAAATATGCACAAGATGGAATGCAACCATAGACACGTGTTTCTGACTTATTAGTCGTCATCAGTATGATATAGCTAAACAGGAGCAATGCAACCAATTTGTGGCTGTAATGTTAGAAGACCCTCAGGATTCGAGAGCAACAACTAACAAATCCACGGAGGAAGCTACAGCTACCTGAGGCAAGGAATGCCAAACGTTTAGAACGTTTTAAACAATCAAACAAGGAGAGGTTAGCGCGAGTTAATAAATATCGGCATGGCTCGCAATAAGTATGAAAAACAAAATATGCACAAGATGGAATGCAACCATAGACACGTGTTTCTGACTTATTAGTCGTCATCAGTATGATATAGCTAAACAGGAGCAATGCAACCAATTTGTGGCTGTAATGTTAGAAGACCCTCAGGATTCGAGAGCAACAACTAACAAATCCACGGAGGAAGCTACAGCTACCTGAGGCAAGGAATGCCAAACGTTTAGAACGTTTTAAACAATCAAACAAGGAGAGGTTAGCGCGAGTTAATAAATATCGGCATGGCTCGCAATAAGTATGAAAAACAAAATATGCACAAGATGGAATGCAACCATAGACACGTGTTTCTGACTTATTAGTCGTCATCAGTATGATATAGCTAAACAGGAGCAATGCAACCAATTTGTGGCTGTAATGTTAGAAGACCCTCAGGATTCGAGAGCAACAACTAACAAATCCACGGAGGAAGCTACAGCTACCTGAGGCAAGGAATGCCAAACGTTTAGAACGTTTTAAACAATCAAACAAGGAGAGGTTAGCGCGAGTTAATAAATATCGGCATGGCTCGCAATAAGTATGAAAAACAAAATATGCACAAGATGGAATGCAACCATAGACACGTGACGACTAATAAGTCAGAAACACGTGTCTATGGTTGCATTCCATCTTGTGCATATTTTGTTTTTCATACTTATTGCGAGCCATGCCGATATTTATTAACTCGCGCTAACCTCTCCTTGTTTGATTGTTTAAAACGTTCTAAACGTTTGGCATTCCTTGCCTCAGGTAGCTGTAGCTTCCTCCGTGGATTTGTTAGTTGTTGCTCTCGAATCCTGAGGGTCTTCTAACATTACAGCCACAAATTGGTTGCATTGCTCCTGTTTAGCTATATCATACTGATGACGACTAATAAGTCAGAAACACGTGTCTATGGTTGCATTCCATCTTGTGCATATTTTGTTTTTCATACTTATTGCGAGCCATGCCGATATTTATTAACTCGCGCTAACCTCTCCTTGTTTGATTGTTTAAAACGTTCTAAACGTTTGGCATTCCTTGCCTCAGGTAGCTGTAGCTTCCTCCGTGGATTTGTTAGTTGTTGCTCTCGAATCCTGAGGGTCTTCTAACATTACAGCCACAAATTGGTTGCATTGCTCCTGTTTAGCTATATCATACTGATGACGACTAATAAGTCAGAAACACGTGTCTATGGTTGCATTCCATCTTGTGCATATTTTGTTTTTCATACTTATTGCGAGCCATGCCGATATTTATTAACTCGCGCTAACCTCTCCTTGTTTGATTGTTTAAAACGTTCTAAACGTTTGGCATTCCTTGCCTCAGGTAGCTGTAGCTTCCTCCGTGGATTTGTTAGTTGTTGCTCTCGAATCCTGAGGGTCTTCTAACATTACAGCCACAAATTGGTTGCATTGCTCCTGTTTAGCTATATCATACTGATGACGACTAATAAGTCAGAAACACGTGTCTATGGTTGCATTCCATCTTGTGCATATTTTGTTTTTCATACTTATTGCGAGCCATGCCGATATTTATTAACTCGCGCTAACCTCTCCTTGTTTGATTGTTTAAAACGTTCTAAACGTTTGGCATTCCTTGCCTCAGGTAGCTGTAGCTTCCTCCGTGGATTTGTTAGTTGTTGCTCTCGAATCCTGAGGGTCTTCTAACATTACAGCCACAAATTGGTTGCATTGCTCCTGTTTAGCTATATCATACTGATGACGACTAATAAGTCAGAAACACGTGTCTATGGTTGCATTCCATCTTGTGCATATTTTGTTTTTCATACTTATTGCGAGCCATGCCGATATTTATTAACTCGCGCTAACCTCTCCTTGTTTGATTGTTTAAAACGTTCTAAACGTTTGGCATTCCTTGCCTCAGGTAGCTGTAGCTTCCTCCGTGGATTTGTTAGTTGTTGCTCTCGAATCCTGAGGGTCTTCTAACATTACAGCCACAAATTGGTTGCATTGCTCCTGTTTAGCTATATCATACTGATGACGACTAATAAGTCAGAAACACGTGTCTATGGTTGCATTCCATCTTGTGCATATTTTGTTTTTCATACTTATTGCGAGCCATGCCGATATTTATTAACTCGCGCTAACCTCTCCTTGTTTGATTGTTTAAAACGTTCTAAACGTTTGGCATTCCTTGCCTCAGGTAGCTGTAGCTTCCTCCGTGGATTTGTTAGTTGTTGCTCTCGAATCCTGAGGGTCTTCTAACATTACAGCCACAAATTGGTTGCATTGCTCCTGTTTAGCTATATCATACTGATGACGACTAATAAGTCAGAAACACGTGTCTATGGTTGCATTCCATCTTGTGCATATTTTGTTTTTTATATATATATATATATATATATATATATATATATATATATATATATATATATATATATATATATGTGAAAAGAGAAAATAATTATTCTCTTGGTAGCCCGGCGAATAGCAAAATCAAGCTTTATAACAATAAAGCTATGAAAGGCGATGTAACGGAATCCTTTTTCCGACAATACATCATGCAAACACCGTTTGGGCTAACCAATTCGTCTCTTACTGGAGAATACAGTAAAATGAAAATAGATAATTGCATTTCAGTTAGATTCGAACCCCACCGGTGCCCCGACTAGTTTCGACTCATGTCAAGTCGTCATCAGGAGACACTAGGTAGGTGTTCGAAGCTAACTGATTTGCCGCTATTACTTCGTGAATTTATAAACTAAATCCACTAGAGTATACTTAGTACGACCTCTATATGTGAAAAGAGAAAATAATTATTCTCTTGGTAGCCCGGCGAATAGCAAAATCAAGCTTTATAACAATAAAGCTATGAAAGGCGATGTAACGGAATCCTTTTTCCGACAATACATCATGCAAACACCGTTTGGGCTAACCAATTCGTCTCTTACTGGAGAATACAGTAAAATGAAAAATAGATAATTGCATTTCAGTTAGATTCGAACCCCACCGGTGCCCCGACTAGTTTCGACTCATGTCAAGTCGTCATCAGGAGACACTAGGTAGGTGTTCGAAGCTAACTGATTTGCCGATATTACTTCGTGAATTTATAAACTAAAACCACTAGAGTATACTTAGTACGACCTCTATATGTGAAAAGAGAAAATAATTATTCTCTTGGTAGCCCGGCGAATAGCAAAATCAAGCTTTATAACAATAAAGCTATGAAAGGCGATGTAACGGAATCCTTTTTCCGACAATACATCATGCAAACACCGTTTGGGCTGACCAATTCGTCTCTTACTGGAGAATACAGTAAAATGAAAAATAGATAATTGCATTTCAGTTAGATTCGAACCCCACCGGTGCCCCGACTAGTTTCGACTCATGTCAAGTCGTCATCAGGAGACACTAGGTAGGTGTTCGAAGCTAACTGATTTGCCGCTATTACTTCGTGAATTTATAAACTAAATCCCCTAGAGTATACTTAGTACGACCTCTATTTGTGAAAAGAGAAAATAATTATTCTCTTGGTAGCCCGGCGAATAGCAAAATCAAGCTTTATAACAATAAAGCTATGAAAGGCGATGTAACGGAATCCTTTTTCCGACAATACATCATGCAAACACCGTTTGGGCTAACCAATTCGTCTCTTACTGGAGAATACAGTAAAATGAAAAATAGATAATTGCATTTCAGTTAGATTCGAACCCCACCGGTGCCCCGACTAGTTTCGACTCATGTCAAGTCGTCATCAGGAGACACTAGGTAGGTGTTCGAAGCTAACTGATTTGCCGCTATTACTTCGTGAATTTATAAACTAAATCCACTAGAGTATACTTAGTACGACCTCTATATGTGAAAAGAGAAAATAATTATTCTCTTGGTAGCCCGGCGAATAGCAAAATCAAGCTTTATAACAATAAAGCTATGAAAGGCGATGTAACGGAATCCTTTTTCCGACAATACATCATGCAAACACCGTTTGGGCTAACCAATTCGTCTCTTACTGGAGAATACAGTAAAATGAAAATAGATAATTGCATTTCAGTTAGATTCGAACCCCACCGGTGCCCCGACTAGTTTCGACTCATGTCAAGTCGTCATCAGGAGACACTAGGTAGGTGTTCGAAGCTAACTGATTTGCCGCTATTACTTCGTGAATTTATAAACTAAATCCACTAGAGTATACTTAGTACGACCTCTATATGTGAAAAGAGAAAATAATTATTCTCTTGGTAGCCCGGCGAATAGCAAAATCAAGCTTTATAACAATAAAGCTATGAAAGGCGATGTAACGGAATCCTTTTTCCGACAATACATCATGCAAACATCGTTTGGGCTAACCAATTCGTCTCTTACTGGAGAATACAGTAAAATGAAAATTGATAATTGCATTTCAGTTAGATTCGAACCCCACCGGTGCGGTGCCCCGACTAGTTTATAAATTCACGAAGTAATAGCGGCAAATCAGTTAGCTTCGAACACCTACCTAGTGTCTCCTGATGACGACTTGACATGAGTCGAAACTAGTCGGGGCACCGGTGGGGTTCGAATCTAACTGAAATGCAATTATCTATTTTTCATTTTACTGTATTCTCCAGTAAGAGACGAATTGGTTAGCCCAAACGGTGTTTGCATGATGTATTGTCGGAAAAAGGATTCCGTTACATCGCCTTTCATAGCTTTATTGTTATAAAGCTTGATTTTGCTATTCGCCGGGCTACCAAGAGAATAATTATTTTCTCTTTTCACATATAGAGGTCGTACTAAGTATACTCTAGTGGATTTAGTTTATAAATTCACGAAGTAATAGCGGCAAATCAGTTAGCTTCGAACACCTACCTAGTGTCTCCTGATGACGACTTGACATGAGTCGAAACTAGTCGGGGCACCGGTGGGGTTCGAATCTAACTGAAATGCAATTATCTATTTTTCATTTTACTGTATTCTCCAGTAAGAGACGAATTGGTTAGCCCAAACGGTGTTTGCATGATGTATTGTCGGAAAAAGGATTCCGTTACATCGCCTTTCATAGCTTTATTGTTATAAAGCTTGATTTTGCTATTCGCCGGGCTACCAAGAGAATAATTATTTTCTCTTTTCACATATAGAGGTCGTACTAAGTATACTCTAGTGGATTTAGTTTATAAATTCACGAAGTAATAGCGGCAAATCAGTTAGCTTCGAACACCTACCTAGTGTCTCCTGATGACGACTTGACATGAGTCGAAACTAGTCGGGGCACCGGTGGGGTTCGAATCTAACTGAAATGCAATTATCTATTTTTCATTTTACTGTATTCTCCAGTAAGAGACGAATTGGTTAACCCAAACGGTGTTTGCATGATGTATTGTCGGAAAAAGGATTCCGTTACATCGCCTTTCATAGCTTTATTGTTATAAAGCTTGATTTTGCTATTCACCGGGCTACCAAGAGAATAATTATTTTCTCTTTTCACATATAGAGGTCGTACTAAGTATACTCTAGTGGATTTAGTTTATAAATTCACGAAGTAATAGCGGCAAATCAGTTAGCTTCGAACACCTACCTAGTGTCTCCTGATGACGACTTGACATGAGTCGAAACTAGTTGGGGCACCGGTGGGGTTCGAATCTAACTGAAATGCAATTATCTATTTTTCATTTTACTGTATTCTCCAGTAAGAGACGAATTGGTTAGCCCAAACGGTGTTTCATGATGTATTGTCGGAAAAAGGATTCCGTTACATCGCCTTTCATAGCTTTATTGTTATAAAGCTTGATTTTGCTATTCGCCGGGCTACCAAGAGAATAATTATTTTCTCTTTTCACATATAGAGGTCGTACTAAGTATACTCTAGTGGATTTAGTTTATAAATTCACGAAGTAATAGCGGCAAATCAGTTAGCTTCGAACACCTACCTAGTGTCTCCTGATGACGACTTGACATGAATCGAAACTAGTCGGGGCACCGGTGGGGTTCGAATCTAACTGAAATGCAATTATCTATTTTTCATATATATATATATATATATATATATATATATATATATATATATATATATATATAGATGAAATAGAGAATGTGGAAAAATCCCCTTACGAACAATTCACACATCCACCATTTCGGGCTGGGAAAAATTTTTCGAATAGAATCAAAGATCCAAACACCAGTTCTTAGAAATGTGTTTCGCCCTCTTCAACCTCTCTGGGCTCGTCGGTAAAGACAAGAGGTTTTAAATTTTAAAGAAAAATTTTTCCCAGCCCGAAATGGTGGATGTGTGAATTGTTCGTAAGGGGATTTTTCCACATTCTCTATTTCATCTATTTGATTTCGTACGAGTGGTCGTTAAACCAATAACCTTGGATCTTTGGTTCACTGAGTGTGTTTCAAAGATCTACATCTTATGTTTTTAAATATATATATATATATATATATATATATATATATAAAACAAATGAAATAGAGAATGTGGAAAAATCCCCTTACGAATAACTCACACATCCACTATTTCTGGCTGGGAAAAATTTTTCGAATAGAATCAAAGATCCAAACACCAGTTCTTAGAAATGTGTTTCGCCCTCTTCAACCTCCGTGGGCTCATCGGTAAAGATGAGAGGTTGAATATCTTTAAACACATTCCATCAAAAAACAATATATATATATATATATATATATATATATATATATATATATATATATATATATATTAATAAACTCATACAGAAGTAAAAAACTTCAACTTGTATTCTGGTATAAAAACGTTTATTTAAAAACTATTTAAAAAGTCATCCAAATGGATTTCAAAACGTTTTCGTTCTAATTCAGAACATCTTCAGTGCCTACAATGAAGTATTTCCACATTAGACTAAAGAAAAAGGTTAAAATTTTGACTGTTAGAATGAAAAAACTTGTGGGAATACTTACATTCTGCAGAGTAGTTTGAAACTAGCACACCATTTAAAGTGGTAACCCCATAATATATGGTTTAAATATGTTATTTTTACAAAACATGGTGACTACAAGTTGATGTTATTAGATGTAATAGAACACATGCTCAAAGGGCAACATGGTTCCCTGTTCGAAAATGCTAGGTACTTTCCAGTACAATGGGCACAGACCAACTGAGAAATTAGGAAATGGAAATGACAAGAGTGACATGACATGACAAGTTAAAGCCAATTTTTGGTTAAAGCTTACAAAGTGTAAGCTTTACAACCTTTACAAAGTGTACACTTTGTAAGCTTTACCCAAAAATTGGTTTTATCTTGTCATGTCATGTCACTCTTGTCATTTCCATTTCCTAATTTCTCAGTTGGTCTGTGCCCATTGTACTGGCAAGTACCTAGCATTTTCGAGCAGGGAACCATGTTGACCTTTGAGCATGTGTTCTATTATATCTAATAACATCGACTTATAGTCACCATGTTTTGTAAAAATAACATATTTAAACCATATATTATGGGGTTACCACTTTAAATGGTGTGCTGGTTTCAAACTACTCTACAGAATGTAAGTATTCCCACAAGTTTTTTCATTCTAACAGTCAAAAATTTAACCTTTTCCTTTAGTCTAATGTGGAAATACTTCATTCTAGGCACTGAAGATGTTCTGAATTAGAACGAAAACGTTTTGCAATCCATTTGGATGACTTTTTAGATAGTTTTTAAATAAACTAGTGCAGGCTCGAAACGGATAATCGTTTGCAAAAATTGCCGACCGTGATTTGAGTTTTGATACGTGTTATTGGTACCTTTAGCCGTATGAAAATACTTGTTGCCACGAGCGAGCGCGGTGCGTTGCCGTTCCGACCTTGCACGCCTCGCCCACTTCCCTAGTTTGCCTTTGTGCTCGGGCGCGACCTTGCCAGCTTGTACAGTGCACGCCAGTCGACGCGTAAACATCGCCGAATATTAATGTTTTCGATTGTGTACGTTATTTTCTTATTAAAGTAATGTGTTTTGTTGAGACAAAGTCGCTAGAAATTGTGAATTTAAAGAGAAAAAGAGCCAGTGAACTAGTGTGTCTGTTTTGCGATTCGCCCGGACAGTTAGTGAGTGAACCAAAGCCTGTGAACCACACAAATTATGTCCGTGGAGTGTCACTCTACTTACAAGACATGATTCAATTGCCTAAAGATATCGTGGATGATTTCAGACGCGGAATGCTTTCAGTAAAGCGATCCATGGGAAAGTTTAATTCTGTTGGCTGTGATTTGGCTCTAGAGCAGTCGCAGAATCGGTCTTCGGCCGTAACTGGAGGCCTGATTGGTATAACTCAAAATAAAGAAGCGATGCAACAGTGGATCCTTCTGTATCCCTTCAAAACTCAGTTCATTCCACACTACTGTCATATCTTGGAATGCAAACAGATGCTACGGGTGATATTGATTCAAGGGTACATACTGAGTGGAGTGAATCAAGGATCGCTAGAGATGAAAAAGATATTCAAAATCTTATTTCGATTTTGAATGACTTTAATCCATTTAAATCTAATGAGGAGAACAATGTACTCTACAACATACATACTGGTGCTTTGGCTGATAAAGATACCTCAGAATGTCTTCTTAATATCAAAGAATCGGGAGAACGTCTGATTAAAGATTTTGATAAAGCACGTTTTGAATTAAAACAAAAAAGTGCATTTGATACCATAACAAGAAATAAATTTTTAAACTTCAATTTCTAACCTACCAAAAGCAAGATGACAAGTTCTAATAAACAATATCAAGATACAAAAGATGTTACAGAAGTTCAACAATCATTCTTGTTAACTTCTCAACGTGATTTTGACCTCAAAGAACTTGCATCACACGAAATACTGGATTATCCAAAATATATTTTTCATAAGGGTTTTTATAGAAAATCGCAGAAGTAAGTTTAGCTCTGGAAATTTAAAAAAATAGCAATTGCACTTCACAAGATATTGTACTAAACCCAAAAATTTATCTTGTAGATGGCATGGCACTCGTGTATCAAATACAACTAAATAAATTTAGTACAAACTTCCGTTACGCGAACTGATGTGGTATTTGATCGGTATGATGATATATCGATTAAGTTTATGGAGTAAAAGTTACGAAGCAAAGGACGAAACACAAAACAAGTAATGATTACCAGTCCATTGACAAAAATCCCCGCTGATTGCAAATATTTTTTTACTAGCACTGAAAACAAATTACAATTAGTAAAATTTCTTTGCAAGTACGCTCCCACTTATGCAGAAGTAAGTGAAAATAGTGAGCTATATATTTGCAGTGGGTTTGACGATCCTACAAAATGTTATAAATTGCAAGGAGGTTCTTTCGCTGAAGTTACTAATTTAAAATCTAATCACTTAGAGGCTGATTGCAGAATATTCTGTCATATATTTCAAGGCGTGAAACAAAATACAGAAATTATCATCCTCAGTCCTGACACAGACATATTTGTGTTAGGTATTTATTTCTGGCATAAACTTGAAAAACTAGGGTGCCGGGGTTTGTGGTTTGAGGGATCACGAAAGAAGAACCGTTTCCTTGGGTGTCATTTGGCTGCACAGTCTCTTGGTGAAAATGTATGTAATGTTCTTCCTGCATTGCACTCTTTAACCGGCTGCGATACCACAAGTAGCGTAGGTACGAAAAAACAAATGCTAAGTGCCGCGAAGCTTAATTTTGTTCAGAACGCACTCCTTACGTTGGGCGATGGGCTTTTGTCAAGGCAGCAGTTCCAAGATGTGGAGAAAGTTTGCACTTACCTAATTTCCAAACATCAAACAACAGCCGATGAACTTCGACATAAATTGATATGTCAAAACATAGGCTTTGTCTTAAATTTGTCAAGAGTTATATGTACCTCCGATGCGTTGTATTTACATTGTTTAAGAGCATCAGCACAAATATATCTTTGGAAATACTCTTCTGAACCAATGTTTGAGCCTATTGATTTCCTTAAATTTGGCTATGAGCTACGAGAAGGAAACTTATATCCAAAGCAAATGACAAAAAATGCTCTGCCAATCTCTTTAATTAACCCATGCAAATGTAAATCTAACTGTCGCACAATGTCATGTTCTTGTAGAAAAGAAAATTTAAATTTTATATCTTTGTGTAAATGTGTCAATAATGATTGCAAGAATTTAAAACAAAGTTAAATTAAACATGTCAATATTAAATTATTTTGTGCATTTTTCATTTCTATTAAAAGTTTTTAAATCCTTATTGTAGTTTTACTTTCGCCACATATGAATAGGAAAAGGAAAAACATAGCCTCAAGTAGGTACCTATAAAATTTCATGCCTAAAAGCAATAGTCTTTTTAATCGACTTCAATAAAAGAATTGATGGATTCGACCGTTACTTGATGGAAGTTCATTTTATCTAACAATAAAACACTGAAAACGTTTGTTTTCTATACTTCCACAAAATTTATTATATCTAAGTGACTACAGCTGTTTCGGCGGAGTGCCTTTCTCAAGTAATATAGTTTACAATGTGTTTGCCTTTTTAATCTTCAACTGAAGAGGTTGAGGAGTGGGGAGCTATTTGTCTCGAGTTGGTCATTCAGAATTATAACTGTATTTTTCAGTTTATTAATTTCCATAGATTCTAAAAAAGATAGCTTAAGGCCTTTATTTTGAATATGTAGAATTTGAAACTCTTCATTGAAAGAATGATTATGATCTAGAAGGTGAAGTGCGTATGTAGAAGTGTCTGTTTTTCTATTGTTGAATGCCCTTTTGTGTTCTGCTATCCGTTTGTCAAAAATTCTGCCAGTTTGACCGATGTACGTTTTCGGACAGTCACCACAAGTTAGTTTGTACACACCACTCTGTAGTTGCTTTCTCTTTCGGCTTTTATTGTTCTTAATATATTTGCTTAAGTTGTTGTTAGTTCTGAAAGCTGGTGTTATTCCTTTCTTTTTTATGTATCTGGCTATTGTTGTTGTTATCTTGCCAGTATATGTGAGAGAGCAGAAGGTACTGGGTTCTTTCTGTGGTGGTGGATACACTAATTTCAGGGCTTTCTTATGGAGTTTTTGGTTTAAAATTTTGTTAACTGTTTGTTCGTTATAGCCGTTGTTTACTGCTATTTGTTTAATGATGTTTAGTTCTATTTCGAAGTTATTTTTTGTCATGGGAATTTCTGTCAGTCTATGTATCATGCTATGGTAGGCTGCTAATTTGTGTTGTGTAGGATGGGATGATGAATTGTGTATAGTTGTGTCAGTATGGGTAGGTTTATGATATACGGAGAACTCATGTTTGTTGTGTAGTCTGGAAATCGTTACATCTAGAAAGTTTATAGAATTATTCTGTTCTGTTTCTACTGTAAACTCAATATTATTATGAAGTGAATTAATATATGATAGAAATTGGTCAAGTTGTCTGTTAGTTCCTGTAAAGCATACTAGTATATCATCCACGTATCTCCACCAATATAAGAACTGTTTAAATACGGGATGTTTAGAAATTGTTGTTTCAAGTTGGTTCATAAATATATCTGATAGCAATGGGCTTAGAGGATTACCCATAATAAGTCCTGCACTGTTGTTTGTGTATATTTGATTATTGAATTCAAAATAGTCTTGATTTATGCAAATTTCAAGAAGGTGTAAAATTTCAGATGCAATGATCGGATTTGTACTATTATGGTCTAAAAGATTCTTAACTAAAACAAAAGTTTCTGTAGGAGGAACACTAGGAAAAAGATTTTTTACGTCAAATGAAATTAGTCTGGAGTTTTTGGGCAATTGAAAATGTTGTATTTTATTAACTAGTTCTAGTGTATTTTTTACGGTGAATTTAGGTGAAAATTTAGTGTATTCTGTAATAATATCTGACAGTTTTTTTGAAATTTTATATGACGGAGCTGTATAAAAAGAAACTACAGGTCTTATTGGGTGGTCAGGTTTGTGTAGTTTAATAAAAGAGTATAATTTAGGAGGTTGTGGGTTCATAATATTAAGGTATTTCTGTTCTGTTGGATTTAGTATTGATTTTGAATTTTCAATGGCTAGTTTAATTTGTTTTCGGTATTTTTCTGTGGGGTCTTTGTTTAGTTTTATACTGTTTTGGTTAGTTAAAAATTCTATTGTTTTGTTATTATAGTCTCGTTTGTCGATAGCAATAGTAGTGTTACCTTTGTCTGCTTTTGTAAATATTATGTCATGTTTTATTGATTTATTTTTAATTGAAACGGCTATTTGGTTTTCTTTGAAACAGGAATTATTAGTTTCACTACATACATCAGTAATAGATTTTGCAATGATGCTTTTTTCTATGTTTTTGGCAGTTTTGTTTAACGCTACTTCACATTCTACACCTAAATACTCTAAATTTTTTTGATTATTATGTTGAGGCAAGTTGTGTTTGAATCCTTTCTCTAAAAGTTCTATTTCACTATTATTGAATTTAGTATCTGTTAAGTTTATAAATCTATTGAAAAAACTATGATTTGAAAATTTTGTTGTATGAGTATTGAGTTTTTTACTATTGCAAATTAGATTATTTAGTTTTTTACATTGTGTATTAAATTTTTTGTCTATTATATTATCTACTTCAGTTCTTACTTTAGAATCTAGGATGTCAAATTCTATATTATCTAATCTATAATGTAATTCTGAATGACATACCTTAAGATAAACAGCTATAATATCTCGTTTTCTGTATTGGGTGCTCCTATCCCGTTTCAGCCATCTGGTTTGACCCTGGTGGATACCTGGTGGATAACAGCGTGTTCCCGAAATACATAAAGTTAAAAACCAACAACCGCAGTGCCGCTGCCATAGCAGGTATCCACCAGGGTCAAACCAGATGGCTGAAACGGGATAGGAGCACCCAATACAGAAAACGAGATATTATAGCTGTTTATCTTAAGGTATGTCATTCAGAATTACATTATAGATTAGATAATATAGAATTTGACATCCTAGATTCTAAAGTAAGAACTGAAGTAGATAATATAATAGACAAAAAATTTAATACACAATGTAAAAAACTAAATAATCTAATTTGCAATAGTAAAAAACTCAATACTCATACAACAAATTTTTCAAATCATAGTTTTTTCAATAGATTTATAAACTTAACAGATACTAAATTCAATAATAGTGAAATAGAACTTTTAGAGAAAGGATTCAAACACAACTTGCCTCAACATAATAATCAAAAAAATTTAGAGTATTTAGGTGTAGAATGTGAAGTAGCGTTAAACAAAACTGCCAAAAACATAGAAAAAAGCATCATTGCAAAATCTATTACTGATGTATGTAGTGAAACTAATAATTCCTGTTTCAAAGAAAACCAAATAGCCGTTTCAATTAAAAATAAATCAATAAAACATGACATAATATTTACAAAAGCAGACAAAGGTAACACTACTATTGCTATCGACAAACGAGACTATAATAACAAAACAATAGAATTTTTAACTAACCAAAACAGTATAAAACTAAACAAAGACCCCACAGAAAAATACCGAAAACAAATTAAACTAGCCATTGAAAATTCAAAATCAATACTAAATCCAACAGAACAGAAATACCTTAATATTATGAACCCACAACCTCCTAAATTATACTCTTTTATTAAACTACACAAACCTGACCACCCAATAAGACCTGTAGTTTCTTTTTATACAGCTCCGTCATATAAAATTTCAAAAAAACTGTCAGATATTATTACAGAATACACTAAATTTTCACCTAAATTCACCGTAAAAAATACACTAGAACTAGTTAATAAAATACAACATTTTCAATTGCCCAAAAACTCCAGACTAATTTCATTTGACGTAAAAAATCTTTTTCCTAGTGTTCCTCCTACAGAAACTTTTGTTTTAGTTAAGAATCTTTTAGACCATAATAGTACAAATCCGATCATTGCATCTGAAATTTTACACCTTCTTGAAATTTGCATAAATCAAGACTATTTTGAATTCAATAATCAAATATACACAAACAACAGTGCAGGACTTATTATGGGTAATCCTCTAAGCCCATTGCTATCAGATATATTTATGAACCAACTTGAAACAACAATTTCTAAACATCCCGTATTTAAACAGTTCTTATATTGGTGGAGATACGTGGATGATATACTAGTATGCTTTACAGGAACTAACAGACAACTTGACCAATTTCTATCATATATTAATTCACTTCATAATAATATTGAGTTTACAGTAGAAACAGAACAGAATAATTCTATAAACTTTCTAGATGTAACGATTTCCAGACTACACAACAAACATGAGTTCTCCGTATATCATAAACCTACCCATACTGACACAACTATACACAATTCATCATCCCATCCTACACAACACAAATTAGCAGCCTACCATAGCATGATACATAGACTGACAGAAATTCCCATGACAAAAAATAACTTCGAAATAGAACTAAACATCATTAAACAAATAGCAGTAAACAACGGCTATAACGAACAAACAGTTAACAAAATTTTAAACCAAAAACTCCATAAGAAAGCCCTGAAATTAGTGTATCCACCACCACAGAAAGAACCCAGTACCTTCTGCTCTCTCACATATACTGGCAAGATAACAACAACAATAGCCAGATACATAAAAAAGAAAGGAATAACACCAGCTTTCAGAACTAACAACAACTTAAGCAAATATATTAAGAACAATAAAAGCCGAAAGAGAAAGCAACTACAGAGTGGTGTGTACAAACTAACTTGTGGCGACTGTCCGAAAACGTACATCGGTCAAACTGGCAGAACTTTTGACAAACGGATAGCAGAACACAAAAGGGCATTCAACAATAGAAAAACAGACACTTCTACATACGCACTTCACCTTCTAGATCATAATCATTCTTTCAATGAAGAGTTTCAAATTCTACATATTCAAAATAAAGGCCTTAAGCTATCTTTTTTAGAATCTATGGAAATTAATAAACTGAAAAATACAGATATAATTCTGAATGACCAACTCGAGACAAATAGCTCCCCACTCCTCAACCTCTTCAGTTGAAGATTAAAAAGGCAAACACATTGTAAACTATATTACTTGAGAAAGGCACTCCGCCGAAACAGCTGTAGTCACTTAGATATAATAAATTTTGTGGAAGTATAGAAAACAAAAGTTTTCAGTGTTTTATTGTTCAATAAAAGAAGCTTTTATCTCATCGCATCTTTATTTTTTTCATCGCAAATACAAGCCTTTATCCGTATGATTTTTTTATGTTTGTTACGCGATTACTCCATCAATTATGAACCGATTTTTATGATTCATTTTTTGTTATGTAGGTCATATTTAAGAGATCGATCTAAATTTAAAATTAACTTTACTGGTGCTATTGTACAGTCTGTAGAATTTTTTGAAAAACAAATATTATGAAGTATTGAGCGGGTGGGGTGGGGGAGGGGGAACCACAGTAGACTGGCAACATCTGTGAAATCAAAGTCCAGGGTTACAACAACACATTTCAGAAGTCAGAATCCGGTCTGCAATTTTTTCAAACGAAACTCCTTTGAGAGTCCGGTCTAAACGATTTTATACCAGAATACAAGTTGAAGTTTTTTACTTCTGTATGAGTTTATTAATATGTATATTAATATATTAACAGTCAAAGTTCTAACAGTCAAAATTTTAACCTTTTTCTTTAGTCTAATGTGGAAATATGTACTTCATTCTAGGTACTGAAGATGTTCTGAAGTAGAACGAAAACGTTTTGCAATCCATTTGGATGACTTTTTAGATAGTTTTTAAATAAACGATTTTATACCAGAATACAAGTTGAAGTTTTTTACTTCTGTATGAGTTTTTTAAACTATGGTATACAGCCAACTATTGGGTTTTTCCCATTGATTTTATATACAGGGTGAGTCATAAGGAACTGTACATACTCCTACCTCGTATAGAGGCTCCTATGGGGAACAACAAATGACCATTAAAAAGTGTCTGCTCCCATTGTTTAATAATATACAGGGCGAGTTTCGCATTTTGACAGAAATTTTTATTCGTCATAATTTTTGAACGGTCAAATCGATGTGTCTCTTATTTTGGTCAATCGTTACACTATTGCCACCCAATCAACCGATTTAGTCAAACTAGAAAAAAATCAGGTCCGGCTTTAAAAAAATTAGTTCGTTTGGGTCTTAGAAAAAATTTCACCCTGTATAAGCTTTTTGAAAACTCTAATATGAATTTTACAAATAAGACAAATAGATAAAAAAAATGGCCTATTTATTTTTTTCCCACACGATTACTTAATTTTTTATAAAAAATTCAAATTTGACTATGAATAATTATTAAAAGTTTGGTAAAGTGAACCATACATTTAAAAAAATTAACTTTTATTACAAAAAATATTTTTTTTAACAAATATTTAATTTATGTTACCACCCAATCAACTGATTTATTCAAACTAGAAAAAAATCAGACCCGGATTTAAAAAATTAGTTCGTTTTGGTCTTAGAAAAAATTTGACCCTGTATACGCTTTTTGAAAACTCTAATATGAATTTTATAAATTAGAGAAATAGGCAATTAAAATGGCATATTTATTTTTCCCCACACGATTACTTAATTTTTTATTAAAAAATCAAATTTGTCAAAATGGGAATTTTAACCTAAAAATGAAAAAAATGAAATCACGGTAAATTGCTACAACTCTGTTCCATTTTAATATTTTTTTTCTGAAATTTTTACAGCACATATCTCTTACCATTGTGAAGACTATAAAAATTGTTGTAGACTTTCAGTCTTCTTCTCGTAAAAGTTATGAATTTAAAAAAATAAAAGGTGCAGATTCGTGAATTGCAAAGTTAAATCGCAAAAATTAAGTGAAAAAATTTAAAATTTGTCTATTTGATCACGTCTAGGTTAAACTATAGAGTCCAAGTTTTAGATCTAGATGTGTTATAGAAAAAAAAATGGTGAAACTTTTAATTTTAAGAAAAACGTTGTTTAATTTTTTTTATTTTTATGGTAAAATTGCGATTTTGACAAATTTGATTTTTTAATAAAAAATTAAGTAATCGTGTGGGGAAAAAATAAATATGCCATTTTAATTGCCTATTCGTCTAATTTGTAAAATTCATATTAGAGTTTTCAAAAAGCGTATACAGGGTGAAATTTTTTCTAAGACCCAAACGAACTAATTTTTAAAGCCGGACCTGATTTTTTTCTCGTTTGAATAAATCAGTTGATTGGGTGGTAACATAAATTAAATATTTGTTTAAAAAAAATAATTTTTGTAATAAAAGTTACTTTTATTAAATCTATGGTTCACTTTACGAAACTTAATTCGTAGTCAAATTTGATTTTTTTATAAAAAATTAAGTAATCGTGTGGGGAAAAAAATAAATACGCCATTTTAATGGCCTATTTGTCTAATTTGTAAAATTCATATTAGAGTTTTCAAAAAGCGTATACAGGGTGAAATTTTTTCTAAGACCAAAACGAACTAATTTTTTAAAGCCGGACCTTAGTTTTTCTAGTTTGACTAAATCAGTTGATTAGGTGGTAATAGTGTAACGATTGACCAAAATAAGAGACACATCGATCTGACCGTTCAAAAATTATGACGAATATAAGTTTCTGTCAAAATGCGAAACTCGCCCTGTATATTATTAAACAATGGGAGTAGATACTGTTTAATGGTCATTTGTTATTCTCCATAGGGGCCTTTATACGAGTAGGAGTATGTACAGTTCCTCATGACTCACCCTGTATATTAATATTAATATATTAATATTAATATATATTGTTATGATCTGCTTTTTATTAATTTTATATTAATTATTATTTATTTGATTAATTATTTAATTGTCGCAAATCATACATAAAAAAAATGAATAAAAAATCTCAGGGTGCCTTTTTATACTATTAAAAAAAATCCAAATTATCTCACGTTATACTTATCTTCTCTCGTGGGTTCAGTATCTCTTAGTTGATCCTAATCGGGATAAAATAGGGAAAAGAAATAAAGCAAAATATCAAAATAAAATACAGAATTGTTTTTTATTTATCAATACTCTAAAATCTATCGAATCTAAAAACCTATGGACACAGATGTCCGAATGAAATTTTTACCACTTAAATTTATTATAGTTAAAAAAAAAAACAATTTATCAGTTTGTTCCCGATGACTTTGGTAAAATAAAACTAAACAAAACAAATGTATGTATTCGCAAGATTAGCTATACTTCCTATTTACTTTTAGAAATATTGGAATTTTAATTCATATGCTTTTTACTCAAAATTTTAGTTTCTGAACATAAAAATATCTTTCCCATAAGTTGACTGACCTTTTTCTTCATTCACTCTGATGTCTTCTCGTGACCCAAAACAGCTCTCCCTAATTGACTATGTTAAAGGCTACTCATCAAAGCCCTCTCCGTTCTCCAGCTTCAAAACTGTCAGCATACCAGCACCAATTCTCCAACAAGCCGGGCCTCTTTTGACACGTACTCGATTCACACAAAACTCCAAAAATTCTCTGCTCTCCTTCTCACAATAATATAGAATCAAAGATGTATTTCGTCTCAATTTGATCTGTCTCTCGTTCCACTTTTCAACACTATTCTCCACTATCAAACAACCACTGGTACTTGCTAACTATCTATTCACGAAAACGTCGAACTGCTCCTCAGCGATACCAAAAACATAATAAATTCTTTTTCAAACTCTCTCAATCATTCAAACTACCTTTCCCCTTCCAACTTGCCATGAATCAGAAACAATCTTTTCCATTCGACAAACAAACAGTCATTTTCAAAATTATTCCGACCATCCTAATTACTTTCGGGGAAACTCTACAACATTTACTCGTGTTGAACAAAGATATTAAAATTCCAAACTTTCTTTTAAACCACTTTCCCAGAAAGTGATAATTACATCTACCTGTGGATTCTATAGTTCTCGTAATAAACAATCTATTTCCATTTTAAATCTAAATACATCGTCCTTTTCACTTTAATTATTCACAAAAGTCTTTAATGGTTCATCGGAAAGCTCATTAAAAGAGAAATCCACTTACATCCAAACTAAATTCTAATAAATATTTACAGCTCAATATACAGGGTGTATCAAATTTATGTCCCCGCGTTATTTAAAAAAAATTTAATTTAATTTTCATTTTGCCTTGGTTGATAAATTGAAAACACAATAATATATTAATATTATCCAGATTTAGCCATACGGCTCACACTCCCTCTAAGGGGAAAATTGACTCATCCCAGATACCTACGGCATCAAAAGGATTGAGCTCTGGTGGGACTCTTTCCGTGTTATCGAGCCCTAGGTTTACCCATCAAGGTGCGCATTTTTTCGTCTTTAGTGAAGTGGTATATGCGCATTTCTGGTTCCCTCAGTTTGATCGGTGTTGTGTCATCTACTGCGCAAATAGCGCGATGTAGAGTAGATGTCTCATGTCTCTTAAACAAATTTCTACTGTTAAGGTGTGAACGAAGCAGCTGTTTTACTCTTCGTATAAACTCCGCAGTTATCTCAGTTTTCATTTGCTTATGGTCAAATTTCCGCGCTTGCTTTACTCCCAAGATATTATAGAATAGAATAGAAATATGCTTTATTGTCACTGAAAATACAAATTTTATGGACAAAGCTTAATTAAAGTCAGAAAAAATAAATAAATAATATCTAACAATAACAATAACAAATACAATTTTCTGAAATTTGATAAATCGTCAATATAAAAAAAATATACATAAATACAAAATATAAGTTAATAAAGTAAAGAAGAAAAAAAAACAAAATCGATATATTTCAACAATTTATAGAAATTGCAAAGTGAATATACAACAAAGTAAACTATTTATAAACAGGAACTAATAAGTTTAACCTGCTGCATGTGACACCCAAATATAGATAAGTTTGGGTACTTGTACATTACTGTAATTTCTTAGTTAGTCATTAATAAACTCTTCTACTGAATAATATGGTCTTTTAGGCAAAGCGCCCATTGAGGTGGAGTGTCCGTGGCCCGTGGCGTGGTATTGACTATTAGAGATGCTCCGACCAGCTATTTTGATATAGCAGTTACCTTATCATTTTTCATTATTCAACATTTTCAAGATGATATGAGAAAAGCAAAATCATATTTGTTTGTTTTGTTTGAAAAAGCATTGTGGTTGGTATTTAATGTGAACATATAAATAATAATTGTTACTAAAATAATACATCTAAGTACGAACATTTTTTGAAAAGACAAAAAAATTTAACAAAAAACATGGTGGTTGTAATATTTATATGGTCGTAGTATTTATTTAAATTTACTGTTGTTTTCACCCAATTTTGAAAAAATGTGAAAACTTTGAATTATCCACGTCCGTCTGTCCGTCTGTCTGTCTGTCTCTCTGTAATCACAACTCCTCCGTCAATATACCAGCTAGAATGACAAATGAGGTGTCAAATGAAAGCTTATGATCCAAGAATAGTACTAAAGGTGATAAATTTGATCTAGGCTGTTTGTCCGTCGGTCTGTCCGACCGCGAATATAACTTCTCTGTCATTATACCAGGTAGAATGACAAATGAGGTGTCAAATGAAAGCTTATAATCCAAGGATGGTACTAAAAGTAGGATATTTGACCTAGGCTGGCTGGTTATCGGTCCGTCCGACCGCGAATATAACTCCTCCGTCATTATACCAGGTAGAATGACAAATGAGTTGTCAAATGAAAGCTTCTAATCCAAGGATAGTACTAAAGGTGATAAATTTGATCTAGGCTGTTTGTCCGTCGGTCTGTCCGACCGCGAATATAACTTCTCTGTCATTATACCAGGTAGAATGACAAATGAGTAGAATGACAAATGAGGTGTCAAATGAAAGCTTATAATCCAAGGATGGTACTAAAAGTAGGATATTTGACCTAGGCTGGCTGGTTATCGGTCAGTCCGACCGCGAATATAACTTCTCCGTCATTATACCAGGTAGAATGACAAATGAGGTGTCAAATGAAAGCTTATAATCCAAGGACAGTACTAAAGGTGATACATTTGATCTAGGCTGTTTGTCCGTCGGTCTGTCCGACCGCGAATATAACTTCTCTGTCATTATACCAGGTAAAATGACAAATGAGTAGAATGACAAATGAGGTGTCAAATGAAAGCTTATAATGCAAGGATGGTACTAAAGGTGAGATATTTGACCTAGGCTGCTGTACGTCGGTCCGTCCGACCGCGAATATAACTCTACCGTCATTATACCAGGTAGAATGACAAATAATGTGTCAAATGAAAGATTATAATCCAAGGATGGTACTTAAGGTGATAAATTTGATCTAGACTGTCTGTTCGACCGCGAATATAACTTCTCCGTCATTATACCAGGTAGAATGACAAATAAGGTGTCAACTGAAAGCTTATAATCCAAGGATGGTACTAAAGGTGAGATATTTGACCTAGGCTGCTGTACGTCGGTCCGTCCGACCGAGAATATAACTCCTCCGTCATTATACCAGGTAGAATGACAAATGAGGTGTCAAATGAAAGCTTATAATCCAAGGATGGTACTAAAGGTGAAAAATCTGACCTAGAGTTTCCGGTTTTAGAAATGAAACCGGAAGGGCTTTTTTAAAGTCGCCGGAGTAGTATAAGCGATATATTATTCGACGTGCTTTAGCAAGATGGGAACAAATGTATACTTTTGGTTTTTATATCATTTCAAAAAATTTCATTTAAAAAGTTCTAACCGGAAGTGCCATATTATGGACACAAAAATAGTACATGTGATATATTTGAAATTTGACCTCGGAGTTGCGGTGGTAGAGTTGCAATAGGAAGTACCGTTGGAAAGTCACTGAATAATAAGATATATTATTCGACGTGCGTTAGTAAGATGAGAAAAAATATTTGGTTGTAATATTTATATATTTATTATTTATATGGTTACTATGGGTACTAAAGGTGAGAAATTTGACCTAGGACTTCCTGTTTTAGAATAAACCGGAAGTAATGTTTTAAAGTCGCCGGAGTAGTATAAGCGATGTATTATTCGACGTGCCTTAGCAAGACGAGAACAAATGTATACTTTTGGTTTTTAAATCATTTCCGGTTAAAAAGTTTTAACCGGAAGTGCCATATTATAGACACAGAAATAATATATGTGATATATTTGAAATTTGACCTCAGAGTTGCGGCTTTAGAGCTGCAATAGGAAAATACCGTTGGAAAGTCACCGAAATGGTGGCAAATGGAAATAGTATAAGAAATATTATTCGACGTGCCTTAGCAAGATGAGAACAAATGTATAAATTTGGTTTTTATATCACTTCCGGTTAAAAAGTTCTAACCGGAAGTTAGGCCACATAATAAGATGGGAAAAGTACTCCCCGCTAAGGCTCATATTCCAAGGAAATATCTCGGGAAAGAGAAATGTGGGACGTAGGAGGATTTATACAAATACAATAGTTCAGAGCTGCAGCCAACAAAGTTAAGATTGCTGTGATGGTAGCCAACCTCCGATAGGAGACGGTACTTCAAGAAGAAGAAGAACCGGATGCTTTTTGGGTTCATATCATTTCCCGTTAAAAATTCTTAACCGAAGTACCATATCAGATTCGCAGAAATGGTACATGTGACATTAATTGAAGTGTATTGAAAAGTCGAGTTTAAATCTTTGGTTCCGGTTTTGAAATTATTTCCGTTTAAACAATTATGACCGAAATTTTAGTAAAAATGACTAAAAATTAGCGAAATATTTTATCCATCAACGCAAAGTTACACAAAGAGTTCAAATATCGACTTCCGGTTCTACATTCGATCCCCATGGGTGAAAACCTAGGACTTAGAAAGTTCAATTATTTGTAATTAATTAATACATAATTTGTGAAATTAGAATAATAATTCTTATGATTTATGCGTTTTATTCACTTTGTAAAGATTTTTTTGTCAGCATTGTAATATTATAATACAGCGCGGTAGACTAAGTACTATATAGTAGCATCGATTAACTTTTATTTCTTTAGTTTGCCAACCTCAATGCTAAAAATCCAAAGAAGAGAAAACATCATTATTGGGTGCACCCTATCTGGCAAAAAAATTAAAAATTTGCAATTTTTAACGTTTATAAAAAGGATTTGAACTTGAAGGGGTGGTATTTTGGAAGTGCCGCGCCGTAGCGCCAGTCCCCTTGCCTCTAATCGAAAGCAGGTTTAATTTTCGAGTGGTACTCGAATGGTGACCACGTTGAGTTTGTGTTGCAATATACGAGGACGTATTTAAAAATTTTAAAATCATACAAGACGATCAACAATTTAAGATAAATATATTAAATATTTATTTATATAGAAACTTTTTAATTCCAGGATTTTTCGGTAAAACTCTTTTCGGCTATTTGCCATTTTTAATAAGCACTTTAATTAATAATTATTATATATTGCTAGCTTTGTTATTTGACTATTGACACATTATGGCAGAGAGTCAAATCAAGAATCGAATCTAGCATCTCAAAAATCCAACAAGTAAAAATGTAAGTACCAGTTATAGGAATATCCCTGTTTATGGAATATAAATTAGAGGTCCCGAAACGTTTCCATTTACTTTTTAAGGGGGTAGGCGCAAAATCTTGGTCCAATGCTATTTAAATTCATTTTTTTAAATTTTTTCGAATCCTGAAAAAACCAATAAATATTTTTGAAAAATTTAAACGCAGAATGAAAGACTATATTATTACCGAGTTCCGAAAGTGTCTTAGAATATACAAAAAGTTTAGTTTGAATTAAATACTTGAAATTAAAAATCACAATAAATTTTCTCTTTTTTTCACGCCTGTATATTATAATTATAAACATTTTAAAAGTTTTCTAGGACTTTCGGCCCTCGGTAATAATGTAATCTTTCGTTATGAGTTTAAATTTTTCAAAATACTTATTAGTTTTCTCAGAATTCGAAAAAAAATGCATTTAAAAGCATTGGACCAAGATTTTGCGCCTACCCCCTTAATAAATTTATCCGTTTGTTGAAATATCTTTTAATAAAATAATACCGCTGTTTATAATACTTTTTAACTAAACGAATAAATTTTTACCTACAATATCCTAAAAATTTAAATTATATCGGGTATTATGCTTTATTGCAAATGCCTCAAAGGCCTGTATAGCTGTTTTATATTATTAGGGTTTCTCAGGTAATAAATACTTTATAACAACTGTTATGAGTACAAACTCGCCGACAAATTTACTGGTGGTAAAATTATTTTACTTTTCTACAAATTTCTATATAGTGCCCACCTACTTATACTTCGTCTAGTCTACTTACCGTTGCACGTGATCCGCGTCATAGCCCGTGACGTCACATGATACCAACACGAAATATTTTTGGCGGTAGGTGTGTTCTTTTTTAGAATCATTTTTCCGAGTACACGGGAATTACAGCCACTAGATATATTTTATTATATACGCGTAGAAATAATATTTGAAGATTTCTATTAATGTTAACTTAAAGTAATACACAATAATACGTTTCATTTCATTTGTATACCTAATGGACTATAAAGCGTTTTTATGAAGCACATTTGTTCGGAACACACTATAACTGTAATTGAACGAATGTGACATTTTAGCATAAATTGGTAACATTTATTTGACAGTTGTGGTGATGATACTTCATATTGGTTTTTAATCTTTATTATACGCTCTGAGCTTCGCTGGTGTCGCTCCTAGCGGTTACTAATTCAACTTTTACTGGTAATTTTTAAATTTATTATTTAATTGTTATCGCTTAATATTTGCAACGCAAAAAAGTAATTAAATTGTAATCGATTTTTTTAAGATTTTTCTAATCATTTTGACGTTCTATTGATAAAATATAAATTTCTTACTTCGGATACTTTGACAATAATCGTGTAGATGGCGCTAAGATTATAATAAATTATTTATAATTAGATATTACGGAACATTAAAAAAACTTAAATTCAGTATTTAAAACGTAAGTATATTTAAGGTAAAAATATATACCACAGCTTTGGCCAACTAATATTGTTTATAATTAATGTTTTTAATTTTAATTTTAAATTAATCACTTTGACACTTATGTCAAATTTCCGGTAAACGTTTACAAACTTGTCACTACTGGCGTTCGCGAATTTGTAAATATCCCCTCTACGTACGAGCTCACAGCGTATAAGTATATTTGTTTTATTATATTTACTGTTTATATTATTTACTTTAACTTAAGATTATAACTTAATTCTTGTTTTCTATTTCTAAAGTTTTTATTTATTTACATTGAATATGAATTTGTTTTGTTGTTCCACTTTCGCAAACATTATGTGATATACTTAATTTAAAATGACTAAGAATTATTGCGCGATCCCTCTTCAGGTGACAGCCATAACTTTGATTTTTTTAAATGGGAGAGTACATTATGTGACACCTCATTTAGAAGCCTTTAAAACACTGATTACAATAATGTATAATACTTTAATCCTTTTTGAGAGCGTAGGCACAAAATTTCGGTTGACTTGACTATGAAACTAACAAGGTTGAATGAAAAACTAACAAGTACTTTTGAAAAGTTTAAACACAGAATGAAATATTACATTATTACCGAGGGACAAAAGTCCCTTAGAATAAACAAAAAGTTTCTTCAGAGTGATATATTTAAAATTAAATATCACACTCAATTTTCTCTTTTTTTTTCCGCCCCTGTAACTTTTTATTAAAATAAACATTATAGAATTCCTCAGAGACTTTTGGATCCTCGGTAATACTGTAGTCTTGTATTCTGCGTTTAAATTTTTCAAAAACACTTATTAGTTTTCTCAGGATTCGAAAAAATTGAATGCATTTAAAAATAATTCAAACGAAATTTTGCGCCTACGCTCTCAAAAAGGATTAAAGTATTATATATTTTTGTAATCAGTATTTCAAAGGCTTTTAAATGAGGTGTCACATTATGTACTTTCCAATTTAAAAAAATCAAAGATGTGGCTGTCACCTGAAGAGAAAACAAACTTTGGAAAACTGTATGTTCTACACTACTCACGTACTTTTCAATACTATTTTACTTGATGTTATTAATTAGGAAAGGGCAGGGCATTGCTATATATTTTATTTGGAGCAATTTCCGAAGTGGAAGTTTAATTTTACCTCCAAATTCAAATCTTTCCAATTCAATTTCTAATAATATTGTGGCTTATTCTCAGTTAAAACAAGTAATTGGACTTCGTAAGTCCTAGGTTTTCACCCAAACTAATCGAAAGTAGAACTGAAAGTCGATATTTGAACGCTTCGTGTAACTTTGCGTCGATCGATATACGATTTTACTAATTTTGATTCATTTTGACTAAACTTTGCGTCATCATTATTTAAACAGAAATGACTTTAAAACAGGAACTAAAGATTAAAAGTCAACTTTTCAATACGCTTCGATTGTTGTGTTACATATACTATTTCTGCGACTATAGCGGCAATTCTGGTTAGAACATTTTAAGCGGAAATGATATAAAAACCAAAACCAAAATTTTTTCTCATTTTGCTAAGGCACGTCGAATGATATATCGCTTATACTATTTCGGTGACTTTAGAACAGTTCATACGGTTGCAACTGTAAAACCGGAAGTCCGATGTCAAATGTCTCATCTTTAATACCATCCTTGGGTTATAAGCCTTCATTCGGCACTTCATTTGTCATTCTATCTGTATTAATAATGGAGGAGTTGTATTCGCGGACGGAAAGACAGATGAACAGACAGTGATGGAACCGAAAGTATATATGTATTCTCTTCTTGCAAAGTAACGTCGAATAATATATCACGTGTACTATTCCGGTGACTTTAAAACAGTACTTCTGGTCGCATTTCTAAAACCGGAAGTCCTAGGTAAAATTTCTCACAATTATTACCGTCCTTGGATTATAAGCTTTCATTCGACACCTCAATTGGTATTCTATCTGGTATAGTGACGGATGAGTTATATTCGCAGTCGGACGGAAAGACGGATAGACAGCCTAGGTCAAATTTTTCACCTTTAGTACCATCCTTGTATTATAAACTTTCATGTGACATCTCATTTGTCATTGTACCTGGTATAATGGCGGAGGAGTTATATTTGTGGTCGGACAGACCGACGGACAGACCGCCTCGGTCAAATATCTCACCTGTAGTACCATCCTTAGATTATAAGCTTTCATTTGAGACCTCATTTGTAATTCTACCTGGTATAATGACGGAGGAGTTATATTCGCGGTCAGACGGACCGACGGACAGACAGCCTACGTCAAATACCTCACCTTTAGTACCATCCTTGGATTATAAGCTTTCATTTGACACCTCATTTGTAATTCTACCTGGTATAATGACGGAGGAGTTATATTCGCGGTCGGACGGACCGACGGACAGACAGGATACGTCAAATATCTCACCTTTAGTACCATCCTTGGATTATAAGCTTTCATTTGCCACCTCATTTGTCATTCTAGCTGGTATATTGACGGAGTAGTTGTGATTACAGACGGACAGACAGACAGACGGACGTGGGTAATTGAAAGTTTTCACATTTTTTCGAAATTGGGTGAAAACAAAAGTAAATTTAAATAAACAGTACGACCATATAAATGTTACAACCACCATGTATTTTGTTATACTGTTTTTGTCAGTTCAAAAAATATCCGTACTTAGATGTATTATTTTAACAATAATTATAATTATTTATATTATTTATATGTTCTCATTAAATGCCAACAAAACTGCTTTTTGAAACAAAACAAACAAATATTATTTTGCTTTTCTTATATCAACATGAATACGTTGAATAATGCTGAAAAAGCAACTGCTGTATCAAAATAGCGAGTCGGCCACCTCTACTCATTACCACGCCACGGGCCACGGCCATTCCACCTCAGTGGGCGCCTTGCCTAAGGAGACCGGGTCTCCTTAATAATTAAACCATCCTTAAACGCTGCTGCGCTACGCGGAGCATTAGCAAGTGAGATTTTCCGGCCAGCAGCCTCCTCTGCGATTTTAGGATCCCGACTACAAATAATGAAAAAACTAAAAGTGCGAATTTTGTGCTGAAATTTGGTATGTGGGGTTAGAGTATTATTTGGAACTTGTTCAAATAACTTTTTGCGATATCTCTAACGCGAAGCAAAGTAAACAAAACAGTGTAGCGTGTGTAAAAAATTTATGGGGAGGCTAAGCCTCCCTTGCCTCCTCTGACCAGCCGCCATTGATAGGACCTTTTTTGTTTTAAATTTTATGTAGAACATTTTTGTATAGAACATTGTTTACGCTTAAGCATAGTTTTAGAAATATTGACGAAAAACGTGAAAAAACTACTAATTTACCGACTCTCCCCCATCTCCCCCCCAAACCGGAGGCTCCAAATGGTGTAACTTTTTACTAAACAATATGTGGACCATATCGAACAATTAGGTGTTGGAGGAAAACTTTTACTTTGGATGTCTGGGTTAGGCCTTTTTTTGGACCAATTATAATATACTACCTCCGTAACTTTAGAACCGTTCATTTTAGAAGGATTATGCATAGGGCCTTTTTTTATTTCAAATTTAATGTAGAATATTTCTCTATAGTAGGTTGTTCATGCTAAACCGCATAGTTTTAGAAATATTGACGAAAAACGTAAAAAACTACCCCCCAAACCCGACGCTCAAAATGATCTGACTTTTTTCTGAACATTATGTGGACCATATAGAACAATTTGGTGTTGGAGGATAACTTTAACTTTGGATGTCTGGGTTATGCCATCTTTTGGATCAATTGTATCATACTAATACACAACATTAAAAACTTTTGTGGCAAACGTTAAATAAGAAACTTAACAGGGTATGTAGGAGCGAATTAGTCAAATTAGACAAAAAAAGTATGATTTGAGCTATCACTTATAGTCTGGGCAGATTATCGGAGAATAGGCCGTTTTTGGGAAAAGTTATTTACCAGCAATTTTATTGCTGGAATCGAATCGACTGTACATATTATATTAATAATATAGGTATGCAAAGTCCGCAGATAGTGTGCTACTTTTTTTATAAACAAAATGGCGCCCGTAAATAGTGTTTTTTTCAATTTTTGCTCTATAACTCCAAAGATTTTAACTTTACACCAAAAACACCTAAATAAAAATTCACCGTAATTAAATTCTACATAGAGACGTGTTTTTCCCGATTTACCCCGAAAATTTTCCCCGGAAAATGAGGGTTTTGCCAACAAAATTTTTATTTTTCTACTAAAATTTTAGATAAGTAATTGTTCATCAATAATTAAATAACTTTATAAAGTAATATAAAAGATCTTTTAGTATAGATTATAATTCTAGAAGCTGATCGAAATTAGAACAGTTTAGCAACAATTGAATTGGTAATTAAAAATTTACGGTCGCTATAATAACCACAATAATTATGATAAATAAGAATAACTTTGATTTTTGTATAAAAAGACACTGTACCTATCTAATGTACTTTACGGAATTAAAATTGGACTATTTAAGCGGCATCAGGAATATTTTAAAATTATAAACAATTTTTTGGCTTTTAAACAAATAGAATATCTCGGGAAATAATAAATTAAATTAAATCATGAAAACGGTATTGGAAAAAAAGCTGCAGGACGCTTCTTTTAAAAGAAAAAATGTTTAATTGGGATGAGTGGTTCCTGAAATACAACCGGTCAAAGTTGACCGGCATTTATGGCGAAGATATGAAAATAGGATCATAATTTTCGAACCATCACCTTTTTATTTTTGTCCTCTTTCTCCACACCAATTTTCATATCTTTAAAATACTCATAACATATATTATTATAATAAAAACTATCGATATTACGAGTGAAAATTGCCAAAAATAGCAAAATTCCAATCAAAAATTAGGTTGTAGAAAATATAATTTTAAAGTTCAAAATCGGTATACGTTAAAAAAATGCATTTTTTCGGCTTAAAGGTAAAGTACATTAGATAGGTACAGTGTCTTTTTATACAAAAATAAAAGTTATTCTTATGTATCACAAATATTGTGGTTATTATAGCGACCGTAAATTTTTAATCAACAATTCAATTGTTGCTAAACTGTTCATTCAATTTCGATCGGCTTCTAGAATTATAATATATATGAAAGGATCTTTTATATTACTGTAAAGGAATGGGGTACTTACTACCGTCAGCAGAGTATGGGCCGGTTGGTCGTGGGAAAGTTTTGCGGCCGTGGGAAAGTGCGGCATCCTTTGATGTTTGCCGCCAGAAAGCCACGCCCACCGACCAATGAGAACGAAGCCCCGCCCACCCGCAGCATCACCCATGGACCAATGAGATCAAAGTCCAGCCTACCGACCAATGAGAACGAAGCTACGTCACGAAGCCCCAAGATGGCCACCTGTTCTTCCTCTTTTCGTTTGTCATGCTGTCAATTCTTCTTCTTCTTTTCGGTTGTCAATTCTTCTTCTTTTTCGCTTATCAATTATTAGTCCTTTCGTATTGTTACAGATCTTCTTCTTCTTATCTGTCGAATGACACAAAGTTCTTGCTTATCTGCCAAAATGTTGTCTGTCACGTGAGACATAAAAATATTGCCAAAAGGGCATTACAGCATATCTCCGTTGCTATTGGTCCGATTTTGACGTAAGAGGGCTCGTTGGAAAGCGGAGGGGGTAACGAATAAGTTGAGACAAAAAACAAAGATGGCGACATTGCCAAAACGGCATTACAGCATATCTTCGTTGCTATTGGTCCGATTTTGACGTATGGTGTGTCAAATGAAAGCGGTGGCGACACAGAAGCCAACTGTCAATTCTTCTTCTGTCAACGTTCAACATTAACTGTCAATTCTTCTTCTTCTGTTCCGTAGAGTGCCTAACAGAAAGTGACGTGAAGGGCGTGACGCGAATGACGTGACGTGAATAACGTGACGCGAATAACGTGACGCGAATGACGTGACGTGACGTGAATAACGTGACATTTGAACGTGAATGATGTGACATTTACGTGACATTGATCAACAATGACCAGAGGGTTGTAAGAACTCATCGCTTATCTCAAGATCTCTTCTTCTTCGTTCCCGAAGAAGTGATCAACAATGACCAGAGGGTGTAAGAACGTTGTCACCTGCTTTTACCTGTGTGTCACCTGTATACCTGTATGACGCAAACCTATTGTCACCTGTGTGTCACCTGGATACCTGTGTGTGTGTCACCTGTATACCTGTATGACGCAATGATTGCATGAAGAAGTGATCAACAACAACAATGACCAGAGGCTTGTAAGAAGTGGTCGTTTTTCTTCTTCTTTCCCGAAAGAGGACCACCCTGTACGCTGAGTGCAAAAGTGGTCGCTTATCGCTAGATCTCTTCTTCTTTTCAGTAAAAAAGTATAGGGTGGTCGCCCGGCCTAGCCTAGCCTGGCCTCTTTTACCACCAATTGAGTTTCAAGAATACAGACAACTACACATACACATAGACATTGCCAAAACGGCATTACAGCATATCTTCTTTGCTAATGATCCGATTTTGACGTATGAGGTGCCAAATGAAAGCGGTGGCGACAAAGAAGCCAACTGTCAATTCTTCTTCTTCTTTCCGTTTATCGCAAATTATATACAGGGTGTAGTCAGAAAGTCAAATAAATTCTTCTTCTTTTCAACTGTCACAGTGATTCTTTAAGTTGTTTGTTAAATCGGTTTTCATAGTTCTTTCTGATCTGCCAAAATATTACCTGCCACTTCAGACATGGATGCATTGTCAAAGGAACATTCGGTAGGTATGTAACGACTAAACGACTTAAAAGTACAGAGACACACGACTCATCGCTGATAACGTACACGACATAATATAATCATTCTTATGAGATGTCCAAACCATCCCACTCTCATGAATTTTATCAAATACAATGCAACGGTGTTGCAACAAAACAAACATTCAAATTCGTTTACAGACACACACGCGCGCGCGTGCACACACACACTTCTCCATCTGACAAGTAGATCAAATCACCTTCTCATATTTCTTGAAGGCTACAACCTGTTCATGACGATCGAACGCCATCAGGTATATCTAAAAAACCAACCAACAAAACAAACACATTATATTCTTTAACTATGTCCAACCCATCCAGCACCTACCTGTCATCGTAGAAAAAAAAAGACACTCCTTCAGTCTGCACTATTATTCTGAATATTCATATCATTTTTATGAAAATTACTGAATAAATATTTTCGCATTTCGCAGCCGTCAATTCTTCTTCATTATGTCGAGCCATCGTCATTTCTTCTTTTCGTTTGTCACGTCAACTTCCTCTTTGCGATCTGTCAATTCTTCTGTTCCGCAGCAACCAATTCTTCTTCATTGTATTGCGCCATCGTCTTCTTTTTGATCAACCCCCGTATATACAATTACTAATTTTTTCATACAGTACAATAATTCACACGAAAATTCAAATCTGGATTTCTAAAATCTTTTATTTTATAATGTTTATTTCACTAGTAATTTTTGATCAACCTCGTATATATAAGTAGTAATATTTTTCATACATTTCAATTAAAATAGGTGAAATGTAATACCAACATAAATTTATGGTGATGACAAAAGAATAGTGGACATAGAAAAGTGGTGAAGGCATAAAAATTGTGGATATTTATCATAATTTAAGAAAAGCAAATCGACGACAGCATATTTTAGGAGACGTTTCTACTGGAAACATGAAAAAATAGTGTTGATGGTGTACCAAAGATACTACGTAAAAAAGCATCATATCACTCATATTAAAAAAAAAAAATTAAGCTTTTCAACCAAAAAAAATGCTCAAAAACTTACCGTAATTATACACAATTAACTACACTAACAAAAATCTCATATAGGTAAAAAATGGGGGTTACTATACTTTCGACTACCGTGTTTCAACTACCATTCCAAGGTCACAAGCTAATGCTTAGCGCATGCGTAGCTGTGTGTAGTAGAGCGTAGCGGAGCGCTGCAGCGGTTAGCAGAGGATAGCACGTCGGACGTCAAGTAAATGTATCGTCCTACGTCGAATGTCACATTCGTGCTATCCTCTGCTAACCGCTGCAGCGCTCTGCTACGCTCTACTACACACAGCTACGCATGCGCTAAGCATTAGCTTGTGACCTTGGAATGGTAGTTGAAACACGGTAGTCGAAAGTATAGTAACCCCCATTTTTTACCTATATGAGAGTGGGATGGTTTGGACATCTCATAAGAATGATTATATTATGTCGTGTACGTTATCAGCGATGAGTCGTGTGTCTCTGTACTTTAAGTCGTTTAGTCGTTACATACCTACCGAATGTTCCTTTGACAATGCATCCATGTCTGAAGTGGCAGGTAATATTTTGGCAGATCAGAAAGAACTATGAAAACCGATTTAACAAACAACTTAAAGAATCACTGTGACAGTTGAAAAGAAGAAGAATTTATTTGACTTTCTGACTACACCCTGTATATAATTTGCGATAAACGGAAAGAAGAAGAAGAATTGACAGTTGGCTTCTTTGTCGCCACCGCTTTCATTTGGCACCTCATACGTCAAAATCGGATCATTAGCAAAGAAGATATGCTGTAATGCCGTTTTGGCAATGTCTATGTGTATGTGTAGTTGTCTGTATTCTTGAAACTCAATTGGTGGTAAAAGAGGCCAGGCTAGGCTAGGCCGGGCGACCACCCTATACTTTTTTACTGAAAAGAAGAAGAGATCTAGCGATAAGCGACCACTTTTGCACTCAGCGTACAGGGTGGTCCTCTTTCGGGAAAGAAGAAGAAAAACGACCACTTCTTACAAGCCTCTGGTCATTGTTGTTGTTGATCACTTCTTCATGCAATCATTGCGTCATACAGGTATACAGGTGACACACACACAGGTATCCAGGTGACACACAGGTGACAATAGGTTTGCGTCATACAGGTATACAGGTGACACACAGGTAAAAGCAGGTGACAACGTTCTTACACCCTCTGGTCATTGTTGATCACTTCTTCGGGAACGAAGAAGAAGAGATCTTGAGATAAGCGATGAGTTCTTACAACCCTCTGGTCATTGTTGATCAATGTCACGTAAATGTCACATCATTCACGTTCAAATGTCACGTTATTCACGTCACGTCATTCGCGTCACGTTATTCGCGTCACGTTATTCACGTCACGTCATTCGCGTCACGCCATTCACGTCACTTTCTGTTAGGCACTCTACGGAACAGAAGAAGAAGAATTGACAGTTAATGTTGAACGTTGACAGAAGAAGAATTGACAGTTGGCTTCTGTGTCGCCACCGCTTTCATTTGACACACCATACGTCAAAATCGGACCAATAGCAACGAAGATATGCTGTAATGCCGTTTTGGCAATGTCGCCATCTTTGTTTTTTGTCTCAACTTATTCGTTACCCCCTCCGCTTTCCAACGAGCCCTCTTACGTCAAAATCGGACCAATAGCAACGGAGATATGCTGTAATGCCCTTTTGGCAATATTTTTATGTCTCACGTGACAGACAACATTTTGGCAGATAAGCAAGAACTTTGTGTCATTCGACAGATAAGAAGAAGAAGATCTGTAACAATACGAAAGGACTAATAATTGATAAGCGAAAAAGAAGAAGAATTGACAACCGAAAAGAAGAAGAAGAATTGACAGCATGACAAACGAAAAGAGGAAGAACAGGTGGCCATCTTGGGGCTTCGTGACGTAGCTTCGTTCTCATTGGTCGGTAGGCTGGACTTTGATCTCATTGGTCCATGGGTGATGCTGCGGGTGGGCGGGGCTTCGTTCTCATTGGTCGGTGGGCGTGGCTATGGTCGGTGGGCGTGGCTTTCTGGCGGCAAACATCAAAGGATGCCGCACTTTCCCACGGCCGGCAAAATTTTCCCACGACCAACCGGCCCATACTCTGCTACCGTCTTTCTTACTATGGGGATGTAGATAGTTAGTAACGGAAGTCTTTTAAATTTTTATTATAATTTTCAAATACGTACAAATTTTTTCCTTCGATTTCCTTCGAAATATTTATATTTCTTTTTTGGTCTTGAACAAGCGCTAAAATTATACTTATATGAAAGGATCTTTTATATTACTGTAAAGGAATGGGGTACTTACTACCGTCTTTCTTACTATGGGGATGTAGATAGTTAGTAACGGAAGTCTTTTAAATTTTTATTATAATTTTCAAATACGTACAAATTTTTTCCTTCGATTTCGTGGTTCTGGTAGTTGGAAAATATGTATTGAAATAGTACACCAATATTTATATTTCTTTTTTGGTCTTGAACAAGCGCTAAAATTATACTTTATCAAGAGAGTAATTTTTTGATGTTTTTAGTGAAGTTAAATTTTAGAATTGTCAGATTGTTTTTTCAATAATATTAACATAGTAACGTGTAAAGTTGCGTGTTTTAATAACGTGGCGATAATTTATAACGAGTAATGTAACAGAATAAGAAAATATCTGTTGGAAGTATTCCAACATTTTCCCCGCCGCGAAAAGAAGAATTAAAATAAAATCAAGAGATGAGTAGAAACAATAAACAAAGTGAACTATTATTCTAAGAACAAAGGCAGTAAATAAGTTAAAGAATAGGCGGCAAAGGGCAAATCTTTGTAATCGAACGAATACAAGGGCCATTTGAAGTTTGAAGTTTAACAAGTCTTACTTTATTGTCACGACCTGGGATAACTTCTAATATTCGAGCACGTAACCATTTCAATGGAGGTATGTTGTCCTCCTTGATTAAAACTAAATCGTCTATCTTTAAATTTTCATGAGGCGACATCCATTTAGGCCTATTTTGCAATCTGTTGAGGTACTCAACCGACCAGCGTTTCCAAAAATGTTGTTGTATATGGGAAATGTGTTGCCAGAAGGATAGTTTACTTTCTGGTAACTTGGAAATATCAACCTCGGGGTAAGCTGTTAGACTACTTCCAATTAGGAAATGTCCAGGAGTTAAACATTGAAGATCAGTAGGATCACTAGATAAGGGACATAAGGGCCTTGAATTTAAAATAGCTTCTATCTGTGATAATACATTAGTTAGCTGTTCAAATGTAAATCGAGTATTATTCATTAATCTATAGAGATGATATTTTGTGGATTTAACTGCGGCTTCCCACAGTCCACCCCAATGGGGACTATAAGGGGGAATAAAAGTCCATTTTATTTGAGTTTCAGAAGCAAATTGTTGAATGCGAGTTACATTTTCCTTATTTTGAAAGAAGTCGTATAATTCTTTTAATTGATTACGAGCACCAAGAAAATTTGTAGCATTGTCACTGAAAATATTTGAAGGATTGCCCCTTCTCGAGATAAATCGCTTAAGGGTGAGTAAAAACGCTTCTGTGGATAAAGAAGAAACTAGTTCTATGTGTACCGCTTTAGTAGCCATACATACAAATATAGCTATATAAGCTTTAAGAATTGGGGCTTTACGAAGAATTGAAGTTTTAATTGGAATAGGACCTGCAAAGTCCACGCCCACATTGTCAAAAGGTCTACAAGGTGAGATTCTTACTCTAGGCAAATCTGCCATTACTTGCTGAGCGGTTTGTGCCTTTAACCTATGACAAAGAATACAGCTTCGAATTATCCTTTTGGTTTCTCGGAGACCATCTAGCGGCCAGAATTTTAATCGGATATTAGACAAAACAGTTTGGGCTCCTGCATGTCCAAGTCGATTATGTTCGTGTTTTATCAGAAGTCTAACTACAGGGGCGTAACAGAGGCCCCCGTAGCATGAAGCTTGCGGGGGCCCCAATATATCAGGGGCCCCATCTTGTCGTCCAATATAATATGTAAAAATCTGTTATTGATATATTACTTTATTTTGCGCATACATATCTACGCAACATTTTTTAAGCAATGCATTATTGAAAATGAAGTTGCCCATCAAATAGATACAATGTATCGTATGTATGTATTGTATGAATTAATAAAATTGTAGATAATTCGCTGATAATAGTGCACTAAAAATCTTGTTCATCTCATAGAATAATACTAATGTAATATTGCAATAATGTAGTCGTTTATTAATTTTCTTTCTATTTTATTCTAAACCAATAAAGATGAAAAAAGTATTTTGTCATAAACAGTACATGAAGTGCCCAGTAAATTACCGTTTTGGAGCGTAATTATCAGCGTCACGACGAATTTGCTTGGCAATTTGGATTTAGATTCTACTTATCCTTCGCTTCAAAGTTGGAGTTGTGCCGTTGGTTGCTTTTACTTGCGGGAGTGAAAAAGATACGTTTAAAATAAGTCCGGAAATGGATAAATTGACTAACTATAAGCAACTTTTGTTCTATAGAGTTTCTTGATCTAAGTCAATACTTTTCAAGTGACTTCCGAGTGAAAATGTTTATTTTTCAACAAAAAACCACGTATTCAGGCGGTTTTCTCGTATAAGTAAAAAATAAGTAGGTACTTTATCGAATTAAATATTATCGAAAAATTATCAAAAAAATATTTTTAGCAAAAATGTAGCTTATAAAAAACAAAAAAAAAAAAGGTTTATGAAGTCTATCGACACAGTAAAAGAAAAGTTGTGTCTCATGAAAAATTGCTCTTATTTGTTCAATTTCAATTCGAATATTTTAATGTGAAATAACCAAAAAAATAAGCACTTTTCGGAAAAAACTCATTGAAACTTTTTTAGAGGTTTAAAAAAGAGCTTTATTTTTATTTTTTTTGTAGCATTTTATAGTAAGCTTCTAGCATCAAAACTAAGCTTCATAAATAAAGTTGGCCTCTTTTTTGCTAAAAAAAACGTGAAAATCTCCCCTTAAGTTGGATCGGTTGGAAGTTCTTATTTAAAAAAATTGGTTTTATAGTATAAAAAGTTTTTTTATTTTAAAAAATGCTCTTTTTTCAAAATAGATAACTTAAAGTATTAGCAAGGGCGGATCCAGAGAGCCCCCTCGAGAATTTAAAATAATATAAATTTAAATATTTTCAGTTCAAATGTTTTTAGTTTCAAACAAATATACCCCTTGGTACGAGAAAATGTTTATAGCTTTGTGCTGAAGGTTAGGCTGAACGAGGTAAAGTGTGAAAGTGTGTGTAAAAGTTTTAGTGAGTTTTCCTCGAAAAGTGCATTATTTTTTGGTTATTTCACTTTGAAACGTTCGATTTGGAATTCGACGAATAAGAACAATTTTTCATGAGTTACAAATTTGCATTTACTGGGTTGATAGACTTCATTTTTGTATAAGCTACATTTTTGCTACTTATTTACGAATACTTACTCTTTAAGTTATTTGCGAAAATCGGCCTGAAAACGTGTTTTTTTTTTGTTGGTCCATGTTGAACTTTTTCACTCGTAAATAACTCGAAAAATAGTGACTGGACCACTTCGGTGGTGACATTGAAAATTACTCGGTATCGCCGCATTTCACGTTCATTTGCTGGGCTATGCTATAACACATATAAGTTCTTGTTACACATGTCGCATTTAGTAATTTTTGAAGGGGGCCCCATTTCCAATTCTGCGGGGGGGGGGGGGTCCCGACAGATTTTGTTACGCCACTGTCTAACTACATGATGCTTGGAAGGTAATAAACGAGGATTTTTTTGATAAATGGGAATATCGGCATTTTTTAATCTACCACCTACACATAATTCCCCTAATGAATTAAGAAATGGACTTAGTGACAAAATATGTTTGTTTGAGAGGGGTTTACTAGACAATTAGTAAATACTAGTATACTAGTACAATACTAGTAAATTTCTTGTGCAAAAGATTGCATTTGAATAATTTTTATTATAGAAACAAGAACTTTATCTAATTCCGTAACCAAAAGGGGACCAGATAATTTAATTGATGATTTTCTAGTATTTTCGATAAATATTTGAATGTATACAAAAGAATGAAGTAATCTTGAAAATTTCGAAAATTTTTCAAAAACTTCTTGCCAGAATGTGTTTTGTGTTGTTTCCCGTGTATGAATACTCACAAGGGTTGTTTTTCTTTCTTCTAAAATTTGAGAGGGTTCGGGATCATGATTATGTTTTAATAAATTCAGATTGGAATCTAAGAGAAACGGCGGGCCGTGCTACCATAATTTGGAGCTTATGAGTTGTTCTACTAACATCCCCCAAGAAGGAATGTCAGCTGGATTGTCTGAAGATTTGACATGTCTCCAATGGGAGTTTTTTGACAGCATCTGAATTTTAGAAACTCTATTAGAAACAAATGAAGTCCCACGAGAAGGGTGAGATCTAATCCAGCACAGAGCAATTTCTGAATCAGACCACAAGTTTATAGACTCAAACGAGAGCTGGTTTTCAAAAATTGCGCAAAGTGTATTTGTTAATTGAGCAAGAAGGACCATAGCGCAGAGTTCAAGACGAGGTAGTGATACAGTTTTAATTGGGGTTACTCGAGATTTAGATGTGAGTAAAACAGAAGAAACAGAATAGAATAGTTCATGAAAAATAACTTTTTTTTCGTAAAATTAATAATAAAATAGTTGAAATAATTGAAATAAAATAATGATGATGGGTATCCGTAATTTGAGAAAACATTGATTTTTTTTTTCAATTAGAATGATGTAATTATAATAAAACATAGTTTTTAATTCCCAACAACTTTTTATAATACCCATATTTTGATATTCTGGAATATAAAGGTACTTTACTCTTTAACAAAATTCGTATTTTTGACATACCTCGTATACAATTGATAAAACTTGATATCTGATGATTGGGTTTTAGATTTTAGACTATGCAGAGCAATTTATGAAGAATAAACTTTTTTTCGTAAAATTTGTAATAAAAATGTTTCAAATATGGTTCCTTGCTACGCAGACATAGTGCAGAAGAGCTTCTTTATAAGCATTTTCAAATTGTAATGCCATATTCGGATTCAGCATAATCAAAAACAAAATAGAAACAAAATTCAACGATATTTTTAAAATTATTTTAAATTATATAATTTAACATGATTGTTTGGAATTAAGAACTATATTCTGATATGCAATTTCATCCTTCTAATGGAAAAAAACAATTTTTCTAATCAACATTATTTTTAGTTGTTTATTTCAATTATGATACATATAGCTATTTGTATAACAAGGGAGGAAAGTGCTACTTTTCCTCTCGAGAATGAAGTTTACTGCCCGACGCGTAGCGGAGGGCAGTAATCATTCAAGGGAGGAAAAGGCACTTTACTCCCATGTTATACATATGGTTTTTCCACCTTCCTCAAATAACAAGTCATTTTTTCATTTTTACTTAATTTATTTATGTAAATAACCAACAAAATTTATTAGAACTAAAACTAATAAGTACGTACAATATAACTGTCAACTGTCAAATATAAGTCAAAATAAAAATTTATACATTGTCAAATCAAAATAACAATTTACAGTTTTTTACCATTCTGTGAAATACAGAGTGTTTTATAAATAAACGTTAAAACGTATACAAACTTACGTAATAGAAAATAGATATTGTACAGGGCGTCAATAAGTTATATTTTTATGAATGAAATACCATGATGTCACTTTTACTTTTCCTCCCTAGGGAGGAAAAGTACAACTTTGCTCCCTACAATCAGGTCCGGAAAAGTATACTTTCGGTAGAGGTAGGTGGAAAACTCTTTTATTATTCATTTTACAAAAAACAGTTATTCTTTATAAAATGTTCTACAGGGTCTAAAACCTAAAATACAACCGTCTTATCGATGGCTTAGTGTGAAAACCTCGTATCTCATTAAATTACAATTTTACAGGAGAGGCAAAAAACTGATTTTCTGCATAATATAACCTAAAAACAAAAATTACGTTACGTATTTTTAATTCGAGCACATTGAGACAAATATCTGATATTGGCACAGAGCTAAAAGTGTTAAATGTTGCTATTAAATTGGAAATACAAATATTAAGAGGAAACGGTAGCGATCAACAGGTAGCGAAAACTCGTTCCAAGATTGCAACTGTAATTTTGAATATTTTTTCGAGATATTTGACACACGTATTCGTAAGATAATAAAGAATGGCGGTACAGAGCCCAATTTGAAAAATATTTTAATATCTGGAAATTACTCTGTAATTAAATACAATATTAAAAAAACGAGCCTGTACCGCCATTAAGACGAACAAAAAAATACACTTTCTTCAAATAAACTTTTTTATCCGATGCCTAGTTTTTGTGTCATTTTGGAACTACTAAAATTGTTTATTTCATTAGTAGTTCCAAAATGACACAAAATCTAGGCATCGGATAAAAAAGTTTATTTGAAGAAAGTGTATATCTTTGTTCTTCTTAATGGCGGTCCAGGCTCGTTTTTTTAATATTGTTTTTAATTACAGAGTAATTTCCACATATTAATATATTTTTCAAATTGGGCTCTGTACCGCCATTATTTATTATATTACGAATACGTGTGCCAAATATCTCGAAAAAATAATGAAAATTACAGCCGCAATCTTGGAACTCGTTTTCGCTACCTGTTGATCGCTACTGTTTCCTCTTAACTATGAAAAACACGTAAATACCCTTGCAGTATATAAAACCTTTGCCCAAGTAACTATGATAACCTCGTATATCTTGATATACGTGTTTTTCATCTCAAATGAGGTTGTGTTTATTATTATTTACAAGGTTTTCATTTTTCATAGTTTATTGCACACCTCCAAATACTAGGTCGATACAATACAAATCTTTTGATTTAAGGTTCATAAAATGTTCCTATATGCCGGACTACCTTTTGTTGATCACAAAAAACATTTCTGCAAGTCGAATCTCTCAAACAAACACTCCAAATTAAGTACCAAATTCTTGGTTATAATATACGTCGTATTCACACTAAATCAAGAGAGCAATTTATATACGTGGTTTCTTTTTTCGGCTGTAGAAAATAGTCTAGTGCAGCGGTTCTCAATCTGTGGTACATGTACCACTGGTGGTACATTTCATTTTTTGAGGTGGTACACAAAAAGCAAAAACAGCCAAAATCAGCACCAATATTATAGTTTATTAGATCACCTAGTTAGATATGTATTTCAGTTAAGTGGTACCAAAAATAATAAAAAGTATTTGGTGGTACATGACACAAAAAGATTGAGATCCGCTGGTCTAGTGTATTTGGAATTTTTCTAACACTTGTAAATCGTGAGATACAAGGTTTTCAAACTAAAACCACCAAAATGTAATTTTCGAAAAAAATGAAGTACGAGGTTTTCACACTAAGCCATCGTTATATCAAATTTTGTCAATTTTATACGAGGTATATAAAAAAAATATGAATTTGCTCAAGAGTACTTAAATAATATACCCTTATTTTTCACAATATTGAAAATTGTGCTTATGTAAAGTTGTTTAGAACTAAAAACCATAATTAACCCGCCAGTGGTCGCTATATGAGATTTTCTCTCACGGTTTCAGAAAATTGCACAGAATTTTTTTTCTGGGAAATTATACGATATGTAGTTCCTTCTAGTCTCCTAACTATCCTCCCTCGACAATCTAAAAGAATCGTCCGCTTAGATAGTGACTCAGTTGACCTAATATCACCCAATTGTTGAGTCAGCGCGCTTCAAGTGAGACATTATCTCATCAAGCGACCACCCGCGTTACGAACTGTACATAAAAATTAATTTTATTTTGGCACTTAAAACCTGAAATAATGTAAAAAAAATTGTAATTGTCATCAATCAATTTTTCCAGAGCATTCTTGTTATATTTGTGTGCTGTGCCGTAAATTATCAAGATACGGAGATTGATTAATATTGGTTTAATTCCGATTATTTCTTTTTATTTTATTATATTATTATCTATATTATGTTACATTCTTTTTTCTTATTATTAGTTAATAAAAAAAGTTTAAAAGCTGTTTTAAAAACTTTATTTTGTAAAAAAGGTAAAATTTGGATATGTGACAGAAAATCTCACGCGCGACCACTCGCGTAACAATCTACCTAGCGACCAATGCCGGGTCGCTAGGTTGGGAATCTATCTTTGGTTGGGAAATAAGCCACAATTAAATTAAAAAAAATTATTTTATTCGCGTTTCGACGCCCAAATCGGATGTCGTTGTCAAAATATAAAATATTACTAATATTTACTCGGTAATATTTTGTATTTTGACAAGGACATCCGATTTGGGCGTCGAAACGTTAATAAAATTATTTTTTCAATTTAATTGTGGCTTATTTCCCAATCAAAATAATTATAAAAATGCCACAAGAAAATAGCTTCAGAACAACACTAAAAACCATCTTCCAATATTCCATCATTCTCATTGAAATATTCTGAACTATAAAGGTACTTTATTCTTGATCGAAATTGATCTTTTTTGACATACCTCGTATAAAATTAATAAAAATTGATATAAGATGGTTGTATTTAAGGTCTTTGGCCATGCAGAACTTTTTACAAAGGATAACTTTTTTCGTATAATTAATAATAGACCAGTAAGGATCTGTTTTTAGATGGATGTGAGAGGTGGCATTCAGATTTTTGCGGATAAAGTTAGGTGATAACTTCGTTAATAATAATTGATTTATGCTCCGTCTCAAATATGCCCGGAACATTAATAAAAAAAATAAAATATTTAAAAATTTCAAAAAATTTCGTTTTTTTTCTACTTTTTTGCTTATAACTTTAAAACGATTCATTTTGGAACAAAGTCGTATAGGAATAAAACAAAGGTAATTAAATTTTTTATCAGATGCGATTGGTTAAAAATCTCTTAATTAATCACCCTTGCTGCAAAATAGCAATAAATATAAAATAAGGGGGCAAAACAAGCCTGTTCTTATTCAATGATTTTCCATCACTTAGGTTACACTTGGAACCTTCCTAATTCGCTTAGAAAATTTTTGTTATGTGCTAAAACCGTACAACAAATTTCATTAAAATTGACTTACTCGATTTTGAATAATAATTTTGCAATCTAAAATTTTTTTAAAAAATTAAAATTTTTTAAAATCTTCCACAACAAAAACTAGTACATACAAAGATTTGTCAATTTTTTTACATATAAAGAAGCACTCCACCTATCTAATGCACTTTACAGAATTGAAATTGGATTGTTTAAGCAGCCTCAGCAATGTTTTAAAGTTATAAACAATTTTTTGGCTTATAAACAAATTAGTCCTGTGGCCAGGAGGGGGTGCTGCGGGCTCCTTTATTTAGATGGACTTACCCAAGATTTTTATGTATTTTTTGACACGTGGAACACGATTTTTTTGGGTAACAGTTGATCCGGATGTCGATAAAATTGTTATGTGAACGCATATTTTTGGCTGATATGCGGACACCTTTGGTAGTCCAGGGTTTGCGATGTTTTGGCTTAATTGTGATTAAAGGAAATGCTTTATTGAAGATACAGACAAGCTTATTCAACAAATCACTGAAATTATAATTGACGTCCATAGAAGGAAAATGCCACTCAGAGGTTAAGCATAAATTTTGGAATTTACGAAAGTTCCGACCGGAAAAAATCCTGCTTAACGTCGAGTTTTCGAGGAGGACTTGCTAAAGATGTTATAAACTTTGTATAAACCGCTTCATGATCAGATAGTCCCGCATTAACAGTTATAGCGCAGACATCATGGGGTGAGAAATCTGAGACAATATAATCAATTATGGTAGATGAAGTTTTTGTAATCCTTGTAGGAGAATTAATGTGCATTGATAGACCATATGATTCAAATATGTTGACCAGGGATATTTGTGTAGCACAAGTAGCAGGATAATTAATATTAAAGTCACCGCATTGAATTTTTCTGCTTTTATGAGGCAGGTCATCTAACAAATTTAGCAGGTTCTGAAATAATAGTTCCACGGAAGAGTCAGGTGATCTATAAATGCAAATAATATAAAGATTAAGGTTCTTACTGTAAACTAAGGAAAACTCAAAGAATGCTTCACTTAATAGAAAGTCATATTTTGTTACCAGAGAAAAATCATTATTTGTAGAAAGAATTTGGGTGCCTCCATGAGCTGAACTTAGACGGTCATACCTAGCAATAGTGGAATATTTTTCTACAAAAAAAGGCTCGTTGACTTCAAGCCAATGCTCAGTAACCGCAACTATCGGTGGAAACCCTAATTCCTCTAGAAACAGAAATAATTCATCAGTTTTATATCTTATAGAACGAATATTAATCAGAACAATGCTAAATTTGTTATCACTAAAATTATTTGAGGATTCTAGTTCCCCAGAACACGTCGTGATGTTTAAAAATTTCGTCTTGGAGAGGCAGCGGAATAGTAGTTTCGGTGGCATTCCCTTGATTTTTGCAGGTGAATAATTCTTTCCGAAGTTAGAAAAGACCTAAAAGCAGCAAGATCAGCGTCTACCTCATCTGCACCAATTCCATAAGCATCATTAAAATCTAGAAGAATTTTTCATAGATCTTCACTCTTTGTAGGAAGTCCTTCGGAAGCCAGAAACAGTTTAACACCTGTGTTGGTATACCCATCATAAAATACTAATGCAGGTTGGTCGTGTAGAAAAGCAAGATGAAGTTTAATGGCCTTTAAGATATCCGGTTCTCTTAATCTGGCTAACAGATATCGACTATTAGAGTTATTGGTTAATCTAACTCTTGGTGAGGTCAATGGATCCAGATTAGTAGATGGTTCTAAAGTATCTTTCTTAATGAAATTAATATGGGTATGGAACGATTCTTAGTTTTGCAAATTTCGATGGCCTGTTTGTCTGTATGTATGTTTGTGCTCTGAACTTCATCTTTGTTGTTGCATAAACTGCTATTTGAATTTTCCAGCTAATACCTCTTCTGATATTCTTCGGATTTTTATGTGACCCAGATGAAAGCGTTGGTTCGAAATATGAAGATTCGATAGACCATTTAATGTTTACACCAGGTGGCCAAATGCCCTTATTAAGTAATAAGTTAATAGATGTTCTAGATTTTATACCTATTTTGAATGAAGAACCAGTTGTTGTGTCAGCGTCTTTAAGGAGGATATAACGTCTTATATATTCCTTGATACCTAGCTTCTCTTTAATATAGTGAACCACTTGTATAGGGGTGTATATTGGGCTCAAGTTACTAATAACTACAAAGTGACACTTATCTTCTGTAATTTTTTACTTTTGCTCTGGACTTTCTTCGAAATGTTGAGGCTCTTCAGTTTGGATACTTGAGGTGGCATAACATGTATTTTTCTTCAATACCTCTTTTTTCGTTGTTATGGTAGATAGACTTTTGATTAGATTGCTCATTTGATTCGATATTTCATTGATGTTTGAAGAGAGCCTTTCTGGGTCATACATCCTGTGTTCATCGAAGTTCCTATCGCCTCCCAGATGATGTTTACCCAACAGCTAAAATCTCCAAGCTGTTGATGGTTATGGAAAAAGGCGGAGCAGACCAATACAAAGAAAAATCTATAGATGACATAGGAGATGACAATACGGAAGAAAATCTTCTGGAACTTAATTATCATGACAGTGATGAGGGTGAAAATGATATGTTGGATGATTTAGTAAATAGCAAGGGTACCGAAATGTCGACCAGTAATAGCAATGCAGATAATACACTAATTAAAACAATTGCACCCAAATTAAAAAAGAAAATTATTAGGAAAGTCGTCCCGTGGACTAAAGAACAGAAGGAAGTAACATTAAAGTACTTTAAAAATCATATAAAAGTAAAGAAAGCCCCTAAAAGACTAGAGTGTGATGCGTTTAAGTAAAAGTTTAAAAAAATAATATACAACAAAGATTGGTTAAAAATCAAAATTTTTATACAAATGCAAATTGCAAAATAAAGACAAGTAAGAAAATAATTAAATGGAGGAGTTGAGTTTAATATTGTATATCATTTGGTTTCTAAGACATCCCAGGGGATGATTTTATATGTGGTCATGTTTCATTTTTTTTATGGCTATTTATTTAAAATCCTTAGTTTAGCTTCAGGTTAGGTATGGTGGAATGAAAGAACCTCATTTAAATTACTTTATCTTCTGTTCATAATTATACCTACAATCTGATTACTGCTTATCAAATAAATTATTAAATTGTTCCTGTTTTTAAATATGTTCAGAAAAAAAAGTTTAGGTCTATTTATGCATTTTATTTTTGTATTGTTAATGTTCACAACAAGAAGCAGCTATATATATACCTAAATATATATAAATTTTGTTGCGCTATGAGAGCATTTCTATCAAATTTTTTTCCCATAGATGAATAGCCGTTCTCCCTTTCCGAAGCATGGAATTTTACTGCCTTATATATTTTATATTATATATTTTTGTCCGTCAATTTTTTTTCTGTATAATTCGAAAAATTCAGAATAATTTATTACACAAATGATTCTGTTAACACAATTTTCGGTTTATCTCTAGATGCAATTATTAATTGTTTTCGGTTGCACTTGCTTCCATGCACTTACGGTCCAAATTAAGAAGTTGGTAATATTTATAGACTTTTTAATCTCCTTTGTAGAATCATATTCGTCCACTGACGACAGTAGCCTTCAAATCAAAAATTGTCGGCAGTATGTTTTAAAACATTTTATAATCCATTGATCCAGGGGTTGCATTCTGATGTAGTATTTGGTGGTAAAAATATTATTTTAACATTGGATAAAACAAGTTGTGGATGAGACGTACCATTGTCTAGAAACAAAAGAACTTTTCGATTTTCTCTCTGCATTCTTCTATCAAATTTATTTAGCCAGTCTGTCATGATTTCCCTTGTCATCCACGACTTCTTATGGCTATACCATTCAATAGGTAATTTTTCTATGTGTGAAACCTTAAAACAACGGGGTTTTTTACTTTTTCCAATTACTGAGTGGCCTTTCTTTGTCCCCTATTATGTTGGTGCAAAATAGTATTGTGACTCTTTTTTGGAAGCCTTATTTGCAGTGCATCTTTCTCCTTTTAGGTATAAGTTTTGTTGGGTAATGCTCTAAAAAATAATCCCGTGTCATCTGCGTTAAAAATGTCTCGCGGAGAGAGAGCGAGCAGTTTCTCTTTCCAGTCAGAAACCACTAATAAATCTACAGCAGCTGCTTACGCACATATGGATTTCAAGGAAATATTATGACTTCTATAACTTCTATATATTGAATATTGAATATAACTTCTAATGCTTTTTCTTGAATAGTTTTACCACAAACAGGAATATTTTTAGACCTCACTTTACAAAACCAATCGAAAACGAAAACAATTTGGTCTCATGCAGCACCCTACGTTTTCAAAAATTTTATTTTCGCTTCCAGGTTTCCGCTCTCAGAAAATTAATTAATTTAATCACATGTTCAAAATTTCACTAGCTTGAGTTTTTCCAATTCCAAATTTTTCTGCTAACTTTCTAACACTTAACTTATGCATCTCTGCATAATGAACCATATCGACTTTTTCTTTCAAACCTAAAAACTTCCTTTTGGTGGACGCCATATTATTTACGTTGCAAAACCTTCAAAACTAAAATTATTTCAGTTTTACTAATTTTACATAGGTCGATATTCAGATAAAATCTATTAAAAAAATTTAATCCGAAAGTAGCAAAAATTAAGTCGAGTTTTTGAATATTTTGCTTCATCTCATATTTCCGTTAAAATTGTATTCTAGACAAAATACAATAACTTCATCATAAAATTTAATGTTCCTGGCATCGGCATTCGCGTCATCGGTCACACACAGGACATTAGTAAAATGTATTATTTTGCTTGCTTTCCTTACAGTTTGTTAATGTAAAGTGGAAATATCAAACTTTTATTACTTGGTGCCGCTAACGTAAACAGTTATATCAAATATCACCCATCTCATGGACATCTGTATTGATTTGAAATAATAAATCTATACTAAATTTACAATCAAGATGCAGTAGAAATAAACAAACCAAGACACGTTAAATGCTACTAGGAGCACTCCCGAATCGTAATTTACAATGTATAAATTTTGGAAATCATGATTTGGGATTTACAATGTATATACATTGTAAATTATGATTCGGGAGTGCTTCTAGTAGAATTTAACGTGTCTTGGTTTGTTTAATTCTACTGCATCTTGATTGTAAATTTAGTATAGGTAGCTTTATTATATAACATTAGAATGTAAAATATTTGGATAAAAATTTTTATTTTTCCATCTGCTGTCCGCATTTGCACAGGCCGTTGAAGGGAGTTAAAGAGTACAAGTACACATATCGCCGAATGATTTTTGTTTTAAAAATCGTCCGTATAGAGGAGGTGTCCGGCGAAGAAAGGTGTCCGTTAAGAGAGAGTTTACTATATAAAACTATAAATAAATGAAATATTACTTAATACGTTCTCAATAAATAAGGATCATTTTTATATGTAGATATCACAATTGTATCAAAATTGTATAGATATCATAATTGAATGTAACAAGCAGTTCGAAAATTCCAACTCGTATTACAATTTCGCTACGAAGCTCAAATACCGGTAATTTAATATATTTTTTGTTTCATTTTATGTATAATGTATTTCTAAATATTAGTGCGTCCTTCAGTTTGGCAACATTGAATGGACGCAACTGTGTATGGTTGGAGGTATATACGGAGTTAACAAAGCCGCCTGTTATAAAGATGCAATAATGGTTTAAAATAAACGAAAATTCGAATATTTAAAAAATTAAAATATAATAAAACAAAGTATAGTTCCATATTAGAAATTAAATTTTAAACCAATATTCGTCGGAAAATTATCAATTTTCCTTGTATTTCCAGGAGACGCAATAAGATCGCTTTGTTATACGGACGCAGTAATGGTAACATGATGTATATATATATATATATATATATATATATATATATATATATATATATATATATAAAACAGATGAAATAGAGAATGTGGAAAAATCCCCTTACGAACAATTCACACATCCACCATTTCGGGTTGGGAAAATTTTTTCGAATAGAATCAAAGATCCAAACACCAGTTCTTAGAAATGTGTTTCGCCCTCTTCAACCTCTCTGGGCTTATCAATAAAGATGAGAGGTTGAATATCTTTAGACACATTCCAATCAAAAAACAACATTCGAGACCTAGACATAGAAGGTGCGTAAATCTACGGCAAGTCCGACAATGACAGTCTCAAGTTTTAATTCCCTAATTACTTAAAGTAAGTAAAATCTATGTTTAAAAACATGAGATGTAGATCCTTGAAACACACTCAGTGATCAAAGGATCCAAGGTTAATGGTTTGACGACCACTCGTACGAAATCAAACAGATGAAATAGAGAATGTGGAAAAATCCCCTTACGAACAATTCACACATCCACCATTTCGGGTTGGGAAAATTTTTTCGAATAGAATCAAAGATCCAAACACCAGTTCTTAGAAATGTGTTTCGCCCTCTTCAACCTCTCTGGGCTTATCAATAAAGATGAGAGGTTGAATATCTTTAGACACATTCCAATCAAAAAACAACATTCGAGACCTAGACATAGAAGGTGCGTAAATCTACGGCAAGTCCGACAATGACAGTCTCAAGTTTTAATTCCCTAATTACTTAAAGTAAGTAAAATCTATGTTTAAAAACATGAGATGTAGATCCTTGAAACACACTCAGTGATCAAAGGATCCAAGGTTAATGGTTTGACGACCACTCGTACGAAATCAAACAGATGAAATAGAGAATGTGGAAAAATCCCCTTACGAACAATTCACACATCCACCATTTCGGGTTGGGAAAATTTTTTCGAATAGAATCAAAGATCCAAACACCAGTTCTTAGAAATGTGTTTCGCCCTCTTCAACCTCTCTGGGCTTATCAATAAAGATGAGAGGTTGAATATCTTTAGACACATTCCAATCAAAAAACAACATTCGAGACCTAGACATAGAAGGTGCGTAAATCTACGGCAAGTCCGACAATGACAGTCTCAAGTTTTAATTCCCTAATTACTTAAAGTAAGTAAAATCTATGTTTAAAAACATGAGATGTAGATCCTTGAAACACACTCAGTGATCAAAGGATCCAAGGTTAATGGTTTGACGACCACTCGTACGAAATCAAACAGATGAAATAGAGAATGTGGAAAAATCCCCTTACGAACAATTCACACATCCACCATTTCGGGTTGGGAAAATTTTTTCGAATAGAATCAAAGATCCAAACACCAGTTCTTAGAAATGTGTTTCGCCCTCTTCAACCTCTCTGGGCTTATCAATAAAGATGAGAGGTTGAATATCTTTAGACACATTCCAATCAAAAAACAACATTCGAGACCTAGACATAGAAGGTGCGTAAATCTACGGCAAGTCCGACAATGACAGTCTCAAGTTTTAATTCCCTAATTACTTAAAGTAAGTAAAATCTATGTTTAAAAACATGAGATGTAGATCCTTGAAACACACTCAGTGATCAAAGGATCCAAGGTTAATGGTTTGACGACCACTCGTACGAAATCAAACAGATGAAATAGAGAATGTGGAAAAATCCCCTTACGAACAATTCACACATCATTTTTTTCCACATTCTCTATTTCATCTGTTTGATTTCGTACGAGTGGTCGTCAAACCATTAACCTTGGATCCTTTGATCACTGAGTGTGTTTCAAGGATCTACATCTCATGTTTTTAAACATAGATTTTACTTACTTTAAGTAATTAGGGAATTAAAACTTGAGACTGTCATTGTCGGACTTGCCGTAGATTTACGCACCTTCTATGTCTAGGTCTCGAATGTTGTTTTTTGATTGGAATGTGTCTAAAGATATTCAACCTCTCATCTTTATTGATAAGCCCAGAGAGGTTGAAGAGGGCGAAACACATTTCTAAGAACTGGTGTTTGGATCTTTGATTCTATTCGAAAAAATTTTCCCAACCCGAAATGGTGGATGTGTGAATTGTTCGTAAGGGGATTTTTCCACATTCTCTATTTCATCTGTTTGATTTCGTACGAGTGGTCGTCAAACCATTAACCTTGGATCCTTTGATCACTGAGTGTGTTTCAAGGATCTACATCTCATGTTTTTAAACATAGATTTTACTTACTTTAAGTAATTAGGGAATTAAAACTTGAGACTGTCATTGTCGGACTTGCCGTAGATTTACGCACCTTCTATGTCTAGGTCTCGAATGTTGTTTTTTGATTGGAATGTGTCTAAAGATATTCAACCTCTCATCTTTATTGATAAGCCCAGAGAGGTTGAAGAGGGCGAAACACATTTCTAAGAACTGGTGTTTGGATCTTTGATTCTATTCGAAAAAATTTTCCCAACCCGAAATGGTGGATGTGTGAATTGTTCGTAAGGGGATTTTTCCACATTCTCTATTTCATCTGTTTGATTTCGTACGAGTGGTCGTCAAACCATTAACCTTGGATCCTTTGATCACTGAGTGTGTTTCAAGGATCTACATCTCATGTTTTTAAACATAGATTTTACTTACTTTAAGTAATTAGGGAATTAAAACTTGAGACTGTCATTGTCGGACTTGCCGTAGATTTACGCACCTTCTATGTCTAGGTCTCGAATGTTGTTTTTTGATTGGAATGTGTCTAAAGATATTCAACCTCTCATCTTTATTGATAAGCCCAGAGAGGTTGAAGAGGGCGAAACACATTTCTAAGAACTGGTGTTTGGATCTTTGATTCTATTCGAAAAAATTTTCCCAACCCGAAATGGTGGATGTGTGAATTGTTCGTAAGGGGATTTTTCCACATTCTCTATTTCATCTGTTTGATTTCGTACGAGTGGTCGTCAAACCATTAACCTTGGATCCTTTGATCACTGAGTGTGTTTCAAGGATCTACATCTCATGTTTTTAAACATAGATTTTACTTACTTTAAGTAATTAGGGAATTAAAACTTGAGACTGTCATTGTCGGACTTGCCGTAGATTTACGCACCTTCTATGTCTAGGTCTCGAATGTTGTTTTTTGATTGGAATGTGTCTAAAGATATTCAACCTCTCATCTTTATTGATAAGCCCAGAGAGGTTGAAGAGGGCGAAACACATTTCTAAGAACTGGTGTTTGGATCTTTGATTCTATTCGAAAAAATTTTCCCAACCCGAAATGGTGGATGTGTGAATTGTTCGTAAGGGGATTTTTCCACATTCTCTATTTCATCTGTTTGATTTCGTACGAGTGGTCGTCAAACCATTAACCTTGGATCCTTTGATCACTGAGTGTGTTTCAAGGATCTACATCTCATGTTTTATATATATATATATATATATATATATATATATATATATATATATATATATATCACACCATCAATAAAAAATTCTTAAAATAACATATTTCCACTTTGTATCCCTTCACAACATAAAAGATACGCTCCTGTAATTAACTATAAAATATGTTTGGACAGTAAGCAATGAGATATCAACACTCAATTTTTAATTTGTGTCTGTTCATCGTCGTTTGTGTGTCGTTTTACGTGTTTGGTAAGTTTTTAATATTTTTATAAAATAATGTATTGTCTTTCATTTGTAATTTTAGAATCAATCTTGACAAAGGTGAGAGATATCCACCGAAACGTTGATTGTGTATAAATGGAAAATAAAATCTAGTTCCAAATTTAAAACCTAATCTTTGAACCTAAGCCCAAGAAAAACAATTTTGTTATATATACTTAGTATGGTTCAAGAACATCAATAAAACTATATATATATATATATATATATATATATATATATATATATATATAACAAGGTTGAAATATTGGGGTAGCAGCAATTATAAATATAATATTGTTTAAATATAACAAAATATTGTTTCCTAACTGTTCAGCAAAGATTATATACCTGTTATATATATATATATATATATATATATATATATATATATATATATATCAAATGAAATAGAGAATGTGGAGAAATCCCCTTACGAATAATTCACACATCCACATTCTCTATTTCATTTGATTGATATCGTACGAGTGGTCGTTAAACCAATAACTTCTCATCTTTTGTTTTAAATATATATATATATATATATATATATATATATATATATATATATATATATATCAATTTACAAATTATTGGGTTAACAGCTGAAATGGAAGACTCAGTGTACTGATATAATATATATATATTTACTCCCAGCGTATGAAGTGAGCCACATATCAAAAGAAACTGCGGTTGAAGTGAGGTCCTGTACAAAGTGAGGTCCAGTATACGGACCTCACTTAGTCAATCAATGTAAGACTTTTTCGTAGACATGTACTGATAGCAAACACTGTTTTTTTACAAAAAAAAGTGGGACCTCACTTTGTATGGTCCACATCAATTTTTAGTTCAGAGATTTTCCGCATAGAGGCGCTGACTTTGGCGTATATTTTCTAACCATGTATATTCTATACCCTGTTGAATAACTTACGATACACATAGTGAGGACCATACAACTGGCAACATCTGTTCAACCAATCTTTAAAACAGTGGATCGTCAATCGTCGCATAAATTCAAACAGTACAAAAATGTTTAATACTTTAATCCTTTTTGAGAGCGTAGGCCCAAAATTTCGGTCGAGTTCTTTTTAAACGCATTTATTTTTTTCGATTCCTGAGATAACTAATAGGTATTTTTAAAAAATTTAAACGCAAAATAGAAGACTACATTATTCCCGAGGGCAGAAAGTCCCTTATAATGAACAAAAAGTTTCTTTTGTAATATATATTTAAAATTAAAAATCAGACTATTTTTTTTCACCCCTGTGACTTATTAAAATAAATATTATAGAAGTTCTCAAGGACTTTCGACCATGGATAATACAATAATATTTCTTTCTGCGTTTAAATTTTTTAAAAATACTTAAGGTTTTCTCAGTATTCGAAAAAAATGAACGCATTTAAAAATAATTCGAGCGAAATTTTTGCGCATATGCTCTCAGAAAGGCTTAAAATACTATAAATTTTTGTAATCAGTATTTCAATAGTTATTTATGATATAAGTGTTAAAAGTACACGTTTAAGGCACGCATGTGAAAGTTTGCAGAATGAGCGACAGCGAGTTCTGCAATTCACACGAGTGCCTTAAAAATGCACTTTTTAACACGCATATCATGCAAAAATTTTTCTACAAACGTAATTACAGGACAATATCTACAAAAACTTTTACTTGAACTTGACTGACATTCCATTTTTATATTTTTTTGACATTACATCAAAATTGCCTATACGATCAATACGAATTGCAGTGCCATAAAAATTTTAAAGCACTAGTGCCTTAAAGCAGCGCCGGATAAAGGGGCGGGCGAGCCGGGCGACCGCCCGGGGCGCCAGAATTTGGGGGCGCCAAATTTTGAGAGACGCTGATATATAAATATAATATTTACCCCCCTCCGTGGAGGGGGGTAAATAGACGTTCGGGGCAGACGTTCGGATACAATTAGCGTCTCTTTGCAAAGACAATGACGTCGACATTGCAAAGTAACAAGCCACTTACTCAACACACACACTACTTACACATGACACTAGGTACCTAACTGTTCAAAATTACCGTACCTACCATGCCAATGGCCATTAGTTGTCGAGGCATTAGCTAAACAAAAAAAAAATATAATATTTTTTACATTCACTATTTTTTTGGACTTTATAGATTATCTTTGGGCTAAGATTACTCCTAAGACAATTAATATTAAATAATTGTAACAATAAGAAAACTATTTCTAGCTCACAAAAATTCTCTAATAAAAATAATGCAACCTAAAAATTGTTATGGCTTTTAAAGGTCATTTGTCAGGTAATACCTATCACTTTTATGGTATTACAATGTTATACATACATACTTAAAATACACGAAGATCAGATTTACGAAGTATCAACAAATTTATGAATAGTCAGTGATATTATTATACTGCTGCTTGTCATTATAGCCTCAATGGTTAAATAGTTTTGTCTTCCTGTTCTGTAAACTTTGCTTTATCAACATTGTCGTGTGTCCTTGGGTGTGTAATTTGAAATAAAAAAAACAAACCAGGTATATCTATATGAATTAGAATTGACAAGTTCTTTTTCATAATATGAATATATAGAAATTTATTTCGAATACTTTGTACGCGTTAAGATGTTTCACTTTTTGCATAAAAACGGCACGAACGACGTATGAAAAAAAAAAAATAATAGATTTTTGTATATATCATAAATTGAACGAGTAATTCCAAAATGATTTGTTATTTGAAATATCTTAGTGGCGTACTATGTTTTTCTTTAAAAAAATTCACACCATTTCAACAGTAGATATAAAATTATTAATTTTATGTCAAAAAATGCGCAATAATTACCTCTTAAAACACATCAAATTTCATTTGCATATCTGAACCGGTTTTAGAACAATAAAGAAATCGTCAGTTTGTAAGAAAAATGTCAACACCCCATATCTCGGAAACGAAGTATTTGCTGACATACGCTTATAGAGCAAACTGTCATTATTTTTTCATATAGAATTACCCTTTAAAGTTTGTCGCATTTATTTAGAAACATCCTGTTTTTTCTTGACCACCCTGGATTTCCATAGTTTTTCCTGTATTATTTCACTTGACCGTTATTTTCAGTTCTTTCTGTTTTTCCAGTCCTGCAGGTTTCTTTTCTAATATTGCTTCGTCCATTTTATCTCCAAAAGATTTTCGGGGTCTGTCTCTCTTCCTTCTTCCTATCGGGCTCCAATCTGTTATTCTGTTTATCAACGATTTTGGTCTGCTCTTCTGCCATGCCCGTACCAGGTTAATCTCTTTTGTTCTATGTTGTCTATTATCCCTTGAATTCATTACCATTATTTTCTTAATCTCTATGTTATTTATTCTATCCCTTCTACAGCTTCTACTTAGGTATTCGATCTCTGTTGCTCTTATTTTGCATTTGGTTTTCGTATTTTTTATTCAATTTTCACACCCATTATTCAGAATACTTTTTGTCATGGTGTTATATTATTTTCTTCTTTTTGTTTTTATACTGATGTTCTTATCCCACAGTACCGGGTTTAATTTTAGTATGCAGCATATTGTTTGTCCTAGTAACTCGATACCTAAAACCATAGTTTGGTTCTATAGGTATCGAGTCATAGAGATAATAAAAAGCTCATGAGATAATAAAAAAAAATAATGAATGATTTTATTTGAATTTGCATAGATGATTGTAAGGCCAAGGATATCACAACGGCTCTAAAAGGAAGAGAAAAAATAAAGATGTACAAGCTCGCGTTTGCAAAGAATATCCGCATGCTATTTTATGCTAAGTGGATCACTCCCTCAATTTAGTTATTGGGGATGCAGCTATATCTTGCGCACAATCAACATGTTTTTTGGTCGTGTAGAAGATTTATACACATTAAATGCTATAAATGAGTCAGATTAAATAAATTATTAGACGAATTTTTTACTAAGCAACAACATTTTTGTTTAATTTAGTAGTATTTTGTATTTTGACAACGACACCCGATTTGGGCGTCGAAACGATAATAAAATTATTTTTTTCAATTTAATTGTGGCTTATTTTCCATCTAAATAGTTATTTATACACATTTTTTACTGGTTGTTGATAATGTGCATTTATCTTTTACCTCGCTTCTTCGTCGCTTGAATGTGCTCGCTATGCTATGCCCTATGTTGGATAAGTTATAAGTAATAACTATCCTACTATTTTTTAAATAAATATATTTTTACATAGTTCTTTATGGTAAAATTTTGATTTTTTCCTATTTTTTTATATTTGCATTAAATTTGTATATTCTTATATGAAGGGGCGCCAAATTTTATTTTGCCAGGGGCGCTCAGAACCCTAAAACCGGCCCTGCCTTAAAGTAGCATTTTTAACGCACGTATGGAGTTCTAAAAATTGCATTTTTAACACGGTTGTAGAAAAAAGCCTTTAAATGAGGTGTCACATGATGTACTTACTTTCCTATTAAAAAAAATCAAAGTTGTGCCTATCACCTGAAAAAGAGGGATCGCGTAAAGTTCGAAACATTGACGCTATAATATACTATGATTATTTTAAAAATCGACCTATCCGAGCGTTTTTCTTATGTGCTAAAAATAAATAAGTTAATAAGGGGGGTAAAACTTATTCCAGCGAACTGTATTTGTAACAACCAAGATAGGGATGGCGGTTGTTGAACAAAAAACCGGTTTTCGGTTATACCGGTTTTTTACTTACGGTTTAACCTGGCGGTTATAACTGGTCAAAAAAAGCGGTTGTTCCAAAAACCATTTTTCGGTTTTTTTAATCAGAAGCAAATACTCGATAGGTTATAATGTTAATATAATGTTATATGTTACATTACATTTATATTGCAATTCAGTTTGCTCAATTTTCCTCCCGAAAAATTCCCCAACCAATTCAACCTATAAAAATTTTCCCATGTGCTTTCAAATTACCCTAAAAATGTTCGAAAGTACCCCAATCTGGCATCTCTGATTCGTCGCTCGTTGTAGACGGCGTCGGTGTATATTGCGTTGTCAATTGGGATATTCCCAAAACTCCCAAAAGTGATGATCCTACCGATCTACCGACATGTCCCTAGGATCTATCGAGTTTAAAAAAATATCCAAATGACATATTTTACTTAAGAGGAAACAGTAGAGATCAACAGGTAGCGAAAACGCGTTCCAAGATTGCGGCTGTAATTTTGAATATTTTTTTGAGATATGTGGCACACGTATTCGTAATATAATAAAGAATGGCGGTACAGAGCCCAATTTAAAAAATATATTAATATGTGGAAATTACTCTATAATACAATATAATACTATATAAATACAATATTAAAAAAACGAGCCTGTACCGCCACTAAGAAGAACAAAAAAATACACTTTCTTCAAATAAACTTTTTTATCCGATGCCTAGATTTTGTGTCATTTTGGAACTACTAAAATTTTTTATTTCATTAGTAGTTCCAAAATGACACAAAATCTAGGCATCTGATAAAAAAGTTTATTTGAAGAAAGTGTATTTTTTTGTTCTTCTTAATGGCGGTACAGACTCGTTTTTTTAATATTGTATTTATTTACAGAGTAATTTCCACATATTAATATATTTTTCAAATTGGGCTCTGTACCGCCATTCTTTATTATATTACAAATACGTGTGCCAAATATCTCAAAAAAATATTCAAAATTACAGCCTCAATCTTGGAACGCGTTTTGGCTACCTGTTGATCGCTACTGTATCACCTTAAAAATAAATTCGATAAACCAATTCATCATTTATTGCCATCAAAAAATTTCAGTAGGTAGTATTTTTTAACACGTTTGTATAATATCTTTCATTTCCTAAGAATTATGTATTATTTAAAAATTACATAATGGAGATTCATAATCGTATTTCGGTATTCACATTTCATACAAGACTCTCAAAGTACTCAAGTATAAACGAGGCTATCAGCGCAAAAGTGGTGTAACCCACATTTTTGCAAAATGCTGTTTTGGTGTAAAATACATTCGTTACATTATAATCTTCAATACAACAGTAGTGTAAGCCACCTTTTAATACCCGTCAACGGATGGCGCTAAAAAAATCTGTTTTTGCACGGGTCATAATAAGCAAAACTATAGAGCAAGAGTGGTGTAACCTCGTTAAAGTAATCATGTACTCCGATCAGTGTTGGGGGGCAAAATATAAATATTAAAATATTAAGTTGTCATTGATTTGCCAGTATGTGGTTTCTAATCAGGAGTTCACTATTGAAGAAATAGATCATAAATTTTTGGTCAGTGGACACTCATACCTACCCTGTGACCAAGATTTTGGCCTAATAGAAAAAAATAAAAAATTCTTTAAGGAAATATATGTACCATATAACTGGATTGAAATAATTAAAAGGGCTCGAAAAAAAAAACATTAAAAGTTATACAACTGACTGCAAGGGATTTTTTCTCTTCCAAATCACTAGAAAAAAATATAACTAATCGAAGAATTTCAGTTGGTAAAACCAAAGTGGAGTGGTTGAAAATTCAGTGGTTAAAATTCCATAAACTTCATCAATTTTCAATCTTCTGCAAATACTCAAATAATGAAGATGTTCTCTTTGAAGAAGTCAGTGTGAAGAAAAGGCAGTCAGAAACTGTAGTACAACTAGATGCTTTGGAAAAACCAACTATTGCTGAAAAAAATAAAAAGACATTTTTGAAGTGTTACAGTTCATCCCGCCAGTACATCATACTTTCTATAATAGCTTTAATAGTTCCAACAGAGTCCAGGATGAAGTGTTTCATTATGAGTCAGACGAAGAATTACCATAACTACGTACTATTTGCATTGTTTCCTAATAAAACTTGTGCTCATGTGGTGTAACCTGTTTATTATTTCACATACAACCAAAATATGATACGTGCAGAAGTGGTGTAACCCACATTTTTTTTTCTAATTATTAGCTTAATTAACAAAAAACTATACAGTTAGTGTAGATTCTAAAGTATTTTTTATAAATCAAAAACAAAACAAATAAAATAATGTTTACAAAAAAAATTAAATTAAAAATCAGTTTACCCAAATTTTAATTCCTTATTATCTCCTAAGTAAGTAGTCTGGGGTTACACCACTTTTGCGCTGATAGCCTCAAACAATTTTTAGATGATTTTGGGAATATCGATTTCAAGCAGATTACTTACCTTTTTATGTAAATATTCATGTGTTTCATAAAAGCTGATGTGACACTTTCGTCCAGTTCTTTATTAGTAAATAAAAGTTGAATTATGGTTGTTTGGGTTAATAATTATATAGTACTTCGCATATTATTTATAATACATATAGTAGGGGAGCAAAGTATGCTAAATGTGCAGTCACTCGAGCGCTTTGGGGACCTATTGGGTTGTGATTATTAGGTTCTAAAACCAAAAAAGTTAAGTAAAATTTTCTATTTTAGTGGGGACTTTCCATATTTTAATTTAATTTTCCATTTCCAACACCCGTTTTCTCCGATTATAGCGCCACCTATCCGTATTTAGAAAAAACGTTTCGAATAAAAGTTGCTTATTTTTACGCAAAGAATCCAAATCTGAAATAAAAAAAGGAGTTCCTATTTAAGATTTTAAAGTAACCCACCCCCCCACCTCCGTGGGGGTCGTGTTTGGTACCATTCGATAGATTTCAGAAAAAATATTCAGAAATTGTAGTGTATTACCTATAAGAAGTTACCGTTAAGCCGGGTCCAGACTATGTAACAAATCATGTTAAATAACAAAGTTTTGTAACTTGTTACAAAATTTTAAATAAACAAGTTTTAAAACACAGTGTTGTATAACATTTTTCTGGTTATATAGCATGTTTTATGTTATCCAACAGATGTCGGTAAACATCAAAGAAAGTTATAAAACCGCACCGCGACTGATCTACACCTAAAAACATGTTATTGAAACATTTCTCTGGCATAGTACCTACGCGAGCAGCAACCGTTGGAGTCATATCGCCTTGTTCATTCTGGAGTGATTGTGCTAGATTTTTCTTTACTCTGTTCACGTAGGGTTATTTACGCGATGAAATTGTGGAAAGAACTGACTACTCATTTAATTGAGCTATTTCGTAAGTAACGAGTATTATGGGATTGCTATGGGATGAGCTACATTTATTGATTTAAAAAACAAATAAAAAACACGATGAATAGACTGAAATAGAAGTGAAAATAGATACAGAAACTGTAGTTAAAACTAATGCACGTACGCCTATAACTCAAGCCAACAAAAGAAAAGCAGTACGCGGAACCTTAACAGCAAATCGGTGCAAATCAACTCTAAATTTGACATAAATACTATTCTCTACAGAGCAGAGTGTTCAGACATAAAACCTGTAACATTCACTTCATTCGCTACACAGATGCAGACTGCTTCATCAGCTACTCAAACAGGCACTCAATCATACAATATATCTGAGCCTTTCTATTCCGTCCACTACACCTACATCCGCTACTTCTCCAGCTACACCAATTCAAACAGACAGTGACACTCAATCATGAACAGGTGAAGACGATAATACTGAGGAATTAAATTTTACAGAAATGTTATACGTCCTCTCTGAAACAATGAGTAAAAAGTTTAAAAAATATACTTTGCTAATAATATAACTGTTAATCTTTCTCTTACTGGAATTGCATCTCGAAATGTCTTTCCTGCCTATTTTATGGCCGATTTCATTTATAAGAAATTCAAAATCAGAACTTTCTATTCTTAAGAAGTTTTTAAAACTGCCATCACATTTAATGTCTCCTGTCGATGGGTCTATGTTATCTCTTTCCAGATCAGCTAAAAGAGCTGTACCACTACCTATATTTTGCTCGAGCTGCTAATGAAGGACACATCCAAAATATTAATTTAACACGCCGGTGTCGCCTCCACAATATTACACAAGCTGCTGTTGCTATGAAGAGATCCTCCATACTTATATGACGCAATTTTATATATTACCTAACCTACCAGCTATCCATCTAAAATGCTGCAAAATTTATGCGCATGTTGTTGTTTTGTTTTTTGTTATATAGTCTGGATACTCATGCTATATTATAACAAGTTACATAACAAAGTTGTACAACTTTGTTATTAGCATGTTTTGTTACATAGTCTAGACCCGGCTTTAAAAGTTCCCCGTTTCAGGAAAAAATATTGTCTAAGAGCGATAGCCTAGTGACCTAGTGGGTAGACCTCGGATCTCGGATTCGTAAAGCAGAGGTTTCGATTTCAAATCCGGGGTGTGGATCTCCGATGTTTTTATTTATTGTTACTGCATTCATGTCTGTAGACAATGTTGCAATCTATTATGAGCACAATAAAAAAATATAGCAATAGAATAATAAATAAATATTTCAAAAAAAAACAAGAAAAAAAATACAATCACTGGAAGCGAAACTAAACAATACGGAAGAAATATAACCACTGGATTCGGACCTGGATATGGAACTGGATAATATTAGAAAACTGATATTATAATATGTAAGCACTACGAGCCTAGTAGGCCCATGGCTTGATGTACTATTCTTTTCCACTCCCTTTTGTCATTCGCTTTTGTTTCCCAGTTCCTTAAGTTAATTCTTCTCATATCTTCTCTAACTTCATTACTCCATCGTGACCTCCGTCTTCCTCTTCGTCTTTTCCCTGCCAATGCACTAGATAGTACCATTCTGGGAATTCTAGATGGAATCATCCTCTGCACATGGCCCAACCATCTAAGTCTTTGCGCCTTAATTACTGCTAGTATGTTAGGATCTTGATAGAGCTCAGTTAGTTCCTTATTTGTTCTTCTTACCCATTGTCCATTTAAGTTTTTCCCACCGAAGATTTTGCGCAGTATTTTCCTCTCCCAAACTAATAACAACTCTTGATGTTTTTTTGTTGTGACCCATGTTTCAGAAGCATACGTTACTATCGGCCTTATTACGGTCTTGTAAGTTCTTAGTTTTGCTCTTCGTGATATATGTTTACTTCTTAACAACCCATTAAAAGCAAATATAGCGCGGTTGCCCGACATAATTCTCTTTTATATTTTTTCTTCACAGTTAGGATCTCTTGTGAAGACAGTTCCTAAGTACTCAAATCTCTCAACTTCTTCGAATTTATACTGTGTTCCCTTCGCTGTTGTCATTGTTATGTATTGCCCCCGAACGAATTGCTTATTTGTCCATTCCATATACTTTGTTTTTGCTTCATTTATATACAATCCTTTGGTTGCTGCCCTCTCCTCGAGTTTCATGAGTGTTTCTATAAGTTCTATTTTGCTCCTAGCCAAGATTACCAAATCGTCTGCGAATGTCAAGCACTGATGCTTTTTGTGGTAGATCAGACCTGTTCTATTAATGTTTGCTTCCTGTATAACCTTTTCTAGTAATATGCTAAACATTATAGACGATAATGGATCACCCTGTCGCAGTCCTTGTTTGACCTCAAAGCTTTCTGTTATAGTATTGTTTATCTTGACTTTATCATACTGATATATCACACTGATATTGTTTAAAAACACTAATAATATTGATATAAAATGTTAATCAATTTTATTTATTGTTATAAGAATCAAAGGTAAATATGATTAGGCGAATGAAGCCTTAGGTTTCGCAGTCAATATCCCAACCACACACACATGTTGCAATCTATTTCAATACGGGTTATAGTACAAACTATATAGTCCAGAAAGCCACTGCGCATCCGCTAGGAAAAATATTCTAATTCGGATTTTTTGCACAATCTTACTTAAAAAGGACCCCTTTTAACAAATTTGCATGTTGCCAGGACCAACAGTAGGTCAAAAATTTTTTAAACGTTTTTTTTTTGCTTTTTTCCTAAAATAATTTTTTTTTGCATGGAACAAATTTTTTTTAGGTTTTTTGGATCATTCCAAACAGAAAAGGTCTTTAGTGACTTTTCTCTAAAGTTGATAGTTTTTGACATATAGGCGATTAAAAATTTAAAAATTGCGAAATCGGCCATTTTTAACCCTCAAAAACTATGTGAAAAATTGAAAATTTAAATGTTGTCAAGGTAGGCAGATATTCTTTAAACATCGATTGATGAAATCCCGAAGAGTTTTTTGCAATACAATATCAAAAACCCCTTTGTTTTTAATTGCCAATCAAGCGTGCGCGACACTATTTTCCACCGTTGCATGTGTATACAGTATGGTGCAAATGAAAGGAATAAATTCGTTATTTCGTAAACCGGTGACTTTAAGGAAAAATCCCAAAACAGGTCGGTTTTTATTTTTAAGTTATAATATTGTGGCATATATAGTACACTAGTGACGTCATCCATCTGAGTGTGATGACGTAATCGATGATTTTTTAAATGAGAATACGGGTCGCGTGCTGGCTCATTTGAAAGGTTCTTCAATTCTCTATTCAGTAATATAAACATGTACATAATTTTTTATAAAGGGTGTCCAAAAATTTTTTATTAAATTAAATCATTTGGCAAATTGACAAAAAAATTAAATTATTAGACGCCCTGTATAAATAATTATGTAAATGTTTATATTACTGAATAGAGAATTGAAGAACCTTTCAAATGAGCTAGCACACGACCTCTATTCTTATTTAAAAAAATCATCGATTACGTCATCACGCCCAGATGGATGACGTTACTAGTATACCATATATGTCACAATATCATAACTTAAAAATAAAAATCGACCTGTTTCGGGATTTTTCCTTAAAGTCGCCGATTTACGAAATAACGAATTTAATCCTTTCATTTGCACCATACTGCATACACATGCAACGGTGGAAAATAGTCTCGCGCACGCTTGATTGGCAATTAAGAAACAAAGGGGTTTTTGATACTGTATTGCAAAAAACTCTTCGGGATTTCATCAATCGATGTTCTACTTACCTTGGCAACATTCAAATTTTCAGTTTTTCACATAGTTTTTGAGGGTTAAAAAAGGCCGATTTCGCAATTTTTCAATTTTTAATCGCTTATATGTCAAAAAATATCAACTTTAGAGAAAAGTCACTAAAGACCTTTTCTGTTTGGAATGATCCAAAAAGCCTAAAAAAATTTTGTTCCATGCAAAAAAAAATATTTTAGGAAAAAAACAAAAAAAAAAACGTTTAAAAAATTTTTGACCAACTTTTGGTCCTGGCAACACGCAAATTTGTTAAAAGGGGTCCTTTTTGAGTAAGATTGTGCAAAAAATCCGAATTAGAATATTTTTCCTAGCGGATGCGCAGTGGCTTTCTGGACTAATACATTTAATATCAAAATAGTGGGATATATTCTTTTAGTTGAGGACACTTGGTCACATTGCATTGTTTCAGGATAAGGTGAAATATCTTCAATAAATGGAAAAAAGCATGTATGTCATATATTATAATACTTTCTATACTCTTAATATGTAGTCTCGTATAAATTTGTAGTGACATGATTTTAGGTATAAGAACAAGAAGCTTGCAACAATTTTCAGAGAAAATAAAAAACTAAAACTATTTTAAAATGATTATTCGAAATAAAACATATGCACATATTCACTGTATTTGCCATCTAGTGGAATAACTGTAAAATTAAGTCAGTAAAAAAGTACATTAAGTTTAATTAAATTAAGTAAATCATCTTGTATACTAAAATTAAGGTTGGAAAATTGTCGTTTCAAAATGAAAATCGACAGGGGCAACAGTACCTATACTAAAATACACTCTGTATAGATAATTATGTCAATGTTAATAATACTGGATAGAGAATTGAATATCCTTTCAAATGAGCTAGCACACGCCCCTCTTCCCTATTTAAAAATAAGGGGTGGGGGAAATGGAAGGGAGGGGTTGACAAATGACAGATATGTATGTACCGTAAAAACTGTGTTCCCCTTAGATCAAAAGTCGGGCTTTTATATTTATATGTTAAGTTCAATATAAATTTCACATAACTGAACTATCACTGTATCCTCCATTTTGATTATTATTGTTCTCAACTAACGCTATTTTCAAAATTCTTGCTTTCCTATCCATCTTTAACGTAAATTATTAAAAAATATAAAACTATTTCTTTATTAACGCTAGTCTCCGATAAGGCTACCGTGATTTAATGCTGAGGTACTAAAATGTTATAAAATTAACAAACAGTACGAGCAAGAACAAAGCGTCCACATCCTTCTTATAACTACAAGTGACTGAAACATCGAAACAATAATAATTCTTACTGTGTTATACAAAAAAAGGCAGTAGAAACGATTAATCTCATATTTATCGACAACACTGTATGGTCCTCACTTGATGAGCTGTAAGGAAATATACACGTAAAGTTGTCCTCACTTTGTGCGCATAACGAAAAAGTATATACAGTCTCACTTTAATAGCTGCGTATAATGGCCTCACTTGGGTGGCAATATACTTGAACAATACGGGGCACATATACGTAATTTTTTTTGTGTATACTCGTCATTTTTTAATTGCTATTTACTTGTCAAGGTCACTATGAAGAGTTGAAACGATTATGTCTACGTTTTCTACCGGTCCTCACTAAGTGCGCGTAATGTCAGGACCTCACTTTGATATCTGTGCATAAATATATATATATATATATATATATATATATATATATATATATATATATATATATATATATATATATATATATATATATATATATTGAGAATGGCATTGTCAGGTTGGGCGTAGATTTACGTTACTGCTATGTCTAGGTCTCGAATGTTGTTTTTTGATTGGAATGTGTCTGAAGATATTCAACCTCTCATCTTCACCGATGAGCCCATAGAGGTTGAAGAGGGCGAAACACATTTCTAAGAGCTGGTGTTTGGATCTTCGATTCTGTTCGAAAAATTTTTCCCAGCCCGAAGTAGTGGATGTGTGAATTGTTCGTAAGGGGATTTTTCCGCATTCTCTATTTCATTTGTTTGTTTTCGTACGAGTGGTCGTCCAAACCAGTACCTGTGGATCTTTTGATCACTGAGTGTGTTTCAAGATCTACATCTTTTGTTTTTTCATAAACATTATCTTACTTACTCTAAAGTAATTAGGGAATTAAAACTTGAGAATGGCATTGTCAGGTTGGGCGTAGATTTACGTTACTGCTATGTCTAGGTCTCGAATGTTGTTTTTTGATTGGAATGTGTCTGAAGATATTCAACCTCTCATCTTCACCGATGAGCCCATAGAGGTTGAAGAGGGCGAAACACATTTCTAAGAGCTGGTGTTTGGATCTTCGATTCTGTTCGAAAAATTTTTCCCAGCCCGAAGTAGTGGATGTGTGAATTGTTCGTAAGGGGATTTTTCCGCATTCTCTATTTCATTTGTTTGTTTTCGTACGAGTGGTCGTCCAAACCAGTACCTGTGGATCTTTTGATCACTGAGTGTGTTTCAAAGATCTACATCTTTTGTTTTTTCATAAACATTATCTTACTTACTCTAAAGTAATTAGGGAATTAAAACTTGAGAATGGCATTGTCAGGTTGGGCGTAGATTTACGTTACTGCTATGTCTAGGTCTCGAATGTTGTTTTTTGATTGGAATGTGTCTGAAGATATTCAACCTCTCATCTTCACCGATGAGCCCATAGAGGTTGAAGAGGGCGAAACACATTTCTAAGAGCTGGTGTTTGGATCTTCGATTCTGTTCGAAAAATTTTTCCCAGCCCGAAGTAGTGGATGTGTGAATTGTTCGTAAGGGGATTTTTCCGCATTCTCTATTTCATTTGTTTGTTTTCGTACGAGTGGTCGTCCAAACCAGTACCTGTGGATCTTTTGATCACTGAGTGTGTTTCAAAGATCTACATCTTTTGTTTTTTCATAAACATTATCTTACTTACTCTAAAGTAATTAGGGAATTAAAACTTGAGAATGGCATTGTCAGGTTGGGCGTAGATTTACGTTACTGCTATGTCTAGGTCTCGAATGTTGTTTTTTGATTGGAATGTGTCTGAAGATATTCAACCTCTCATCTTCACCGATGAGCCCATAGAGGTTGAAGAGGGCGAAACACATTTCTAAGAGCTGGTGTTTGGATCTTCGATTCTGTTCGAAAAATTTTTCCCAGCCCGAAGTAGTGGATGTGTGAATTGTTCGTAAGGGGATTTTTCCGCATTCTCTATTTCATTTGTTTGGTTTATATATATATATATATATATATATATATATATATATATATATATATATATATATATATATATATATAAAGAGACCAGAAGGGAAGTCTTTGCTGACAATGTTAGAAAACAAGGTTGTATTATTGGGGAATTCAGCAAATTTTATGTGAAAAGAAAACACTTTTTACTTGATCCAAGCTTTCGTAAACTTTAATTAATTGTTTACATCATCAGGGTATACTGCAATAAAAAACGATGGTAGTTTTTTTTTGGAATAGGACCATATAAATAAATATACTTACAGTAAGTTGTGGTTGTTCACAAAAAGGTGTTGTAAAAAAGTTAATAAAATTCATAAAATGGTTTGAAGTGTAAAAATGATGGTTAAAATAATTTTTGTTACATTGATTACTACAATTGTTTTTTATATTATAAACAGTTTTTTAAAAAACAAAAATATCACAGAATATACTATGACAGATCGGATTATACAAGTATAATTGGCAGGAAATATTAGAATGATTTATCATGAAAAATTAGTTTTTTAAGCTATTCAGCCATGGTCTTGTTATTAATAAGTATTGAGGCAACTTCAATATGATTTGAACAATTATAATGGTGTAATTAAAGTCATTTGAGATTGGTATTAAGTTATTATTATTAAGATATACTCTTAGCTTATATAGTTAGCCTTATTATTAAGATATAGGGCTTACAATTCTGTGATAAGAAGGCATCTGTATATATATATATATATATATATATATATATCAATTTACAAATTATTGGGTTAACAGCTGAAATGGAAGACTCAGTGTACTGATATAATATATATATTTAAGGAGGAGAAAATAATTGGGTAACCAGCTGAATATGGACAAAGTGTACTCTTTTTACTTATTCCAATATATTTCGCCCATTTTCATGGGCATCATCAGGGAAAGCTACAATGTTGGTTATTAGGTAGGTACATAAAATGAATTAGCAGTATACTTACTAAGTGAGAATTGTTGTCACGATGTTTTAAAAGAAGCGAATATAAATAAAATGATAAAAAACTAAAATACAGAAATACCATATCACAAAAGTCCATAATTTAAAATATACATGATGATAGAGAAAATTTATATATTGACACAATGAATTGAAAACAAGGTCTGACATTATTTATTTACTTTTATGTTAATTGTCAGTCAAATTTTTTTGGTCATTATCCTATTAAGTTAAACAGTTAAAATAGGTTATCAGCAATCAATATTATTAATTATTTAAGTGAGAGATATTAGCTAAACCTGTTAAATTTTGATTATTTTTATTTTTGTCTAAGAATAGTCAATAAGAGTATATTTCACTCAGGTGATTAATGTCTGATTTTCTGTTGATGCAATTATCACATGGTGCTATAAAAGCCATCTCCAGAAAGATTCTTTTAGTATAATTTTTTTCTATATCTAAAATTTTAAATCAATTATAGTCCATGGTATGGTTATTGTCATTTACATGTGTAGCAAGAGTGCATCTTTCTGGATATAGTCTACTGTCACTTTTGTGGGAAGTAATTCGATCTTTTATCGATCTTGAACTTTGTCCGATATATTCTCTGTCACAATCTGCACATGGGATACTGTAGATTACGTTTGTTGTCAATGTACTTCTTTTTCGGGAATCGGGATTATTATTTACTTCTTTTTCGGGAATTTAGCCTGGGCTGGGCAATCAGCAATAAAACGTATGGTTTCTTCGTAATTTGTGTACCTATTTCCAATATTATTCCAACTATTTTTGATCCGGTTCGATATAGGGTCAATGTAAAGGAATGGGGTACTTACTACCGTCTTTCTTACTATGGGGATGTAGATAGTAACGGGAGTCTTTTAAATTTTTATTATAATTTTCAAATACGTACAAATTTTTTCCTTCGATTTCGTGGTTCTGGTAGTTGGAAAATATGTATTGAAATAGTACACCAATATTTATATTTCTTTTTTGGTCTTGAACAAGCGCTAAAATTATAATTTATCGAGAGAGTAATTTTTTGATGTTTTTAGTGAAGTTAAATTTTAGAATTGTCAGATTGTTTTTTCAATAATATTAACATAGTAACGTGTAAAGTTGCGTGTTTTAATAACGTGGCGATAATTTACAACGAGTAACGAGTAATGTAACAGAAAAAGAAAATATCTGTTGGAAGTATTCCAACAATTACTAAGTTATTTAATTATTGCTGAACAATTACTTATCTAAAATTTTAGTAAAAAAATAAAAATCTTGTTGGAAAAACCCTCATTTTCCGGGGAAAATTTTCGTCGGGGTAAATCGGGAAAAACACGTCTCTATGTAGAATTTAATTACGGTGAATTTTTATTTGTGTGTTTTTGGTGTAAAGTTAAAATCTTTGGAGTTATAGAGCAAAAATTGAAAAAAACACGATTTTCGGGCGCCATTTTGTTTATAAAAAAGTAGCACAGTATCTGCGGACTTTGCATACCTATATTATTAATATAGCCAGTCATAAGATTCGATTCCAGCAATAAAATTGCTGGTAAATAACTTTTCCTTGTATTTTGCTAATTAGCCCAGAGTATTAACAAATCATTGACTAATAAAATTGTTTATAAATCAAAAGCAAATGAACAAATTTACGCTTTTACGAATTTAATCTCGAATAGAGGGTTTAAATTGAGTTTTGCAAAATATTTAAAAATAGCGCGAATCAGTTAATATGATGCAAATGTTCAACGGCATTGACTTTGGTGACATGACTATTTGTGAACAAGTAGATCCTTGTAATCATCAACATTATCATTAAGTAAACAATGACCCAAATCGATTACCGGGAGAAACAACAAAATGATGTTATTCATAGTAAAAGACGATTATACTTTAATACACTGTGTGTAAATAAAACAATTTATAAAGAAAACAAACTGTTTAAATCAGGTGTTGTTTATTAATATACTAGTGATTTTGCCCGTCGCCATGCTACAAACGATACAATCAATTATTGCCCCCTACAGTCACTGCACTCAATTTTTTACTTTCTCCTATTTTATCCTATCTCCCTCTAATTTTTTCTGACTTTCTCTATTTTTTTTCTAACCCTTCCTATTTTTTTCTGACTCCTTATCTTTCTCGCACCCTAAAATTTCTTCTGACACCCTTCAATTTTTTCTGACTCCCTAAAATTTTTTCTGACACCCTCTAATTTTTACTGACTCCCTCTAATTTATTTTTATTATACATACACTATAGATATAGATTTAAAAAACGAAAGATAATAAATAACGGCACGTGCAACAGAAGGGACTACTTCTTATAGTATATATTATATACTGCTGAAATTTTATGTCTGCTTATCACTAAAATATCGTCGTGCTATCATACTATTTTCAACAAAACCAGCTTCGTACGACCTTTCTATAGATATCGCAAATCAGTTTGGCTGATTTTGTCTGCAGATATATGTTTGTTGAATCCCTTTTGCGGGACTGGATGTACGATATTTCTCAAGCATTAAATCGAATTCATGGTAAATCGTCGAAGTCGAAATTAGCTAAACCGGTTCAATTCATATTTCATATGTGAATATTGTAATAGGTCTGGATCCCGCGTATGAAAAAAAAGTTGATTAATAGCAAGCTGAAAATTTGTTAATAGCTTAAGGGTGTCTAGTCGGATAAACTTTGATATATGGGAACACTGGAACAGGGGCAGTTTTAACTGTGGAACAGGTTAAAAATTTGGAATGGTCAGACTACAAAAACGACACATTTATTTTGTCCGACAGAATAGACTTAAACTCTCCAAACAGAGATTATCACCTGTCATAATTCCTGTCATTTGACATATTCTACATGTTCCACTCATTAATACGCCCATTTGGTGACAAATAGCAGTCTGATTTTTGCACGAGAGTTTAATCTCTGTTCGGAGAGTTTAAGTCTGTTCTGTCGGACAAAATACATGTGCCGTTTTCGTGGCCTGATCGTTCCAAATTTTTAACCTGTTCCACAATTAAAACTTCCCCTGTTCCAGTGTTCCCATATATCAAAGTTTGTCCGAACTAGACACCCTTAAGCTATTAACAAATTTTCAGCTTGGTATTAATCAACTTTTTTTTCATACGCGGGATCCAGACCTATAACGTATCTCTAAAATTAATTGAAATCAAAGACGTTTGATCTTACTCAAAATTTAATCAAAAATTTTTGATTAAGTTTGACAATTTATAATTTTATTATTTGTACGCCGATTTTCAAGATTCTTGCATCAGTTTGTACATGTATTGATATCGTTTGTTATTATTTCGGTACCAAATGTTTGCTTAATGGCTTTATACGGGCAGAATGGAAGCGTTGTATTTTCTCCTAACTTAAAACTCTCCTAACCTAAAAACGTAGGTGGAAAAATTGAAGGGTTGATTTTGTTTCATACTCCTTTTGTATTATCTCGGAGGCATCCCTAAGATTCCGTTTTTTGAATTATCCGAATATGTCTTTTTTTGTAAAAGCTGTAAATAAAAATACTGATTTGAAGGTTTATTTAATTAAAATTATCAAACGCACTAAAATTAACAACACAAAACAAAATTAACAACAAAACAATTCAATAGCGGGTATTCCCACCTCTCGCAGCAACGACTGCTCGCAATCTGGTTGACCTCGAATAAATAAGATGTGTTATCCTTGCCTGAAAATAGCCCGATCTACTAGTACTAGGGCGATAACTGTACCAAATTTTCTGGAGGCCTAAGATGATGTCGAATAGCTATTTTCAATGCATCCCATTAATGCTCGATAGGATTGAGATATGGGCTACATGCGGTCATTCTAATCTTATCAATCCAACCTCTATTTAAGATATTTATGTTTATGAGTTAATAAGTTAAAGTTTATTATTTTTAAACATATGCAATTGTTAAACAATATTTCACAAACAATAATAAAATTAGTTTGATTTTTGTGGAATTAAAATATTAAAATACAACAAAATATAGAGTAAGAAAATAATATATTAGGTAAAGATTCGAAAAAATTTTGGTGGAAACAACTTGTGTGAATCGAACACAGCTGTCCTGCGCGTAGCACCAAAAATTAAAGTTTATTTAAAAAATTTCCTGGCGCCGTGGTAATTAATCGATTTTAATTTTGCAAATTGCAAATGAAAGGTTTAGTAAACTTCTATAAGCAAAAAAAAATCAACTTGCTATCTGCTTTATTTTCAGTCCTGCAACATTTTAAAAAAATTAATTGTTTTGCGAAAGCTGGATTGCAAAATTTATTTTGCAAAATCTATTAAACCGATCTTAATGAAATTTACAGTGTTGTTTTGCTATATCATAAAGTTTTTCTGGGTAAAATATGAAGGTCCTAAGTGTAGCATAAATGGTTGAAAAACGTAAAAGGCGAATACCTGTTTTTGTATGTTTTTTTTTTTCGCAATTATTGCTATCTTGCAACAAGGGTGACTATTTTTTTAAATTTGTAACCTATTCTATATTGTAGGAAATTTAATTACGCAACTTTTATGTCAGTACAACTTTTCTCAGAAATGAATAGTTTTAAAGTTATAATCAAAAAACGAAGAAAAAATCGAATTTTTCCTTTATATTTTGACATTTTGATTATTTAAACAATGTTCCGGACCATTTTGAGTGGGAGGATAACTCAAATATTATTATTTGAGTTATTTTCAAGCAATTTCTGCAAAAAAATTTAAGTCACCTCTCAACGTCCATCTCAAAGCAGATGCGCCCTGGACTAAAAGTTATAAGTTGTCAAACTTTCAAACATTTTTAGTGACGGAATATTGTGCCGGTGAGTGTGTTTTGCATTTTCAAAATTTCCAACAAATCTCTTCGTGAACATAAAAACGTGAACAATTGATGACGTAAAAGGCGTATAATACGAAAAACTCTAACCTATATATAACTACACGGCATAGTCACTGCACAAACAAATTAATAAGGGGAAATTAATAACGTATCAATTGATAAAAAAGCGATGTTCAATTTCGTGTGTTTCAAAACAGTAAGTGGTTATTAGAACCTATTACTCATATTTTTTTCTCCCTATATCAATAATCTGCGTAACTGGCTTAACCAATATGCCCTTGTGTCTGTATTAGTAAATGTTAGGTCATAAATATATGAAAATAGGCGAGATAACAGGATTACACGTTTTGAGTCATTTTTAATATTTTTTATTTTACGCCTGACTTTTTATTTAAACATGAGTAATGAAAAATTATAAAATATCCTACTTTTACATGGTGCATGAAATAAACCTTACCAGAAATATCATATTTATTATACAGAATTCTATCTTACTAAATCCGTTTGACACGATCGATCCCATATTATTTGAAGAGTGTGGGTGTTACTTAGTTAAAAAATAAAGAGTCTAGTAGAACTGTAGTGTGTAGTACATAGAGTAGAGTAGTAGAGTATAATACAGGGTGTTTCATTGGGAAAGTAACATACGTTAACTGTAGAAAGAGGACACTTAGGCGGTCTCAAAAAGACCATGCTTAATGGGTCTTACTCCAGTAATAACAGAGATACTGGGTGTTTTATCTATTTTGCCATTTTCTTATTTGGTTCATAACTTTTTAACCACACCGTATATTTATTTTATATTTGGCACGTAAATATCCTTTAAGGTGTACAATAAATGAATTTATTTACAAATGTAAAAAATCCAGGCCCGGATTAAAAAATATTAGAAACATGTTCCGACCCAAAAACAACACCCTGTACATTAAATTTTTTTAAAATGGATTTTTTAGTTGAAAAGAGGATGAAGAACTAAATTTAGTGGTATACTTTGAATTTTCGGCAAAATGATTTTTCTGGTCAAATTTTGAATTTGAATTCTGAATTATGTGAATTGCGAGAGCTCTAAGTAGAAAAAAAATTAAATACAACTTACAACTTGTTAACCGCACTGTATATTTATTTTAAATTAAACATGCGAATATTCTTTTAGGTGTCCAATCAATCATTTTATATAGAATTATAAAAAGTCCAGGTTTGGATTAAAAAATATTGTAAAAATGTTCCGACCTTAAAAAACACCCTGTATATTCAATTTTTTCAAAATGGATTTTTTAGTTAAAAAGAAGATGAAAAACTAAATTTAGTGGTATTCGTTGAATTTTCGGCAAAATGATTTTTCTGGTCAAATTTTGAATTTGAATTCTGAAATTATGTATGTGAATTGCGAGAGCTCTAAGTAGAAATAGAAAATAAATACAACTTACAACTTGTTAACCGCATTGTATATTTATTTTATATTTAACACGCGAATATTCTTTTAGGTGTCCAATCAATTATTTTATTTACAATTATAAAAAATCCAGGTCTGGATTAAAAATATTGTAAAAATGTTCCGACCCAAAAAAACACCCTGTATATTAAATTTTTTTAAAATGGATTTTGAATTTGAAACAGGATGAAAAACTAAATTTAGTGGTATACTTTAAATTTTCGGCAAAATGATTTTTCTGATAAAATTTTGAATTTAAATTCTGAAATTATGTCAATTGCGAGAGCTCTAAGTAGAAAAAATTAAAATGGGACTTAATTTTAATTAATACCATTATTTAATCTAAATTGGTAAAATGTTAAAACATTTCAATGTTTTTTATTATCTGTGACAAATAGTTTATGGCGAATATTCATCTTTAAATAATGAATAAATAATAAAGAGTCAATAAAGAATGCATCACTTTAATCAACAAAGTATCTAAAAATTATAACAAAACAGAGAAAATGTGCAGCATAACTATTCAAAACTAAAGTACTTATTCAAAATTACCACCATCAAAAATTATTGTTATGTGTATTAATTAAAATTAAATCATATTTTAATTTTTTTTTACTTTGAGCTTCGCAATTCACATAATTTCAGAATTCAAATTCAAAATTTTACCAGAAAAATTATTTTGCCGAAAATTCAAAGTATACCATTAAATTTAGTTTTTCAGCCTCTTTTCAAATTCAAAATCCATTTTAAAAAAATTTAATATACAGGGTGTTTTTTTGGGTCGGAACATTTATACAATATTTTTTATTCCGGACCTGGATTTTTATATTTGTAAATAAATTAATTGATTGGACACCTAAAAGAATATTCGCGTGTTACATATAAAATGAATATACAGTGCGGTTGACAAGTTGTAAGCTGTATTTAAATTTTTTTCTACTTAGAGCTCTCGAAATTCACATAATTTCAGAATTTAAATTCAAAATTTTACCAGAAAAATCATTTTGCCAAAAATTCAAAGTATACCACTAAATTTAGTTTTTCATCCTCTTTCAACTGAAAAATCCATTTTAAAAAAATTTAATATACAGGGTGTTGTTTTTGGGTTGGAATATTTTCCACTTTTTTGTTTTTAATCCGGACCTGGATTTTTTACAATTGTAAACAATTTAATTTATTGTACACCTTAAACGATATTTGCGTGCCAAATATAAAATATATATACAGTGTGGTTAAAAAGTTATGAACCAATTAAGAAAATGGCAAAAAAGATAAAACACCAGTATCTTTGTTATTAATGGAGTAAGACCCATTAAATATGGTATTTTTGAGACCGCCTAAGTGTCCTCTTTCTGCAGTTAACGTATGTTACTTTCCCAATGAAACACCCTGTATAGAGAGTATAAAAAAGGTCTTCCGATCAGCATGTAATAACACTAATAACCTACTTGTTTTTAAGAGGTAACATTAGCAAGAGGAAATCGCGTTATAAGATTTCGGCTTTAATTTTGCTTTGAATATTTTGTCGAGAAATTTGGCACACATATTCGTAATATTAGTCCTGTCGCCAGGGGGGGTACAACGGCCTCCTGTATTCAGACGGACTTACCCAAGTTTTTTTTATGTATTTTGACCTGTAGAACACGAATTTTTTGGGTAACAGTTGATCCGGATGTCGATAAGATTGTTATAAACCAAGAAGTTGAGGAATCACATAACAGCGATTTCTCGCAAAACAAAACATTTTTTTGTATTTTTTGGGCCATTTTAACCAAAAAATGTTCCTACAAATTTTTTCGTAGGATTCATAGTTTTCGAGATAAACGCGGTTGAACTTTCAAAAAATCGAAAAATTGGAATTTTTGAACCCGAAAAACTTTTGATTAAAAAATAAAATAGCAATTCTGCTTACCGCATTTGAAAGTTCAAGTCAAATTATATCGGTTTTAATTATTTGTATTGCCAAAAATGTATTATTTTATTGTTAAAACAAAGCTATAAACACCTAGTGCTTGAGTGATGTTTCAATGATTTCTCATTTAAAATCGAACGAGTACGTAGAGGAGGTAAAAGTGCAAGCGGGGCTATTTCTAAGTAGCATGCATTAAAACGCATGTATTAGGCACGGGAAACAGTATGTGTTTATAGCTTTTTTTAGCAATCAAAAAATAAATTTTTAGCAATACAAATATTCAAAACAGATATAATTTGACTTAAACTTTTAAAGGCGGTAAACAGAATTGCTATTTTATTTTTTATTCAAACGTTATTCGGGTTCAAAAATTGCAATTTTTCCATTTTTTAAAAGTTCAACCGCGTTTATCTCGAAAACTATGCATCCTACGAAAAAACTTGTAGGAACATTTTTTGGTTGGAATGACCCAAAAAATACAAAAAAATGTTTTGTTTTGCGAGAAATCGCTGTTATGTAATTCCTCAACTTTTTTGTTTATAACAATCTTATCGACATCCGGATCAACTGTTACCCAAAAAATTCGTGTTCTACGGGTCAAAATACATAAAAAAAACTTGGGTAAGTCCATCTGAATTAAGAAGGCCGTTGTACCCCCCCTGGCGACAGGACTATATGTATTGTAAAGAATGGCGGTACAGAGCCCAATTTGAGAAATATGTTAGTATGTGGAAATTACTCTACAATTAAATAAAATATTACAAAAACGAGGCAGTATCGCCATTAAGAAGAACAAAAAATACACTTTCTTCAAATAAACTTTTTTATCCCATGCCTAGATTTTATGTCACATTGGAACAACTAAAGATCGATTATCTATAATATATAACAAAAAATCGAACTTGACTGACTTGGCAAGATTTAGCGCGAGTATGAGTATAATGATTATTGTTTTTGATAGTAGGTATAATGTCACTGTCACTGTCGTACTGCCGACGCACAGTTGCCGCACTGTTGAAAGTTCGCAGAACTTTCGAAAAACAAAAATATTGATGACGCACTACTGTTGCCTCATTATTTCTGTACTACTTGTTAGGTTTGTATTTAGATAATTTAACGTGAGAATGCCTGATTTATCTTATAACTTAACGATCGAACATCATACGCAATTATTATTTTATTTTAGAAAATTAGTTTGCGTAAATATGGTACTGATCAAGTATTCTGAATGAATTTTAAAAATAAAACTTAAGGGGGGGGGGAGTATGGCATGGTTTGAAATCAACATTTCAAGCACATTTTTGTGAAACTATGGTATATAGAATTATTTTATTTTTAATTTAAATATGTAATTATATTCAGTACAATTCCATGAATATTAAAAAAAATTTCAAGTCAAAAAAAATCTTGAAAAATAAGCCAACGGTGGACAATTTTTACAAACACCTAAAAAAAAGAGTTTCGCGGTGGACATCAGAGCTCGTCATTAACTCTAGTGAAACAAAAAATTCAAAAAGATTATATTAACTTTTTCTTGAGGTAGTATCTTGAGGTAGCGCTGAGGTCCGTGAAGTTAGCCCGAAAAAGTTGCGAAAAAAATGTGACCGACGCCATTCGATTGTCCACGTTTGTCCACTGTGTTATTTCGTTAGTCCACCCATAAATTTTTTTTAAACAAAAATTGTTTTCGGGCTAACTTCACAAATCAACAAATTTTTGAAAATTCAAAATCTCTCTTGCTATTTTATTTGTCCACGTTTGTCCACCAAATAATTTTGTTTCTCCACCCACAGATATTTAAAAAAAATATTTTTATAATATACAGTGAGCACGTAAAGGTTGGAATAAATTCATTTTCTCGAGAATGGACGATTTTGGAAAAAATCCCAAGACAGGTCAATTTTTATTTTTAAATTACGACTTCTTGGCATACATATCATACTAGTGACGTCACCCATCTGCGCGTGATGACGTCATCAATGATTTTTTTTAAATGAGAATAGGAGTCGTGTGATAGCTAATTTGAAAGGTAATTCAATTCTCTATTCAGTAATATAAACATTAAAATAATTATTTATACAGGGTGTCCAAAAAAAATTTTTTTTGGATTAAATTTATTGACATAAAAAGAAGAATGCATATAATTTACTTAATTCAAAATACATTTTACTGCTCTCAGAAAACAGAAAAAAATGTTTATTTGAAAAATAATCATGGCTTTTCGCTTAAATTAAATGTTTAAACTGTAACGAACCTGGTGGGTGGCTGCTTTAATATTGAATTTAAGCAAAAAACAATATTTATCTGCCAAATAAACATGTTTTCCTGTTTTCTGATAGCAGTAAAATGAATTTTGAATTAAATAAATTACACACATTCTTCTTTTTATGTCAATAAATTTAATTCAAAAAAGTTTTTTTGGACGCCCTGTATAAATAATTATGTTAATGTTTATATTACTGAATAGATAATTGAATTACCTTTCAAATGAGCTATCACACGATCCCTATTTTCATTAAAAAAAATCAACGATGACGTCATCACGCCCAGATGGATGACGTCACTAGTATAATATATTTGTCAAAAAGTCGTAATTTAAAAATAAAAATTGACCTGTTTCAGGATTTTTTTCCAAAATCGTCCTTTCTCGAGAAAATGAATTTATTCCAACCTTTACGTGCTCACTGTATATATTGCTTACGGATAATCGGACAGTACTGCTGAAAAAGTACTTCAAAATCCATTAGAATGAACGTTTCTGCGGGGGCAGAATCTCAACTACCCGTTTGACCACACTCTCGCAGCGTTTGTCCAACCCCTTAAAGTGCAAAACAACCCCCTTAAAGACTTTAATTTCTTTTTTTAATCCTCAACACGGGCCAAATTCACGTCCGCTTAAAAACGCATTTAAACGTTATTTCAGGTTCAGAATCCCAGCTATCCGTTTGTCCACTCATTCGCAGCGTTTGTCCAACCCCTTAAAGTGCGAAACGACCCCCTGGATATTGTTATTATTTTTTATTTCTTAATTCGGGCTAACTTCACGTCCGCTTAAATGCGTATTTAAACGTTAATTCGGGGACAGAATCCCAACTACCCGTTTGTCCACCCCTTCGCAGCATTTGTCCAACCCCTTCGAGTGCGAAACGATCTCCCTGGAGATTGTTATTATCTTTTATTTCTTAATTCGGCCTAACTTCACGTCAGCTTAAATGCGTATTTAAACGTTAATTCGGGGACAGAATCCCAACTATCCGTTTGTCCACCCCTTCGCAGCGTTTGTCCAACCGCTTAAAGTGCGAAACGATTTCCCCGGAGTTTGTAATCTTTTTTTATTTCTTAATTCAGGCTAACTTCTCGTCCGCTTAAATGCGTATTTAAACGTTAATTCGGGAGCAGAATCCCAACTACCAGTTTGTCCAGCCCTCCGCAGCGTTTGTCCAACCCTTTAAAGTGCGAAATCATTTTTTTGGCTTATAAAACGTTTATTATACATTTTAAGGAAAAATAGTTCAAATAAATAATATTGTTGCTCACAAAAACTTCTTTACATTTTGAGGGATTTTAGAAATGACTGAGATAATTGCCAAAAACCATTATTTTTGCAGTAATTATTTATGAATGTTAATAACTTTGTTTTTTTTTCATGCGACATAACAACCCAAAATTAAGAAATAGCCCTAATTAAGAAATAAAAAAATAATTACAATCTCCAGGGGGGTCGTTTCGCACTTTAAGGGGTTGGACAAACGCTGCGAAGGGGGTGGACAAACGGGTAGTTGGGATTCTGTCCCCGAATTAACGTTTATTACGCATTTAAGCGGACGTGACGTTAGCCCGAATTAAGAAATACAAATATAATTACAATCCCAAGGAGGTCGTTTCGCACTTTAAGGGGTTGGACAAATGCTGCGAAGGGGTGGACAAACGGGTAGATGTGATTCTGCCCCCGAATTAACGTTGAAATACGCATTTAAGCGGACGTGAAGTTAGCCCAATTAGTAAATAAAAAAAAATTACAATCTCCAGGAGGTCGTTTCGCACTATAAGAAGTTGGACAAACGCTGCGAAAGGGTGGAGAAACCGGTAGTTGGGATCCTGTCTCCGAATTAACCTTTAAATGCGCATTTAAGCGGACATGAAGTTAGCTTGAATTGAGAAATAAAAAAATAATTACAATCTTCAAAGGGTTCGTTTCGCACTTTAAGGGGTTGGACAAACGCTCCGAAGGGGTGGACAAACAGGTAGTTGTGATTCTGTCCCCGAATTAACGTTTAAATACGCCTTTAAGCGGACGTGAAGTTAGCCCGAATTAAGAAATAAAAAAATAATTACAATCTCCAGGGGGGTTGTTTCGTACTTTAAGAAGTTGGACAAACGTTGCGAAATGGTGGACAAACGGGTAGTTGTGATTCTGCTCCCGAATTAACCTTTAAATGCGCATTTAAGCGGACGTGAATTTAGCCCGAATTGAGAAATAAAAAAAATAATTACAATCTCCAGGGGGGTCGTTTCGCACTTTAAGGGGTTGGACAAACGCTGCGAACGGGTGGACAAACGGGTAGTTGGGATTCTGTCCCCGAATTAAGGTTTAAGTACGCATTTAAGCGGATGTGAAGTTAGCCCGAATTGAGAACTAAAAAAATTTACAATCTCTAGATTAAGAAATAAAAAAATAAATACAATCTCCAGGGAGGTCGTTTCGCACTTTAACGAGTTGGACAAACGCTGCGAACGGGTGGACAAACGGGTAGTTGTGATTCTGCTCCCGAATTAACCTTTAAATGCGCATTTAAGCGGACGTGAATTTAGCCCGAATTGAGAAATAAAAAAAATAATTACAATCTCCAGGGGGGTCGTTTCGCACCTTTAGGGGTTGGACAAACGTTGCGAAGGAGTGGACAAACGGGTAGTTAGAATTCTGCACCTGACATAACGTTTAAATGCGTTTTTAAGCGGACGTGAACTTGGCCCGGGTTGAGAATTAAAAAAAATAAATTAAAGTCTTCAAGGAGGTTGTTTTGCACTTTAAGGGGTTGGAAAATCGCTGCGAGAGTGTGGACAAACGGGTAGTTGACATTCTGCCCCCGCAGAGACATTCATTCTAATGGAGTCTGAAGTACATTTTCAGCAGTACTGTCCTATGATCCGTAAGCGATATAATATATAATTTTTTTTTTTGAAATATCTGTGCATGGACAAACAAAATTAATTGGTGGACAAACATGGACAAACGATGGACAAACAATATAGCAAGAGAGATTTTGAATTTTCGAAAATTTGTGGATTGTGAAGTTAGCCCGAAAAAAAATTTTTGTTTTTAAAAAAATTGATGGGTGGACTAACGAAATAACACAGTGGACAAACGTGGACAATCAATGGACAATCGAATGGCGTCGCGTCGGTCACATTTTTTGTTCGACTTTTTCGGGCTAACTTTACGGACCTGTAGCGCTGTCGAGTTTTTTATTTTTAACGATTTTTGAGTTTTTGGCATCACTCTGAAATCAAAATATTGAAATTTCCTCTAAAAAAAAAAAGGTAAAAATCAACATATTTATTATTTAAAAAAAAATAGGCATAAAACAAAAAATATATATAAACAGCGTTACCTCACGAAATGTTAAAAGAAAATTATACAAAATTTCAGGTGGATCGGTCAAGTAGTTTTTGAGTTACAATGTTCACCGCCTTTGAAAAAAGCAAATTTGAGAAAAACGATCAACCTGAAAGTTTTAGAGCAGCGGTTCTCAAACTTTTTGTGTCATGTACCACATATAGTTCTTTTTATTATTTTTGGTACCACCTATATTTTAGATTGTTTATCAAGAGTTGCTAAGTACATACTACTATTTTAATTTTTTGTGTGTTTTGTGTACCACCGCAAATGATGAGATGTACCACCAGTGGTACATGTACCACAGATTGAGAACCGCTGTTTTAGAGAATATTCGTGAAGTTATGAACTCCTCCCCCCTCTAAAAAGGATTTTATATAATATATAAACAAAACAAAATTATTAGACTCGCGAATATGGAACAAATATGAGATAAAACACATAAGGAAATGGGACAATTTTATCAAAACAACATAATTTACAATTCAAATCGATGCCTCCAAATGCACGTAAAGGTCGTTGGTCTTTTATTTCCAATAATCGACTGTGTCTCTCCTACCCCTTTCAGAGTTTCATCGGAACTGAGGAACCTCATTTGAAATTCAAATTAATTGACATTAGTACATTTTTTATATAATATTATATGAACAGCATGTGGTCAATATAAATTTACGATTTTAGTGTTTTGCGCGAGTTTAGCACGAGTTTGTACTTTGTCTCGTAATTTAGACATGTACGTAGTTTAAAAGAAAAATAAAACATGGTACACGTATACAAAATAGAGAAAAACAAACAATTTTTTTATAACAACCTCATGCCTCATAGAATAAATATTAACCCAGAAACAAAATAAACAATTTAAAATACGAAAAAACAATTTCAGGGTCGAAATACAATGTCAGGCAAATTCAAAGCTTTAAGCGAGAAATGTAAAGGCAGGGCAATTTAGTAGTTCACTTCCAAAATCCATCTTGTTTTAAAAATAAAATAGGTCACTTATTTAACAATAAAACACTAAAAAAACGTTCTTTCTATTTCTGTTCTCCATATGCACTAGTGATGAGCAAAACAAGAACAAGACCAAGACCAGGCTAGTCTTGGTCTTGGTCTTGTTCTTGCAAGCTTGGTCTTGGTCTTGCAGCTAAAAGGCAGTCTTGGTCTTGGTCTTGCACTAGCCGGTCTTGTTCTTGGTCTTGCTGCAAGAGTCTTGCTTTTTTGGTAGTAATAATTTGAACCAAACAATTTCGAATAAAATGTACATTGAAATAAATAAAGATGTGAAGAATGAAACTATATTTTTTGCTTTAAAATTTTAAAAGAATGTAGAATGTAGTTTCAAACAAATACCAATTTTAACATTATACATTCACCTAATTATTTCATTAAAAAGTATGTTTCAAATATAAAGGTTTATTTTCAAATTTCAATTTTAAGTTGAATTGAGACACAACTTGCTTTTTATACATTCAATAGCATATTATATAAAAGAAAAAAAGCGAAAAAAAAAAGAAGAAAAATGAAAAAGTTATTAGTTACATTTTATTTTATTTGGAGGAAATACGCGCTTTATTTAATTATACATACTTATATACAAGGCAAATGCAAAACTGTGTTTTTTATGTCGAGAAAAAATTTAAAAAACCTTCAATTTTAACCAGACGTAAAATTCCTATTGAAATGATGTATCGAACGTGAACACTGTTATTTTCACATATTTTTGGATTGAATACCCATTATGACATTTAAAAAGGTGAAAATATTCGGATGTGGGTAGTAAAAACTAGAATTTAAAACACACTGAACTGATTCGCATGCATTTCAAGTGCGGTACGTACTATTTGTAGTACTGGCCCTTTCTGGGGAAAACCTAGATTCTTCCAAATAGTTTTCAACTATGAAATCAGTAAAATTCTTTACGCGTTTGTCATCCGGGATTTTCACAAATAATTCAACTTCCAACTTTGGTTGATTGTAAAAAATTAATCCAAAAAATAATTTAAAAAATTTCCCAGTATCGGAATTTTTGTCATTATACATATTTAGAAACTGAACCTAAGCTTTGGATTTTGCGATACCAAGCTTGACACATTACAATCGACAACCAGTTATTTTTTATTTAGGCCACAATGCTTTCACAGCATTGTGAATCCCTTTTCAAAATCTATTATGATATTTTTTGGTATTAATTTTAAATTTACCGACCTACATTTTTCCTCGATTATGCGAAAAGAATTGAAATAAGTGTCAGTATTTTTATTAGACCAAAAAGTGAAAACTACTGGTACATAAAAACCGTTTTTAATGGCATTTTTTTAATGGATTACCCTATCTATAATTACATTTTTTTGTCTTACAAGTAAATTCAATTGTCCTTGAACTGTCGCCGTTTGAAAACTTGCCTTCTGGACACTTTGAAGGTTGAGAAAATGCAAACCGTTTGACTTAATCAAAACGACTTAAAAATATAACCAAAATATTATGTATTTTAAAAATTTGATATTGTTTAAGGTTTATTACAATGTCAGTATATATTATTGAACTAAAAAAATAAAGATAAATAATAAAAAACCAATTTCGCAAAAAAGTGCAAGAGTCTTGCAGGTTGGTCTTGGTCTTGCGTAGTCTTGCAAGGTTCGGTCTTGGTCTTGCAAACCAAAAGGCGGTCTTGGTCTTGGTCTTGCTACAAGACCAAGACCAAGACCGCAAGACCAAGACCAAGACCGCAAAACCAAGACCAGTCTCGCTCATCACTAAATATGCACTTTGGTTTCCCTCTAAGTCTTGAATTTATAGGTTTCCACTTTAATATTTTCTTTTTTAAACGCTTTTCTTTAGTCCAATCGTTAATTTGACGGCCTTTTTTAGACCAAATCTTTAGACCTTAATTTCACTGCCTTTTCTTCAATGCAAATGAATGAAATTTTGCAGACATATGCATTTGCGGGAACAATACACGAATAGTCAATAATTTTTTTTTGTTTATTAATCGTTTAAATAAAAAAAAACGAGTTTACTGGAAAATGCTTAAATTCTCTTGTTTTTTACAATGTAGAAACTTAAAACTTTTACAGATTGCAGCTAATTATATGAACTATACATAATTTCACTTTTTACGTTAATTACGTTAGTTACGTTATGCTTCATAAATAAACCATAAAGTTTCAAATTTATCCAGTTTCTGTCCGATTTCTATCCAGTTTTCAGCGAAAAAAAGTTATGACACCTCAGAGAGACGAATGCTGCCGTTAGTATTGTCGTGGGCTTTGCCTGTCTACGTGAGGTTTGACTGTTGACTACGTTGTCGTGAACTTGGGTCCGAAAATATTTGCGTAAGTACAGGCTTGCGTTGCATTGAGCCGAGTGCGATTATTAAGGTGATACAGTAGCGATCAATAGATAGCCAAAACGTGTTCCAAGATTGCGGCTGTAATTTTGAATATTTTTTCGAGATATTTGGCACACGTATTCGTAATATAATAAAGAATGGCGGTACAGAGCCCAATTTGAAAAATATATTAATATGTGGAAATTACTCTGTAATTAAATACAATATTAAAAAAACGAGCCTGTACCGCCATTAAGAAGAACAAAAAATACACTTTCTTCAAACAAACTTTTTTATCCGATGCCTAGATTTTGTGTCATTTTGGAACTAATAAAAATTTTTATTTCATTAGTAGTTCCAAAATGACACAAAATCTAGGCATCGGATAAAAAAGTTTATTTGAAGAAAGTGTATTTTTTTGTTCTTCTTAATGGCGGTACAGGCTCGTTTTTTTAATATTGTATTTAATTACAGAGTAATTTCCACATATTAATATATTTTTCAAATTGGGCTCTGTACCGCCATTCTTATATTACGAATACGTGTGCCAAATATCTCGAAAAATATTCAAAATTACAGCCGCAATCTTGGAACGCTTTTTCGCTACCTGTTGATCGCTACTGTTTCCTTTTAAGGTACGTATCCATACAAGGGAGAACCCCGCTCGGTGTAGCTGCTCAAATGGATACTGCATGCGCTCCCCGACATATAAACCGCAAACCGGTTGAATCGAAGAGGGTGAGCACCGAACGGCGATCACCGACGTATCCACTATGTGGAGCTGCTACACCGAGCGAGGTTTACCCATATATGCATACGTACCTTTAGACGGCTTGCGCATCTAAGAACTGCATTGCGAGAAATTAACAGGGTCTACATCGTGCAATAGTAAAGCATTAGAAGAGATGGAAAGACTGCGAAAACTGTAATAGGTGTAATGATTTTGAAATGTATGAGGAAATTACAGAAAATGTACAATGTATGTATCAAAAGTTGAAATAAGTGCAAAAAATGTAACATGATATATTTTAATGTTTGAAAAGTTTAAGACTAAAAAGTAAAAAATAAAAAAATATGAAAAAAAAATTTAAGAAACGCTTTTCTTTAGTTATGAGTGACTAAAATTAAAAATATTATAAAAAAATCAACAAAAAGCAAAAAATAAAAAAATATCAAACTCGAAGGATTATTCGAAAAAAACGTTCGTTAAAAAAAAAATGAAAAATCTAACACAGTCGTTACAGAAAAGCGTGGGGCGCTATCCTCAAACCGGTTATTCGATGAAGAGCGCCCCATGCTTTTCTTTAACGAATGTGATAGATTTTTTCATTTTTTTAACGAAGGTTTTTTTCGAATAATTCTTCGAGTGTGATTTTTTTTATCTTTTGCTTTTTGTTTATTTTTTTATAATATTTTTAATTTTAGTCACTCATAACTAAAGAAAAGCGTTTCTTAAATTTTTTTTTCATATTTGTTTATTAAATTATATTTTTTAATTTATATCGTCTTAATACATGCCAGTCATTTTAACTTTTGAGCTTGAGCCTTTATATTTCTGACTATATCTTCTCCGTTTATTTAATTATTTACCTCGTTGTTATATTATCGTCTCTTCTCAACTTTAAACCTTGGATTTTTTTTTGGTCCAAGAATTCTTCTAAGGATCTTCCTTTCCATTATTCTTAGCTTTTCCTCGTCTCTATTAATCAAGCAGATTGTCTCTGCTGCGTAGGTTTCAAATTTTGTACATCTTTTACCTATGAGGGGAGTTTTTGTGTATCAGATTTTTGAATTTTTTTATAATCAGGGATAATTTTTAATGGTTGAAAATTTTTAGTGTAAAAATATTTCAATTAAACAAAATAAATAATTGCCAATTTAATACAAATAAAGTGTGATACATTCACTCAATTATTGTTTTTTCAAAGTATTAATTAGCAGGGAAAGCTTATAGGGGATAAAATAAATCAAAAATGGTTGACAACTCAAGTGTAGTACTAATTGCATCATATAATTTTAATTTAAACAGTTTATTCAATAAGGGAAAGTTTTTACCCCACAGAATAATAAGTATATACAGGGTGTTTCTAAATAAGTATAACAAACTTTAAGGGGTAATTCTGTATGAAAAAATAATGACAGTTTGCTTTATAAACATATGTCCGTAAATGCTTGGTTTCTGAGATTCGGAGTGTTAAAATTTTTCTTTCCCGCTGCCGACTTATTTATTGCTATGAAAATGAAATTTGGTGGATTTTAGGAGGTCGTTATTGCGAATTTTAGACATACATCATTGGCGCACATACGGTTATTTTTCTGAATTTTTTTGAAGAAAAAAATAGTATGCCAGTGAGATATTTCAAATTAAAAATTATTTTTGAATTCCACGTTTAATTTATGACAAAAAACTTCTTTTGTCTTATTTTCATATGGTGTACCGTTTTTAGCAAAAAATAAACATATTTATGCAAAACAGCGCATATTTTTCATTTCATTAATACATTATCAAGAACTATCTAATACGATAATAAAAAACTAGAACAATAACAGAAAATAAAATTAGTAAGATTTCAGCTAGGCGCAAAGCTACAACAAATGTTCAAAATGATCTTCTTCACTGGCGACATAAGAATTTTATATTCATAATTGTCGCGCGTAAGGGTAATGGTCTGAATTTTTTTAAGAAAAAAATAGTCCGCCACTGAGATATGTCAAATTAGATATAATTTTTGAAATTCTCGTATAATTTGTGACAAAAAATGTATCTTGCCTTTTTTCCATATGAGGCGCGGTTTGTATACAAAAAAATAAAACATCTTAACGCTTAACGCGAACAACAAGCTTACAAAGTATTCGAGGTAGTTTCCATATGCATAGAGAAACTTATTCCAAATATTTTGTAAACTAGTGAGGCAGCGGCAGATTCGTGCAAATACACTGGGGTGCAAAATTAACCGGACACCTTAAAAATGGGTCATTTTTGATGTCTGAAATTTCCTAAACCTGTTGTCCGATTTAAGTGATTTTTTTAATATATTATAGCCTTATTCTTTAGCAATATTGCTGTAATAGTATTGTTGCTAAACAGTTAAATTTTCATTGTATACCGGGTGTATCAATCAAACTTGGTTTTTTCTCAAAGTTCGTATCACCGAAGTTCGAATGTGGAATATTCTAGCATTTATAAAATACTTAAATTAAAATCCAACTATAGCCTCATGTTTTCTCAACATTTTGTTTTTTGATTCATTCGCTTATGTTGGATAATAAAATAGTTAGGTACTTTAACAACTAGCCATGTTTTTCATCAATACAGCGTGTTTTTAAATAATAATTGGCAAAATTTAAGAAGTAATTCTGCATGAAAAATAATCACAGTTTGCTTTATCAACGATATGTCTGCAAATGCTTCGTTTCCGAGATAGGGGGTGTTGAAAGTTTTCTTACAAACTGACGATTTATTTATTGCTTTAAAACCGGTTGAGGTATGCAAATGAAATTTGGTGGGTTTTAAGAAGTAGTTATTGCACATTTTTTGACTTACTATTAAGAATTTAATATTCACCATTAGCGCGCATATGGGAAATATGAGGGCTTATATTACCCGTATGCGCACCAATGGTGAATATTAAATTCTTAATTGTATGTCAAAAAATGTACAATAACTACGTCTTAACACCCACCAAATTTCATTTGCGTATCTCAACTGGTTTGTAAGCAATAAATAAATCGTCAGTTTGTAAGACAAATTTCAACACCCTCTATCTCAGAAATAAAGCATTTGCGGACATAGGTTTATAAAGCAAACTGTCATTATTTTTTCATGTAGAATTACCCCTTAAAGTTTGTCGCACTTATTTAGAAACACCCTGTATTGATAAAGAACATGGCTAGTTGTTAAATTTCCTAACTTTTTTATGGTCCTACTTAAGCGAATGAATCAAAAAACAGAATGTTGAGAAAACATAAGGCATTTGAGCAATTTATAAATGCTAGAATATTACACAGGGTGATGCGAAGTTTAAGAAAAAAACATAGTTTCATTGGTACACCCGGTATGCAATGAAAATTTACCTGTTTAGCCACAATGTTATTACAGCGATATTGATAAAGAATAAGGCTATACCATATTCAAAAATCACTTAAATCGGACAACAGGTTTATGAAATTCGAGACATCAAAAATGACCCACTTTTAAGGTGTCCGGTTAATTTTGCACCCCAGTGTATTATAAGAATTGTGCATTTAATGATAGAAGCATATAATTTGGACCACATATACTACACATATAAAGGTTCAAAATTAGATGGGAGGCCATCTCAAATTTTGCCTTTTACAAAAATGGCGGGGATTCAAAATGGCGACTATACATCTGTGACTAATAGCACGATAACTTTTGAACGAGACTTCAGATTTCAACCAAATTTGGTATATAGCTTCTTTTTTTTGATGTATAAGATCGGGGTCTTGAACCGGAAGAATCGGTTTACCAGAAGTTGTGTTTTTCCTGGTTTTTATGTAAAAATATGTTGTTTTTTTTTCAATTATTTCACCCTGTATGTATTAATTTTTCAAATAGTCAATACGGCCATTCAAAATGGCGTAAAAATATTTTTTAGGAATTATTTTTTACTTTTTAGTTGTGTTAATTACCATTTATTAAGTGCAACACGTATCTTCACATGTACCTATATGTGGCAGATTCGTGCAAATATTATAAGAATTATTGTGCATTTAATGGTAGAAGCATATAATTTGGACCACATATACTGCACATATAGAGGTTCAAATTTAGATACGAGGCCATCTCAGTTTTTGTTCCTTTTACAATAATGGCGGGCATTCAAAATGGCGACTATACATATGTGACTAATAGCACGATAACTTTTGAACGAGATGTCAGATTTCAACCAAATTTGGTATAAGGTTCTTTTTTTGATGAATAATATCGAGAAAACCTATACAGAAGTAAAAACTTCAAATTGTATTTTGGTATAAAATAGTTTATTTAAAACTTCTAAAAGTCATCCACATGGATTGCAAAACGTTTTCGTTCTGAACAGAACATCTTCAGTGCATTCCGCAAAGTAGTTGTAACTAGCACACCAATGAAGGTGGTAACTTCAAAATATATGGCTTACATTATACCTTATGATAATATTTGGTCTGTGCTAATTCAAATGGCAAGTACCTAGTTTTTTCGAGCAGGGAAGCATGTTGCTCTTTAGGCACATACATATTTTAATCTAGTAACATCGACTTGTAGTCATAATATTTTATCATAAGGTATAATGTAAGCCATATATTTTGAAGTTACCACCTTCATTGGTGTGCTAGTTACAACTACTTTGCGGAATGCACTGAAGATGTTCTGTTCAGAACGAAAACGTTTTGCAATCCATGTGGATGACTTTTAGAAGTTTTAAATAAACTATTTTATACCAAAATACAATTTGAAGTTTTTACTTCTGTATAGGTTTTTAAACTATGGTATACAGCCAACTATTGGGATTTTTCCATTGATTTTAATAATATCGAGGTCTTGAACCGGATGAATCAGTTTACCAGAATTTGTGTTTTTACTGTTTCTGTTTCCTTTTCAATTATTTCACCCTGTATATATTAATTTTTCAAAAAGGTAATAGCGGAGTTGAAAAGAGCGTAAAAATATTTTTTAGGAAATATTTTAAACTCTTTAGTTATATTAATTACCATTTAATACATGCATAACGTATCTTCACATGTAGGTACCTACATATGTGCGGCAGATTCGTGCAAATAATAATATAAGAATTATTGTGCATTTAATGGTAGAAGCATTTAATTTGGACCACACATAGGTACTACACATACAAAGATTCAAATTTAGATATGAGGCCATCTCAGATTTAGTCTTTTACAAAAATGGCGGGCATTCAAAATGAATCTGCCGCACATGGGTACATGTGAACATACGTTATGCATTTATTAAATGGTAATTAACACAACTGTACAAGAATTCATCTGTACTCAGTAGATATATCTTAAAAACACCCTGTAATTATCTACGATAATTACTTTCAGTTATTTATGTCATCATAACAATATTACAACCTTCATTCGATTATATAAATATTGTTATCCTAGATCACGATTCAACTAATAATTGCAGAGTCAATTATAAACACTTTTCATGGTCGATGCTGAATAGGCATTTCTAAATATATAAACAGTAAAACTATAGCAAGGGAATTCATATTATTATATTAGACATTCGTCATTCTATTTTGGTGATCAGACGTAATATTTCCACATTAAAGATAGTGTCTCTTTCTACACGAGATGTTCTTTGGGTGCGGTGCTACCAGCTTATGCTAATGCGAGTGTAAATAAAACAACTCAACAAGTAAAAGCGTATCAATTATTCCACCCCTCGGATAAGGGATAACCACCCTCAACGGGAGAAGATAGCCTTAGTGCCCAGGGCTGTCATATGGCGATCCAGAACCAGGGAAGAACTCAGGACTGGTGAACAGGACAGGTATGAAGAAACACGTCAATGTTCAGGCACCTAGACCACCTTAGACAACAGTGTGATATGTAAAATGGATGGAGACATCAGGCCGACGCGGAGCTGAAAAGGGAATAGTATGGAGATGGAACATCGTAGGACAATGGAAAATGGACAATGCTATGGAACGTGCAGCGAGGACTTGTGATACGAACAAAGACGTGTAAAAGTGGTAAGTCCATATTAGCTATTTTTGTGGTATTTCCTGATTAATATAAAGTATAAAGTATAAACATTATGTGCTACCTTAATTACATTAATATATGTTTCAAGTTTACCTATTTTTACTTAATTATTCTATTCTATTACCAATATTTATCAATATAAAAAGATTTTTTTACCCTCATATTAAGTTATTATAGGACGCAATGATACAATTTTATATGATTTTTTACATATTTATCAACGTATACCTTATCATTGCTGACTTTTATTCATTTATTATTTGACTACTGATTTTTAGTACATTTTTGCAATTTTTTATGATCTTAATATTTGCTATCGTAAATATACCTATCAAAATAAATATACGATATAACAAATATACGCTATATGCATAATACATTTAAATTATTATTCTAACTACTTATTTACAAGGGTTAATATAACGTTATTTATTTGTGAATTTTTATTACCACTGCAATTTTTACATATTTTTACCATATATTGACGTATTATTTTATCTCTATATTTTTACTATATATCTATATACTACATATCTATATACACCGTAAGACTATCGAATTTATATTTTCGCTAAGAAGTGCAGAAGCTGGAAAAAAAGAAAAAAATTATGTATAAATGAGTAGCAACAAAGTTACTTGGGAAGATTTTGTCAAAATAGTTGAGGAAATTGCACAAGAAATAGACAGGCAAAGCAGAAGAGTCTTAAAGAAAAAAGTTCCGAAATCTAAGGACATAAAGGAAGAAGTAACGACACAGCTAATTAACGCTTATAACAAGTTCACACAATTGACTAGGAAAAACTGGGAAGCACTTTCGGACAAACAAAGGGAATCGTGCAACAAATATTTTGGAAAAATCAGAGACAAAGTTATACGATCATTTCAAGCAGTAAATGTGAGAACAGTGGTTCCAAGTTCAATACATCAACCAATCGACAAGGAAGTTGAAGAGGAACAAAGCGATGAGGAAATAGAAGAAGGAAAAAGCGACGAGGAAGGAGAAGAAGAAATAATTAACGACGAAATAAAAGAGAAAAAAGGTGACATAAAACAAGATATAACAATATTAAACATGGCTTTGACAATCAATGAATTTTTGAATATCGCAAGCAAGATATTGCCCAACGAGTTCGATGGAAGCGCAGGGAAATTACAACCATTTTTAGACGCATTAGAACTACTTGGAAAATTGGCAGAAGGTCATGAAGACACAGCTGTAACGCTAATAAAAACGCGACTCACCAATAAGGCTAGGAACCTAATAACCACAGAAGATACGATACCACGGATAGCTGAAGCACTAAAGAAAGAATTAAAAGGTGATAATCCGAAGAATTTAATAGCCAAATTAGCCAAAAAAAGGCAAGGGCATAGAGATGCAGCAGTGTACGCATCTGAAGTGGAAGAGTTAGCAGAACAATTAAAAGTAGCATACATAGCGGAAGGAATGCCACTTGACTTAGCAAAGAAATATACGACGGAAGCAGTAGTAACAACAATGAAACGAAACGCTGATGCAGAGAAAGCTAAGCTAATACTGGAAGCAGGTAACTTTACATCACCGCAGGAAGTAGTATCTAAATTTTTGTCGATCGATACGACTGAAGAAAATGCACAAGGAAGAGTCTTAAATTATAGGACAAACTACGAGAATAGGAGAGGACAGCAGCAATACAGAAGAGGATACCATAACAAATATGACAGAGGAAGAAGAAATAACTTCGGACAACGGAACGAAGGAGAAGCAACGGACAATCAACGAAATTATTCGAAAAGAGGATACAGACAATGTAACAATCAAACATACAGAGGAAACCAGAGAGGCGGACGTAACAGGAACGTAAGGTTACTAGAAATAGAGGACAGTCAAGAAGAGCAAGAAAACCAGCAGTTGGGGTTTTGAATGAACAAGAAGTTGGAAGCACACAGGCAGAAATAAAATATAACATTTACAACTTCGACCTAAACCTAACGAACTTTGTACGAATGAAAACAGGAATTCTTGAAAACACAAGCACTTTTATCATAGACACAGGAGCTGACATTTCAATACTAAAATGTTCACAAGATTTTATGAAGGAACAGGTGAAACCAAACACAAAGGCGAAAATAAAAGGAGTCACTAAAGGAGAGTTGCAAACAATGGGAGAAGTTGAGACAACACTCGAAGTAAAAGGAACTCGATTCGAACACATCTTTCAATTGGTAGAACCTAACTTTCCAATTCCAACAGACGGAATCATTGGGAGAGACTTTATTTCTAACTTTAAATGTATACTAGATTACGCAAACCTTAAAATGCACATTAAAGAGGACAACGATTGTTACATTAGTACGAAAATTCTGGATAATATAGACAATGACACCATAATAATACCGCCTAGATGTGAAATTTACAGAATCGTAAAAATTTTTCAAACGTTAAAGAAAGACAGGATAGTGGAACAGCAAGAAATACAACCAGGAATATTCATAGCAAGAGCAATTATTTCAAGTAATAATCCATACATCAAAATTTTGAACACAACGTACGAAACAGTAAATGTAGACGCAAGCACAATCAGGACATTGGATATTAAACTATTCAATATATATAGGCTAGTCAACGACAGCAAGGACAGAAAAAAACAATTACGAGAATCACTGAAATTAGACATACCAGAATACATACGAGACAACTTAGTATCGTTATGCGAGGAATATTCAGACATATTCGCCCTAAGGCATGATATGTTAACCTGTAACAATTTCTACGAACAAAAACTAAGAGTTAAAGACCAAACTCCGGTATATATCAAGAATTATAGGACACCTCATGCGCAAACAGAGGAATTAAATCGACAAGTACAAAACCTAAGAGACCAAGGAATCATAGAACCATCTACATCCGAGTACAACAGTCCAGTAGTACTGGTACCGAAAAAAGCTATAGATGGAGGAAAAGCATGGAGATTATGCATAGATTTTAGACAACTGAACAAGAAGATAGTTACAGACAAATTTCCATTACCAAGAATAGATTCGATATTAGATCAACTAGGAAGAGCAAAATGGTTTTCAGTTATAGACTTAATGTCAGGCTTTCACCAGATACCATTAGAAAAATCATCGAGAAAATACACATCGTTCAGCACAGAAAATGGAGCATTTCAATTTACCAGATTACCTTTTGGATTAAATGTAAGCCCAAATAGCTTTTCAAGAATGATGTCAATAGCATTTTCAGGATTAACACCAGACAAAGCATTTCTTTACATGGACGATATCGTAGTAATTGGAATATCCGAAAAACATCACTTAGACAACCTGAAAAAGACATTCGAGACATGTCGGAAATTCAATTTGAAACTTAACCCAGGAAAATGTCAATTCTTTAGAAGGGAAGTAACATATTTAGGACATGATCTTTCTCAAGAGGGAGTATCACCGGACAAAGCGAAGTATGCAGTAATTGAACAATATCCGACACCTAAGACAGCGGAAGAAACAAAGAGATTTGTAGCATTTTGCAACTATTACAGACGTTTTATTAAAAATTTTGCGGAAATATGCAGACCACTCAACAAATTATCGAGGAAAGGAGTAGAATTTTCGTGGACCGAGGAGTGTGAAAAAGCATTCAAAAAGCTTAAAGCATCTCTGACGAAACCACCAATTTTAAAATATCCTGATTTCAACAAACAGTTTATCTTAACAACAGACGCATCCAATGAGAGTTGTTCAGCAATCCTAAGTCAAGATTACAACGGAATTGACCTACCTATAGCATATGCATCAAGAAGTTTTAGTAAAGGAGAATGTAATAAACCTATAATCGTTAAGGAATTACTAACGATTCATTGGGGAATTAATTATTTTAAATGTTACCTATATGGAGCACCAACATTCAAAGTAAAAACAGACCATAAACCTTTGACACACCTATTTGCAATGAAAGAACCAACCTCAAAACTCACGAGGATCAGATTAGACCTAGAAGAATATGACTTCGAAATAGAGTATATAACAGGGAAAAGTAACTACGCAGACAGCCTTTCAAGAATAACATTGCATCAACTAAAAAACCTATACATAGACAACGCCCATATACTAGCTATAACAAGAGCTCAAGCAAAAGAAAAGGAGAAAGAAGCAAGACAAACAAAGGCTGAAAGTGAACTCGCACTACAGCCAGAAGCCACCAAACAGACAGTAAGGAAGGTACTAAATAATTTAGAGGCGCATAGACTACCAATTTTGTCCTTTGGAGCAGAACTAATCTCACCAAGACTGAGCATTAGGGCCAAAAACAAAATAAAATGCAGCAAAAGCATAGCCACAGGATTGAATCGTTTCGATTTAAACCAAGCGTTGGTACAGCTTGATAAGCTGGCGGTAGAGAATGCAGTACGTAAAGTAAAAATATACGTAAATGATATTATTTTTAAAATGTGCACAATTGATGAATTTATTAAAGAAGGAAATAAAAAATTGAAGAATATAGAAATATACATATGTGAAGTACCAGAAACAATAAAAGATGACAAAGAAAAACACAGATTAATAGAAGAATACCATAATCACCCGATGTTCGGAGGACACTTAAAGAAAAATAGACTAATAAAGAAGCTAAAAGCAAGATTTAGATGGAAAAATTTAGAAAAAGACGTAAGAAAATACGTTAAACAATGCCATGAATGTCAAATTAACAAACCGAATAGAACACTTGTCAAAGAAGACGTGATATCGGACACTTCTTCGAAACCAGAGGACACAGAATACGTAGACACGATAGGTCAACTCACTAGAAGCAATGAAAGCAATGAGGACAAAAAAGAGCGGCAAGAAGAAAATAAGCCGAAAACAACATCACAACACTTTAAAATAGGAGACCTAGTCCTGGTAAAAAGGGAAGAGAATGGTAAGTTTGATAGTCTTTATGTAGGTCCTTTCACGATAACAGAAGTAAATAACGTTAATTGTAAAATCAGAATAGAAAACAATAAAATCAAGGAAATACATAAGAATAGATTATATGCTTACAATCCGAAAACACAGTGAGTGACAAGTGTTACGAAACAATGTTGTTAAACGAACATTTTATATTATTTATGTATTTGCGTAGGCTTAGGAAGTTTGTATATAAAATAAATTTTTTTGTATTGATTACAACACAGTATGGGTTGGTAGCACGACTTGCAAATTTCCCTCCCCGTAGTCGGAAAATTCCTAAAAAGGGAAGGTGTACAAGAATTCATCTGTACTCAGTAGATATATCTTAAAAACACCCTGTAATTATCTACGATAATTACTTTCAGTTATTTATGTCATCATAACAATATTACAACCTTCATTCGATTATATAAATATTGTTATCCTAGATCACGATTCAACTAATAATTGCAGAGTCAATTATAAACACTTTTCATGGTCGATGCTGAATAGGCATTTCTAAATATATAAACAGTAAAACTATAACAAGGGAATTCATATTATTATATTAGACATTCGTCATTCTATTTTGGTGATCAGACGTAATATTTCCACATTAAAGATAGTGTCTCTTTCTACACGAGATGTTCTTTGGGTGCGGTGCTACCAGCTTATGCTAATGCGAGTGTAAATAAAACAACTCAACAAGTAAAAGCGTATCAATTATTCCACCCCTCGGATAAGGGATAACCACCCTCAACGGGAGAAGATAGCCTTAGTGCCTAGGGCTGTCATACAACTGAAAAGTTCAAAATATTTCCTAAAAAATATATTTACACTCTTTTCAATGGCGTTATTACCTTTTTGAAAAATTTATATACACAGGGTGAAAGAATTGAAAAAGAAACAACATATTACATAAAAAACAGTAAAAACACAAATTCTGGTAAACCGATTCTTCCGCTTCAAGACCTCGATATTATTCATCAAAAAAGAACCTATATACCAAATTTGGTTGAAATCTGACGTTTCGTTCAAAAGTTATCGTGCTACTAGTCACATATGTATAGTCGCCATTTTGAATGCCCGCCATTTTTGTAAAAGGAACAAAAACTGAGATGGCCTCGTATCTAAATTTGAACCTTTATATGTGTAGTATATGTTGTCCAAATGACATGCTTCTACCATTAAATGCACAATAATTCTTATAATATTTGCACGAATCTGCCTCATTTAGGTACATGTGAAGATACGTTTTGCATTTATTAAATGGTAATTAACATAACTAAAAAGTTAAAAATATTTCCTAAAAAATATTTTTCCGCTCTTTTCAATGGTGGTATTAACTTTTTGAAAAATTAATACATACAGGGTGAAAGAATTGAAAAAGAACAGCACATTTAAAAACCAGGAAAAACACAACTTCTGGTAAACCGATTCTTCCGGTTCAAGACCTCGATCTTATACATCACAAAAAAGAACCTATATACCAAATTTGGTTGAAATCTGAAGTCTCGTTCAAAAGTTATCGTGCTATTAGTCACAATGTATAGTCGTCATTTTGAATCCCCGCCATTTTTGTAAAAGGGAAAATCTGAGATGGCCTCATATCTAAATTTGAGCCTTTATATGTGCAGTATATGTGGTCCAAACTATATACTTCTATCATTAAATGCACAATTGTTTCACATATCGGCTGCACTAAAGGTTAAGATGTTTGCATTAAGATTTTTTTGCATAAAAACGGCGCCTCATATGAAAAAAGGCAAGAAAGATTTTTGTCGTAAATTGGACGAGGAATTCAAAAATTCAGACCATTCAAAATTCTCATTTATGTATCAAAATATGCACAATAACTACCTCTTAAAACCCTCTAAATTTAATTTTCATAGCTCAACCGGTCTTGGAGCAATAAATAAATTGGAATGCTGGAAAGAAAAATTTTAACACCCCGTATCTCGGAAACCAAGCATTTGCGGACATACTCGTATGTTTATAAAGCAAACTGTCATTATTTTTTCATGTAGAATTACCCCTTAAAGTTTGTCATACTTATTTAGAAACACCCTGTATAGGATAAATTGTGAAGTTAAGGGTAAATAGAGATTAATTACCAAATTTTATAAGATTAGTTCAAAAATCGATGTTTGTTGATAGAAATCTGAGGTTATAGGTAGGTACCATATTTTTACGGTGGTACACTAGACTAAATAGGTTCTTTTATACAAACGCCTTTTACCGAAACATCTGTCAACCAAACTGTCAACTTCATGAATATAATTTACCTAATTACAAATAAACAAACCGAATAAACCATGCCCAACCCCAACACAAACATTTTAGTAAAGTGTAAAAAAATATAGATTTCCCATAGCAATCAACCCGTGTTACCATCACGTCGTTTGGTTGTTATCACATTGTTTATTTATAGCTTTTTTCTTACTCTACATTAGCATTTTATACTTGAGTTCCCATACATAGATCTGAGAGGTGTGTTTGTCGTTTCGTTACATAACAAAAACAAACACTATTTGTAGAGTAACAATAACAATTACTTATACAATCAATCCTCTCTTTGTGTGTTTATAAATGTCTCTGTACAAAAAAGTAGAAGCCTTTACACATGTGCGATTCGAATTGAAGCAAATTAAAATTATAATTAATTATAATTAGTCAGACGAGGCGGAGTAGTGGGTGCCCTTCTAGTTACAGAACAAAAACTAAAATTCCTTGATGTAGTGACACTAATAATGTCTAAAAAGTAAGACGGTTTTTTATTTAAAACACAAGTCAGATTGGTGATAAGTGATAACATATTTCTTTTCTGTTGACTTTGATAAAACTTCAATGAAGAGTTATAATTTATCTAAATTAACAGATAATTTCAACCGAAACTGAAAGTAATTTCATTCATAAACATTCGTCTGAAACATTACAATATTTGAAGTTCTTGATTATTTTGCAGGAAGTATACGGTCTCCCACGGCTAACAAACCATTATTCTATTTGACTATTTGTTTCATATTCCTCATTCACTTAACGTTATTTATTATTACAGGACTTTTTACGGTACGAATCCATAAATGAGCACCGCCGAGCCAAAGATCATTCTTTCATTGTACTATTCATGCGATTTACCCGCAAAATCCACCGTAGATTATAATTCTCTTGTTCCTCCTCATTCCTTGAGCCGTTTCAGGGCGTAGTGACACCCTAAATATTGTTAGCTTGCTGTCTCCATTGGCTGCGATCCAGTGCTAGATGGACGGCTTCATGTAGGGATTTTCCTGCAGAGTCTTCATTTGGTCAGCCTATCATGTTGGAGATCTTCCTCTTGGTCTTCGACCTTCTACCTTTCCTTCTACTGTCAATAGTTCCATGAGGGACCACTGTTATTCTGGCTATGTGGGGGAGGAATTTAGGTATGCTTGGTTTACTTGCCCTGTTTATGATCATTATTTGCAATCATTCGCTGCTAGTAGAAGTGTGCCATCTCCGCATCGCAGCTTACTGCCTTTACTGCCTCCTATTAGTCCAAGTAATGAAGCTTAAAATAGGACAAAACCTTGCAATGTTTACAGAATGTATCGATTTGCTTGAAAATTTGAGAATAAGTAGTGGACAGTCCAAGGATCAAAATCTATATCATGCCGAAAAGCGCTTTTACTATGGGGGTGGTTGCCACCCCATCTCGGGGGTGAAAATTTTTTATTATATTTTAATCGCAAAAGTTGGTAAAAACGTTCATTCTAAGCAAAAAAGTTCTATACATTTCTTTGATAAAATTGATAGTTTTCGATTTATTCGCTATAAGTGTTAGTTTTATATAACTCTGCTAATAACTCAAAAAGTTTTCGTTTTATCAAAACAACTTTACTTAACACAAAAATGTACCTTTTGAAAAAATAAACAAAACCGTATTTCTTAATTTTCTTTAAGACCAATAGTAATCGAGCTATATATACTTTATTATATGTTGGCTCTTCTTCGTCAAATGCTAAATATTGTAGTTTCAAAGTCAAAAGACGGGAAAACTATGCATTTTTCGAGGACAACTTGTTCTAACTAATTTAAAGTATTTAAAAATATCTATTCAAAGAAATAAAAAAAGTCTCTAGCTAAAAAATTAAGTGACTTATAATGAAAAGAATATCAGTCCCTATTTTTTTCAGCGAAAAAGTGTTCGGAAGCAACCCCCTAATCACCACCCTAATTAGAATTAGTCATTGACCTTATTTGGTCTTTTTTATTTATGTATTATTAATAGGTTCTAGAAGTTTGACCGGCTTATAATCATTAGTTAAAAAAAAATGGAGTTAAAAGCGAATAACGAATTTTGTAGTTTGGAAAAAATGGCCTTCTCTTCAGAATAGCAAGATTAGCAGCAGAGATACGAAAAAATGTTACAATATGAAATTGTAGCTTATTTAGTTCCCAAAAACCTCGTTTGCCAAAATTTTTTCTACGGCAAAAATTGAGTGAGCTATTGATAATTATAACATGCAAAAACCACCTTTACCAACCCTTTCAAAGTCACCTCTTTTTGCGACTGAGGATTTTAAAAAGATTTAATATTACTAGGCTTATAGATCTTGTAAAAACCTACAAAATTCTTTTTTTTACCAAACTTTCTAAAGTAAAAAATAAAAAAATTACGGTTAAAAAATCAATACATTTTTTTGAAAAACAAAAAGGGAGAAATCAATTGGAAGCATAATAATGCAAGCGGTGTTTTTAGTCATTGGCCTTATTCATTCTGATTTATTTATGTATTATTAATAGATTCTAGAAGTTTGACTGGCTTAGAACGATGATTGAACTTTGTAAAAGCTAGAGTTAAAAGCGAATAACGAATTTTTGTAAAAAATGCCAATTTCTTCAGAATAGAAAGATTAGCATCAGAGATAAGAAAAAATGTTTCAATATAAAATTGTAAGTTATTTAATTCTCAAAAATTTAGTTTGAAAAAAATTTTTCTACATAAATTTTTTCGATATAAAACTCACACTTTTGATAGCGAATAAATAAACTATCAATTTTATCAAAAAATGTATAGAACATTTTTTGCTTAGAATTAATGCGGTAATCAACTTTTGCGGTCAAAATAGAATAAAAAATGTCCACCCCCGAGATGGGGTGGCAACCACCCCCATGGTAAAAGCGCCTTTCGGCATCATATAGATTTTGATCCTTGGAATATCCACTACTTATTCTCGATATACTCTTTCTATACGACTATACTCTTTCAAGCAAATCGATCCATTCTGTAAAAATTGCGATGTGAAAAGCTTCGGTTCCTGGCCTATATAGTGATCCCTCCATCCCATTCGTCTAGCACTCACTTTATTATATGTCCAGAATACAGTGATGAGCGCGCTAATAACCGGCAAAATAGCGCAAAAGATTGAAAACATAATACATTACGAAACAAAAAGAGATGAAACTAGTGGAGGTGGAAATGATCGTTATGAACGTATAAATTAACATTAAATTACATAGTTTCCCACCTTTAGACGTCTGTGACAGGAGTATTTTATAAAATTCTACTGTCACATTGACAGTTGTCATACTCCTCTCGTATGTCGAGAGGTGGGAAACTATGTAATGTAATGTTAATTTATACAATTAACTAGTTTTGATGGGAAATAAGCCACAATTTTACTAAAAAAGTGATTTTATTAACGTTTCGACGCCCAAATCGGGTGTCGTTGTCAAAATACAAAAAATATTAATGAATTAAACAAAAATGTTGTTGCTTAGTAAAATAATTCTTCTAATAATTTATTTAATCTGACTCATTTATATCGGCAATTCAGACATATATTATACATTTTAAAGTAGACGACTCTAAAATGATATTGCCAATATTTATGAGTTGCGTTCCTGAGACGACTTTATTGAAATATAGTTCATTCGATTACATGAAATCAACCCCAACTCAAGAATACCCGTCACAAAAAAAATCATAACATGTGATCTGTCTTTAAAAAGACAACCACATGCAATGGTGACAGTAAAATTATCGCGCTAGAGATTACATAGTAAATCACGAGGGAAAACCAGGAAAAAACCTAGTGATACTATGCGACATCGTAAGTATTAGGTCTTACTTTATTAATTATTTATTATTAGATACTTACGATGTCGGGATAGTATCACGAGGTTTTTTTCCTGGTTTTCCCTCGTGATTTACTATGGAATCTCCAGCGCGAGAATTTTACTGCCACCATTGCATGTGGTTGTCTTTTTAAAGACAGATCACATGTTATGATTTTTTTTTTTGTGACGGATATTCTTGAGTTGGGGTTGATTTCATGTAATCGAATGAACTATCTTTCAATAAACTCGTCCCAGGAACGCAACTCATAAATATTGGCAATATCATTTTAAACTCTTCTACTTTAAAATGTATAAATGTCTGAATTGCCGATATAAATGAGTAAATATTAAATTTTAGTAAAATTGTGGTTTATTTCCCATCAAAATTAGTTAATTGCAAAAATGCCACAAGAAAATAGCTTCAGAACAACGTTAATTTATACGTTTATAATGATCATTTCCATCTCCACTAGTTTTATCTCTTTTTGTTTCGCAATGCATTATGTTTTCTATCTTTTGCGCTATTTTGCCGGTTATTAGCGCGCTCATCACTGTAATATGTTATATAATAATGCTGATAGTATGCAGGCCCCTCTAGTTCCTTTCTTTATTTTAAACGCATTTGAATATATTTCGTTTACTTTCATTGGCTGATATACACTGCGTTCATAAAGTGTGGAAACGGTCTATTATCTCATGACTTAATTATTTTCAAAGTTAAAGTTCTGACAGGTCGATTTTCAATTTTAAATTATGATTTTTTGACGATAAAAGTGACTTATCGATTTGGGTGTGATAACTCATTTGAAAGGTTCAATTCTCTATTCAGTAATATAAACATTAACATCAATATTTATAAAGGGTGGCCAAAAATAATTTTTGAATTAAATTAATTGACGCAAAAAGAAGACTGAATGTAATTTATTTAACTCAAAATACAACGTCCCTCAAGTTAGCAGAACAAAGTCAGCAGAACAAAGTTATTCTTATACCATAATTAAGTGTTAATTTAATGCTGATTTAATGTTCCAAGAAAAAATTTATTGCTCTTCTTGAGACTCAAGCTAGCAGAACACTAGGTCAAAAATTTGATAAATCATTTATAATTGAATGCCAAAGTATTCTCTGAATTAATGTTAATTTAATGTTCCAAGAAAAAATTTATTGCTCTTCTTCTTTAAAAGTTATCGCATGTTCTGCTAACTTGGGACTCAAGTTAGCAGAACAAAGTCAGCAGAACACAGTTATTCTTATACCATAATTAAGTGTTAATTTAATGCTAATTTAATGTTCCAAGAAAAAATTTATTGCTCTTCTTCTTTAAAAGTTATCGCATGTTCTGTTAACTTGAGACTCAAGCTAGCAGAACACTAGGTCAAAAATTTCATAAATCATTTATAATTGAACGCCAAAGTATTCTCTGAATTAAATGCTAATTTAATGTTCCAAGAAAAAATTTATTGCTCTTCTTCTTCAAAAGTTATCGCATGTTCTGCTGACTTCAGACTCAAGCAAGCAGAACACTAGGTCAAAAATTTGATAAATCATTTATAATTGAATGCCAAAGTATTCTCTGAATTAAATGCTAATTTAATGTTCCAAGAAAAAATTTATTGCTCTTCTTCTTTAAAAGTTATCGCATGTTCTGCTAATTTGATAATCAAGCTAGCAGAACATTAGGTCAAAAATTTGATAAATGAAAAATTAAATTATTATCGAGGGCCGAAAATCCCTTAGAATAAATAAAAAGTTTCTTTTCAACGAGATAATTGGAACTAATAATCACACCACATTTTCTCTTAGTTTGTCACCCCTGTAACTTATTAAAATAAACATTATAGAAGTTTTCAGGGAATTTCGGCCCTCGGTAAGACTGTAATCTTTCATTCTGTGTTTAAATTTTTCAAAAATACTTATTAGTTTTCTCAGGATTCGAAAAAAATTAATCCCCATTTGAATAGCATTGCAGCGGAAAATACGTACCCATCCCCTTAATGAAATTGATTTATCTCTGAAATATAAATAAACATACCAGTTTTCGGATTTCTAAATATTTTTTTTAAATTTTTTTTGGAAACTCAAAAAAGAAAAAATTTTAAATCGATTTTTCTAGAAAACGGTGTATTCTATCGACTTAAAACTAGAGTACCTTTTAGTTGTAGAATATCTCACAATTTAATAATCCAGAGTCAAACATGCTCCAAAATTAAAGATAAAAAAATTATGCGATAAAATATCTATTGTCTACCCAAAACGGACGCCTATGACCGGTACTAGAAATTCGTAATGCATGGAATGGATTTATCTCTGGAAGATAAATATGTGTACCAATTTTTATTTTTGTCAATAAAAGCGTTCTGGAGTTATTTAAGGAAAACTAATTAAAGGACGCCATTTTCAAAGAGCTCTAGCTCCCTTAGGAAGCATTTTCTGACTAGGTGAATTGGGTTAAATTGTCTTAAAATTATCTGAGGAATCTCCTGTCTTCTTTTGTGGGTAGAGTTTCTGGACACCCTGTACACCCTGTATACAGGGTGTCCAGAAAAGTTCAGAAAAGTTATCGTTTTTGTAAATAGTAGTGTTCTGGAGATATTTAAGAAAAACTAATTCCATACGCCATCTTCGAAGAACCTCCAGTCTTCGCTTGTCGGGAGAGTTTCTGGATACCCTGTATTGGGACCGTGCAAGTTCGGAAAAGCGACACCTGGTTTCTTCGCTCTGCACTTTTATTCGCACTTTTAATTATATTGGCCAATCATATGGTCCTGGTTGCTGGATAATTGTCAAGGCCATAGTCCAAAAAAATAATAAGAAGAAAAAATAAGATTCGGGTTATGTTATTAAAACGTAAACAATTGTATGTAGTAAATAAAATTAGTTATTAAAATGCAGTAATGCAAGCAAAATACAATTAATTACATTTACCTTTATATAATAATGGCATATCTTATCAATATTGTGGAGCAATATATAATTTTTCTTCTTCATTGACAGTAGATATGAAATATACGTCAATTTGACAATTTCAATTGACAATGAATTATTTAAGAAAGTTACAATACTTCTCCGCTATTCTCGCACGATCGTTTCTCGTATCGCCTCCAAGTACTTGCACACCGCGAATACAGTGATGAGCGCACTAATAACCGGCAAAATAACGCAAAAGATGGAAAACATATTAAGTTGTGAGATAAAAGGAAATGAGCCTAGTGGAGGTGTTAAATTAAGCGATAGTAACTTGTTTGTTGTTTATTTGGGTTTATATGACTGCGGACACTAAATCCATTCGCCAAAAATAGATTGACATTATATTAATTGTTTCCCACCTTTAGACGTATAGGACGAACTTGAGAAATGCCACTGTCACAGTGTCAGTTTTAGTTGACATACTCCTCTGATACGTATAAAGGTGGGAAACAATCAACATAATGTTAATTTATATGTTACTATCGCTAAATATAACAATTCTACTAGTTTTATTTCTTTTTATCTCACCATTTAATATGTTTCCATCTTTTGCGCTATTTTGCCGGTTATTAGCACGCTCATCACTGTATAGCCTGGTTAGGCTGGCAATGTGTTATATTTTCTCGACTCTGCTTTACCAAATGGGCATATTAATGAGTGGAACACGTAGAATATGTCAAATGACAGGAATTATGACAGGTGATAAATAGCCGTCTGATTTTTGCCTCAGAGTTTAATCTCTGTTCGGAGAGTTTAAGTCTGTTCTGTCGGACAAAATACATGTGCCGTTTTCGTGGTCTGACCTTTCCAAATTTTTAAACTGTTCCACAATTAAAACTTCCCCTGTTCCAGTGTTCCCACATATCAAAGTTTGACCGACTAGACACCCTTAAGCTATTAACAAATTTTCAGCTTGCTATTAATCAACTTTTTTTTCATACGCAGGATCCAGACCTATTAATAGTGGTACCGAAATCCTTTTTTTATTGCTGAGTCGGAAGTCATTGTAAAATGATATTTTTTTTATTATTATCGACAATGTTATAGTCCGAACCGTTGATAATCGCTAAGATTTTAATTTTGTTGAATTGTCAGAAAGGCGGTCACGGTCAATATTATTGAAGCAATATTGAAGAATAATAATGGTAAAAAAAACTTCAATTGTGCATTGAAGAAGAATGGTTATAGAGTTTCTAATCGCATCTGCTTTTGGTAAATATTGGTAAAATTCCCATGGCTTCGTCCGACCAAACGCGAATGTTTATCATCTGTTTCTTGAAATGTGAGGGTAAGATCCATTTTGTACATACAATTGATTGTTTCCTTGCAGCAAGTGTCTAGAAATTCTATAAAATCTCAAGCCATAAAGAGTTAAGCAAAGCTGTAAACGAATTTGTACAATACAGCCCCAGTAAGGTTTGACCCCTTCAAAGAATAACAACGTAACTCTAGGTATTAGATGGCACTAGTGGAATTAAATTTGTTTTCCAAAAAAAAAGAGAATTTAATTTATTGTTGGAACATTTCATTTGCATTTAGTTTAGAGAATACTGTGGTATTCAATTATTTGATGATTTTTCCATCATTATTGAACTACTGTTCAATGTTAAAGTTGAACTACTGCTAGCTTGAATTCAAGTTAGCAGAATATGCGATAACTTTTAAAAAAGAGCAATACATTTTTTCTTGGAACATTAAATTTGCATTTAATTCAGAGAATACTCTGGTCTTCTTCTTTACGTGCCATATCCACGACGGAAGTATGTTGATTCCAATATTTCCATTCCTTTGTTGACTCTTCCCATGGCTTCGTTATTTGTTACATGCTCGGTCCATGATGTCTTCAGGATTCTTCTAGACACCCACAGTTCAAATGCTTCCAAATTTTTCAGTTCAAATGCTTCCAAATTTTTAGTAGTCGACGCGTTAAGTGTCCATGCTTCTATCCCGTAAAGCAGAGTCGAGAAAATATAACACATTGCCAGTATGGTAGCTCCTAACTTCTGAGCTACCTCAGATAATTAAGGGTTGGTTACCCCCTACCATAAGGGTTGATGAAATAACTCGTATCACCGTAGATGCATTTATTTTGTAAGTTAGAGTACTAACGGTAAAGAGCTGGTGGTACGTTAGTTCTCAGTAGCTGTGATGTTTTCCCTTTGGGATCTCAAATATTAATGACTTACTCTTCGCAATGGAATTAGAAAATAATAATTAGTCTTCTCTTGTTTATTGTTTTGGTATATAATGAAAGTGAGATTGTTTTGGTTAAAAGCGCTGAGTCGACTAGGTTATAAAAATAATGAATACTATTGTTATTTCAAACCGACCTTGGTCAAACCTAAACTGTTACACCGATATGTGCTAATGTAGGTCGATCGTATTTACTATCAACAAACGTAGTTGTTTTGCAAAAGACATTTTTAATTATTAAAAGGATGTGTTTTAATAAGAAGATTACTAAGAGATGCCGTGTATCCCAACACACCAGCCCAACCAGGCTATACAGTGATGAGTGTACTAATAACCGGCAAAATAGCGCAAAAGATGGAAACATATTAAATGGTGAGATAAAAAGAAATAAAACTAGTAGAATTGTTATATTTAGCGATAGAAACATATAAATTGACATTATGTTGATTATTTCCCACCTTTATACGTATCAGAGGAGTATGTCAACTAAAACTGTCACTGTGACAGTGGCATTTCTCAAATTCGTCCTATACGTCTAAAGGTGGGAAACAATTAATATAACGTCAATCTATAAGTTACTATCGCTTAATTTAACACCTCCACTAGGTTCATTTCTTTTTATCTCACAACTTAATATGTTTTCCATCTTTTGCGTTATTTTGCCGGTTATTAGTGCGCTCATCACTGTATACAGGGTATCCAGAAACTCTCCCGACAAGCTAAGACTGGAGATTCTTCGAAGATGGCGTATGGAATTAGTTTTTCTTAAATATCTCCAGAACACTACTATTTACAAAAACGATAACTTTTCTGAACTTTTCTGGACACCCTGTATACAGGGTGTCCAGAAACTCTACCCACAAAAGAAGACAGAAGATTCCTCAGATAATTTTAAGACAATTTAACCCAATTCACCTAGTCAGAAAATGCTTCCTAAGGGAGCTAGAGCTCTTTGAAAATGGCGTCCTTTAATTAGTTTTCCTTAAATAAGTCCAGAACGCTTTTATTGACAAAAATAAAAATTGGTACACATATTTATCTTCCAGAGATAAATCCATTCCATGCATTACGAATTTCTAGTACCGGTCATAGGCGTCCGTTTTGGGTAGACAATAGATATTTTATCGCATAATTTTTTTATCTTTAATTTTGGAGCATGTTTGACTCTGGATTATTAAATTGTGAGATATTCTACAACTAAAAGGTACTCTAGTTTTAAGTCGATAGAATACACCGTTTTCTAGAAAAATCGATTTAAAATTTTTTCTTTTTTGAGTTTCCAAAAAAAATTAAAAAAAATATTTAGAAATCCGAAAACTGGTATGTTAACAGAAACTTTTTATTTATTCTAAGGGATTTTCGGCCTTCGATAATAATTTAGTCTTTCATTTATCAAATTTTTCACCTAGTGTTCTGCTAGCTTGGTTATCAAATTAGCAGAACATGCGATAACTTTTAAAGAAGAAGAGCAATACATTTTTTCTTGGAACATTAAATTAGCATTTAATTCAGAGAATACTTTGGCATTCAATTATAAATGATTTATCAAATTTTTGACCTAGTGTTCTGCTAGCTTGAGTCTCAAGTTAGCAGAACATGCGATAACTTTTAAAGAAGAAGAGCAATAAATTTTTTCTTGGAACATTAAATTAGCATTTAATTCAGAGAATACTTTGGCATTCAATTATAAATGATTTATCAAATTTTTGACCTAGTGTTCTGCTAGCTTGAGTCTCAAGTTAGCAGAACATGCGATAACTTTTAAAGAAGAAGAGCAATGAATTTTTTCTTGTAACATTAAATTAGAATTTAATTCAGAGAATACTTTGGCATTCAATTATAAATGATTTATTAAATTTTTGACCTAGTGTTCTGCTAGCTTGTGTCTCAAGTTAGCAGAACATGCGATAACTTTTAAAGAAGAAGAGCAATAAATTTTTTCTTGGAACATTAAATTAGCATAAAATTAACACTTAATTATGGTATAAGAATAACTGTGTTCTGCTGACTTTGTTCTGCTAGCTTGAGTCTCAAGTTAGCAGAACATGCGATAACTTTTAAAGAAGAAGAGCAATAAATTTTTTCTTGGAACATTAAATTAGCATTAAATTAACACTTAATTATGGTATAAAAATAACTGTGTTCTGCTGACTTTGTTCTGCTAACTTGAGTCTCAAGTTAGCAGAACATGCGATAACTTTTAAAGAAGAAGAGCAATAATTTTTTTCTTGGAACATTAAATTAGCATTAAATTAACACTTAATTATGGTGTAAGAATAACTGTGTTCTGCTGACTTTGATCTGCTAACTTGAGGGACGTCAAAATACATTTTACTGATGCCAGAAAATATAAAAAAAATGTTTATTTCATAAATAAACGCTTTTCGCTTAAATTAAATGTCAAACAGCCATCCACCTGCCTCTTAGTTTGAACATTTAATTTAAGCGAAGAGCAATGTTTATTTGTCAAAAAAACATTTTCTTTTCTCTTTTCTGACAGCCTTAACATGTATTCTGAGTTAAATAAATTACACATATTCTTCTTTTTGCGTCAATTAATTTAATTCAAAAATTATTTTTTGGCCACCCTGTATAAATAATGTTGATATTACTGAATAGAGAATTGAATCACCTTTCAAATGAGCTACCACACGATGCCTATTAAAGGCCTGATGCCTATAAAAGGAGCATTACTCTTCACTTTTTAATGCACTCTATCATCAATACAAATTCATTCATTCCATGATAACGACTAGGAATATAGACTTAAGTTGTGCTCACTACGGAGAGCAATGGATTGTATCCTCGCTCCGACCCTTGCTCCCTGGTATTTATATTCGTTATATTCGTGAATTCTCGCATTTAAAATAATGTATTTATTTTACATAGCGATCGATAATATATGTAGTTTCGATCGCTATGTAAAATAAATACATTATTTTAAATGCGAGAATTCACGAATATAAATACCAGGGAGCAAGGGACGGAGCGAGGATACAATCAATTGCTCTCCGTAGTGAGCAAACCCTTAGAGATCAGGCAACTATTATAAAAGCTGTGACATTTTGTTCTCAAAGAAAAGCCTTATCTTTAGTTCGGCTAAGAGGGTAGGCGCAAATTTCGGCTCCTATGCTTTTTAAATGAATTCATTCATTCTTTTCGAATCCTGAGAAAACTAATAAATATTTTTGAAAAATTTTGAAACGCAGAATGAGAGATTACGTTATTACCGAGGGCCGAAAGTCAGTGAAAACTTCTATAATGCTCATTTTAAGAAGTTACAGGGGTGAAAAAAAAATAGTGTGATTTTTAATTTCAAATATCTCATTCAAACGAAACTTTTTGTTTATTTTAAGGGACTTTCTGCCCTCGGTAATAATGCAGTCTTTCATTCCGTGTTAAAATTTTTCAAATAATTTATTAGTTTTCTCAGGATTCGAAAAAAATGAATGCATTTATTAAAAAGCATTGGAGCCGCAATTTTGCGCCTACGATCTTAAAGGTCGTTAACCATTAATAAGCTCATAAGAGGCGGATTTCGTACTCTGTGCTATGCAGATAATCTATAGTGATTAAAGGTGAGCATAACAGTATTATTGCTAAAGAATGCAAGGTGCTTTAAACCTAGTAATCACCCGTGTTCAAAAGGACTTCCGGTAATCATCATAAACCGGTATGAGTTAGTATTAAACGATATATCTCATATAGCAAGAGATGCTTCACTATTATACTTTTGAGAGTCGGTCTCTAAGGGAGACACCCAACATCTGGAGTTCCATAGCCCTATGAGTTACGTAAATCTTGTTCACTACCTTTTTTGGAAGTGTTAATGTCTCCGCTCCATACCTGAGTACAGGTAACACACACTGGTCAAAATATGGATATCGGCAAATTGTCATGGAAGCTACCCACGCCCAAAATTTGAGAACAGTACTTAAAGAAGAAAAAGACACTGGTCAAAGATTTTCCTTGTGAGACATATGGGTAAGTCCGATTTAAATACATATATACTAAAATCACAATGAAGATGCACTAGAAATAAACAAACCACGACACTTTGAATGTTACCAGGAGCATTCCCAAATCATAATTTATAATGTATATGTTACAGTTCAAGTTGATTATCCAGTTGACTTTTCCTAGTTCGAGTCGACTCAAACGGCTGGTTTTAGTAAAGGTTGATTATAAATATAAAATGAAGATTTTTATTCAACATTTACTAGTAAAAGTAGACTCCAACTAGTTAAAGTATACTCTTCCCAATGCCATTTAGTAAAAGTTGATTAACACAAACAACCGATTCTAGAAATTAAATGTTACTGTATATTATGTTTAAATCGTGATATTTATAGTCCGGGGCTGTATCGTCGCCCCCGTTAGGAAAATTATTCCAGTTCGATTTTTTTGCACAAACTTACTCAAAAAGAGGTCCTTATAACAAATCCACAGAGTGTCAGGTGCTACCGTAATCGAAAAATTGTTTAAACAATTTTTTTTAAACAAATTCACAAAAAAAATTCACTTCGGACATTTTTTTACATCATTAATTTGGGTCATTCGGAGCAAAAGAGGTCTTTTGTGATTTTTCTGTAATATTTAATTGTTCTCGAGTTATACGCGATTTAAAATTTGAAAAATGCGAAAATTACCATTTTCAAGGCCCAATAACTCAGTTAAAAATTATTATTATGAAAGTCAGAAAGTCACCAAATCAAATTTTAACGACCCCCCTACAAGCTACTGAAGAAATATTTGTCAATATTGTATTACTAAGCTGTTATTTTAAATTATTAACAATGAGCGCTAGGAGCGTATTGAGGCGGCTGTCAATGTGAATGCGACTGAGATGCACCATTGGACGGTCGGAATGGAGGATCTTACTCGCACTCACATTGACGGCCGCCTCAATACGCTTTTAGCGCTCATTGTTGATACCTAATTAAAAATAACAGCTTAGTAATAAAATGACAAAAATTTCTTCAGGATCTTGTAGGGTAAACTTTGATTAGGTGATTTTCTGACTTTCATAATAATAGTTTTTAATCGAGTTATTAAGCCTTAAAAATAGATCTCGCATTTTTCAAAAATTTTAAATCGCGTATAACTCGAAAACTATCAATTTTAGAGAAAAATCACAAGATACCTTTTTTGCTCCGAATGACTAAAATAATCTAAAAAAATTTGTCCAGAGTGAAATACTAGTATTTATAAAACAGTTCGTGAGATATGCTTTTTGCGCACGCACGCGATGTTTAGAGCACGAGCGGGCCGAGTGCTATACATCGCCTAAGTGCGCAAAAAGTACTTCACGCACAGTTTCATACAATATTTTATCTACCAAAAAACAGGTAAAAAAACTGCAACTCTTCGTCACTGGAATACATTCCTATTTTACAATTTTTTAGAACTTTGACATTTAAAAATTCAAACTTCTGTCAAACCACAAAACTGTCAAAACTTTTTTGTAATTTATTGCTCACATGTAATCACTATGAAAAAGGCGAAAGTTAAGGATATTTGATGATATGAAAGTGTGCTAAAAAACAGTGCGAAAAAGTAAATACCATTTAAAATAGATTATTACTTCAGGCACACTTTAAACCCTTCATGTACCTATATATACAATTTTCACACAATAAAAACTTATACATAATATGAGGTAGAGTAGATAACAATTATTTTTGTGAATTTGGTTAAAAAAATTGGTTAAACAATTTTTCGACCGCGGTACCGCCTGACACTGTGTATTTGTTATAAGGATGTATTTGTTTGAGTAAGATTGTGCAAAAAAATCGAATCAGAATAATTTACCTAACGGGGGCGACGTTAAAGCCTGGACTAATAAGCAGTTGAAACGGTCAAAACAAAGAGACGCACACTCATCAAAAATGTACGTGAGATTATACTCTTATAAATTGTATAATCTACTTTTACTAACAAGAGTTAGGAAGAGTCAACTTTAACTAGTAAAAGTTGATTTAAATGTTTCAAATCAACTTTTACTGCTCGTTTCAGTTGGAGTTGACTCGAACTAGGAAAAGTCAACTCTAACTGAGAATCAACTTGAATTGTAACATATATACATTGTAAATCCCAAATCATGATTTACAAAGTTTATACATTGTAAATCATGATTCGGAAGTGCTCTTCGTAATATTCAACATGTCTTGGTTTGTTTATTTCTAGTGTATCTTTATTGTGATTTTAGTATACATAGTTTCATTTACCTTGGCTAATCCTATGCGACGTGGGAGCTCACATGTCTGGTTATCTCTGCCCAACCGAATTTGCCTATGGAATACTTTTATGGTATTTCAAGCAGAACTGGTAGCCATACATTTGTGTGTTCAGAAATGCCGAAAAAAAATAACGATTTTTCACTGGACAAACTTGATACCAAAAATATACGGAACTATCGATTTCCGCGTTTTTTTATTAAAAAATCGCCTCACAAATGTATACACTGTACACAAAACTTTCATAATATCCATCAGCGCATTTTTTATCTTTTCTCATCTCGTTCCGAAAATAACTTGCTATGAAAAACCTAACATGTGTTAAGAGTGCTTTTCGTTCAAGACGAAACACCTTCATCCTACGTTCGACACACATAAAATAGTACTTTATGGCCTACATTAACGACGAAGGCGATAACACCCATTAAAATGCATTCTATAAAAAGAAGAATAGACGCTTTAAGATTAAGAAGTGCCCATACTTCAAACTTATGGAAAGATTGTGTAATTTATCGCCGGTATTACAAGAACTATTAATAAAGAGTACACCAGCATCTGACAAAGAGTGCTAAACCGAATATCTATTAACTATAATTTATTAAATTAATGTTTATCCTTTTAATTAATAACAAACCATTACAGAAAATAAGAATTAAGACTGGTATAGAACAGAATTAAGAGTAATACATTAGTGGTTCCGTATATTCGGTAGTCCAATAAAAAATAGCATGTACTCACAAAAAGAGTTAAAAAGAGTTCAGATATTACTACAAAAAGTGTCAGACTATATTTTATGTAACTATCAAAATTGTATTATAAAAGAAAAAACTCAAACTGATTTTCATTTTTAAATTGTTATTCGAGAGTTAGATTTTCCGGACATCTTGGATTTTAAAGCACCCTAATATATGTCTGTGCAGATATTGGCATTGGAGCGACCCGGGCCGACCGTCACATGTAACACCGTTGCCGTATCCTCTATTTTTTCATACTATCACGTTACAATTTTTTGTGATATTATATTTGTGTGTGAAATGTATCATTTTTGTGTATTTTAGGTATGTTCTAATATGTTATGTATATATAGGTTTTTACTTGATTATTTTAAATCAGTGGTTCCCAACCTTTTATCTCTGACGACCCACCTTCTGATGATTTTTCCTATTCGCGACCCATCCCTCAGTCATGATGATAGAAAAAAATAAGCAACATGGTCACTGTATGCTACTCAGCTACTTTAAAGGCCGCGTCTCACCATCAAATAATTTGATCAAACAGTTTGAGCAAACTTCGGAAGTACGTCAAAATGACGTCACAATTGCAGTTTTTTTTAATTTCTAAAAATCTGTGCTCTCAGTATCAGTCTAGTTTGATCAAATTTTTTGTATTGAGTTGTCTAACTTGTTTGTACTTTATTTAAAATTAAAATTTTTCATTATTATCCACAATGAACACTCAGGATGTGACGTCACTAACTGTCACTTTCAGTTTACTCAAACCAGTTTGATCAAATTATTTGATGGTGGGACGCGGCCTTTAGAGCCACCCGCGACCCACCTGAAATCCGCCCGCGACCCACTAGTGGGTCGCGACCCACCGGTTGGGAAACGCTGTTTTAAATCATTGTGACGTTTAACTTGCTAGAAACCTTGTAATATTGTGTACCTAATGTGTTAAAAGTAAGTAGTTTTGAAACACCAATTAAGTAAAGTTTATTATGTTGTTGTTTTCACCAATTTTGAAAAAATGTGAAAACATTGAATTGTCCACGTCCGTCTGTCCGTCCGTCCGTCTTGTCTGTCTGTTTGCAAACTCAACTCCTTCGTCATTATACCAGGTAGAATGACATATGAGATGTCAAATGAAAGCTTATCCAAGGATGGTACTAAAGGTGAGAAATTTAACCTAGGATGTCTGTCCGTCTGTCTGTCCGACCGCGTATATGATTCCTTCGTCACTGTACCAGGTAGAATGACAAATGAGGTGTCAAATGAAAGCTTATAATCCAAGGATGGTACTACAGATGAGAAGTTTGACATAGGCTGTCTGTCCGCCTGTCCGTCCGACCTGGTATAGTGACGGAGGAGTTATATTCGCGGACAGACAGACACCTAGACAACCTAGGTCTAATTTCTCACCTTTACTACTATCCTTGGATTATAAGCTTTAATTTGACACCTCAATACCTAGTATAATGACGGAGAAGTAAATGTTATTATTCTATTATTCTTGTAGGTATATGTAACATTGATTGAAATTATGAAAGAAATATATAGAAAACAGCATGGCAACACTGTGATGCAAAATGCAGCCACATTCAGCTGTGCCAGCTGTGCGTTACATAGGGTGCTTTAAAATCCAAGATGTCCGATTTTCCACCCTACTCATTTCTAGGCTACGGCTCCCGGGCGAGAAATTGACGCTAGCAGCAGCAGTAAAATGAACTTAAGGTTCCGCGGAACGGAATGGGAATAGCCGAACTGAACCGACTACGCACAAGTCCTGTAGTCGGTACAGTTCGGCTATTCCTACTCCGTTCAGCGGAACCTTAAGTTCATTTTACTGCTACTGCTAGCGTCAATTTCTCGCCCGTGGAGCCGTAGCCTGTTGTAGCAACGCCAACATAAAATATAGATGAAAGTAACCAAATATGGAATAGTGTCCTAATATGTAATTCCTTGATTTCTCCGAAAATATAAGTTGGAAGCATACTACAAGACCATCTTCTATTTAAGTCGCTCTCTTTATTATCGTAATCACACCTCTGTGTCAGATGCGCGAACGATACGTGTCTGGCAGGCGCGTTTTGTTTTATCGTCTCACAGAAAATTTTAAAGGTAATATATTCAATGAGTATTATTGGCTATTATGCATGAATACAGACTTGATATGCTATTGAGCAGGGGTCGGCAACACGTCGATCGCGTGATCTTAACCTTAGTTCGAGTCGCTCGTCGTGCGAATCGAATAAAATAAAAAATATAACATATATAAAGTAGATAGATAGACCCTTGAATTATCCGAAATTATCCAAAAAATTGTTCAATCCGAAAATTATCCGAAAATCGGATAATTATCCGGACATTGGCCACACTGCGTGCGATGGCGCCGGCCGTCTCGATATAGCTAAAACATGCCGGGGCTGAAAATACTTATCTTTACCACAGTTGCGCAATTCTTGAGTCTTCACTGGCGATTGTCGCCTCAACGTGCTTATCGGCTTAGTTACGCTAGAAGGGATGCGTCGCTATCGACATCTCAGCGGGGGTTCAGTCGACGTACGCCGCCCCGTCTGTGTTACCTCTTAAAGTATTTATATTTCATTGTTACCAAATTTAGTCGCGCGTTGGCTGCTGTACGACACGATGTCTGAAAGTTATGACGATTTGTCTTTTGTAATAAAATACAAGTTTACTTTATCTTAGATTAAAGAAAAAAAGAAACGCAGATATTGGATACATCACCATATCAAATGGCTCCGCCTATTAAAATTTTCAAGAAATCTGAAGTAGAAGTAATTGATAATCTGGAGAATAAGAAGTCACCTGGGTATGATATAATATCTAGTTTGGTCCTAAAAAATCTACCCAACGAAGTTGTAAGCTTAATTACTTATATATTTAATTCAATATTAAAAACAGGTTACTTTCCACTCCAATGGAAAGTAGCTCAAATTGTTCTAATCCCAAAACCTAATAAGGATCACGCGGAAGTATCTTCATATCGTCCAATAAGCTTGTTGCCTATTATATCTAAAGTGTTCGAGCGGCTTTTCCTGAGAAGACTAGAGCCTACATTAGACAGCAACAATGTTTTACCTAATTATCAGTTTGGCTTTAGGAAACAACATGGTACCATCGAGCAAATTCATAGGGTAGTAAAAACTATCAGAAATTCGCTCGAACACAAAAATTACTGTACAGCTGCATTCCTAGATGTCTCAAAGGCATTCGACAAAGTTTGGCATGTAGGTCTTATCTCCAAGATTAAATCCATATTTCCTTATCCCATAAGTTCACTATTAAGATCCTATCTGACAGATAGATTTTTTCAAGTCAAAAGAGGAGGGGAAATTACTAACCTGTTTCCAATATGTTCTGGAGTTCCACAAGGAAGCATATTAGGACCAACACTTTACTTAATATACACATCGGATCTTCCAACCACCATTAATACAACAATTGCTACATATGCGGATGACACAGTTATAATGGCTTCAAATCCTATAGCAACAGAAGCATCCGAGGTATTGCAAAATCATCTGACTGAACTAGAGAGCTGGCTTAAATTGTGGCGAGTACAAGTCAACAGTTTAAAATCCACACAAATAACATTTACTTTAAAAAAAGGTGTTGCGCCTCCGGTTTCTATAAATAACACTCCACTACCAGTCAATACCGCCGTAAAATACCTGGGAATTCATTTAGATAGTAAACTTAATTGGGGCACCCACATCTGGAAGAAACGTCTTCAACTCGGCCTAATCTACAGGAAAATGTATTGGTACATGAGTAGGAAATCAAATCTTAGCCTGGAGAACAAAATTATGATTTATAAATGTATTTTAAAACCGGTGTGGCTATATGCAGCACAAATATGGGGAACAGCTAGTAATACCAACATTCAAAAACTTCAACGGTTCCAATCAAAAGTGTTGCGCCAGATCTGCAATGCCCCTTGGTATGTTACGAACCAGAGATTGCACCACGACCTACAGCTACCAACAGTTAGCGAAGCAATATCTGCTGTAAATTCTAGATACAAGACAAGACTATCCTGCCATCCAAATCCACTCGCCACGGACCTGCTCAACATTTCTCATGAAAGACGATTAAAAAGACCTGACCCTTTGGACCTCTAGTACATCTGGACATCAGAGCAACAACAGAGTGCAGTGTCATAGTGCAGTGAAATAATCATGTTTTAGTTTTAGTGATTTTTAAACTTCTTTCGTATTTTTATTCATGTTCCTTAGACTTTTAATAATCATATTTTTATTGTCTGAACTGTCCACTATACTAAATTTTATCTATGTATTATGTTCCAAGTAATTGTTATGTCTTATTTTAAAATTATAATGTTATATGTCTTACTGGGTGCTCGTCACTGGGCGGCTTCCATCTGTGTTATTTTTCAATAATATTATGTATTGCTTATTGTTTGTGATCAGACAGATTGCAATAAACGTTGGATGTTAAAAAAAAAAAATACCCAAAAATGAAGCATTTTTCGGTGAAAAATCATCACAACTTTTTTAAAGTGTTAAAAAAGCTTTATTTTAGTTTTTTTAACAAGTTTCAAGTATCAAAATTAAGCAAGTAAAGCTTAAAATAATGTTATTCCTTTTTTTGGCACAAAAATCTTAAAAATTTATGAAAATCTTGAAAAAACTTATAGTATATTATTTACAGGGTGCGCCAAACCTCTGGTTTTCTTTGATTACGGCTAAACTATGAGATATATACAAAAAAATTTTTTATCAAAACTAATGTATATCAAAGCCGTCTATAATTTAAAATTATTTTCGATGATACAGGGTGAGTTAGAACGACGGTATGAACCAAAGTTTTATTTTTTTAAATGGAATACCCTATATTTATATTAAATCATTTTTGAATATAGTTTTTAAAAATATGAAAAATTTGTATGAGGTCTTACAGGCATACAGTTAACAATTTTTGAAATATTTACATTTTTATTGAGATAAATGGTAATGTTTATAGGGCTGTGGATTATGTTTCCAAGGTAATAAAAATTTAAGTGATAAGTCAAAGTTTTTAATATAGTATCTTTTTTAAATAACTTATGCCTGATTGCACCAACAGATCTTAAGTTCCAGCTTACCTAAGCTCTACTTATAGATAGGGCCTCCTTGAGTATCACTTACCTTGCACCATAATTTTAGATTCTTGCCTTATTATCAATTATATCTATTATTTTATTGTGGCATTCTTATTGTAATATATTATAATTACACATAGTATATTAATTCTTATGATATTCTCGACTTAAGCTTAAGATCTGTTGGTGCAACCGGGCATTAATATCTTTTACTTATAGCCATAAAATATATTAGTGTGATCACTATTTGCAAATACAAAATTTTGTCATTTTTTTTAAATGGGACACCCTGTATATTAGTATTAAATTTTGTAGTAAATATTACCACCTTTCTTTTGGTATAAGGTTGCATGTACATAGCATGTTTGTTTTTGTAAATATTTAAAAAAGAGCTATAGATTTTACCTTTCGCGGATATTTTATATCCGCGATAATTTTTATTAAATTTTTTTGCAAAAAAAATTGTAATCTGATTTTAGAAACATAGACTAAAATATCAAAGATGAAAATAAAAACGTAATTAAAGATTAAAATAAAACGTATACAAGTGCAACTTATTTGAATTTAATAACTTTAAAATTATGTTACAACCAATATTTTACCACACTAATAAGTAATTAATATGGATAAATTAATTATTAAATTAAACAACTATTTTAACATCTACCCTAGAAATTTTTCTACTCTAGTAACTTTATTGTACCCAATTTTGTTAGTTAAATTTGTTGTATTTACGAGTAAGATCAGTTAATAACTTTTTAATTTACCTACATCTTGAGAACGCATAAAGTATGATTTGAAACAAATGAACGTTATAGAAGTATATTATGAAGTAAAAATAGTATCTATGTAGTCGTGTCACAAAAGCTGGTAATAATTTCTAATGGTTTCGCCCAAAACAAATGTCATATCCATCAATTGTTCGGTTGAAAAATTGAAATTTAAAATATAAAAAATTGTTACAAAAATTTCAACTACAAAAGTATTACCAGCTTTTGTGACACCAGTTAATAATATTTATATTAATAAATAATGTGGCTGATACATTTACCATTCATTTGTTTCAAAGCATACTTAATAATTATGTTCTCAAGATGTAAATAAATTTAAAAGGTAAATTAAAAGTTAACTGATATTACTCGTAAATACAATATAACTAACAATTAATTTGGTACAGAAAAGTTGCTGTGGTAGAAAAATTACTAGGGTAGATTTCAAATTTGGTTGTTTATTTAATTTAGTAACTAATTTATGCATTCATTAGTATGGTAAAATAGTTTTTGCAAAATAATTTAAAGTATGTAATTAAATTCAATTGAATTGTACTAGTATACGATTTATTTTAATCTTTAATTTCGTTTCCATTTTCATGTTTGATATTTTAATGTATGTTTCTAAAACCAGATTATAATTATCTTTTTTTGCAAAAAAATTTTTTAATAAAAAAATCCGCAAAAATATAAAATCTATAGTTTTTTTTAAATATCTACAAAACGAAACATGCTAGGTACATACAAACTTATACCAAAAGAAAGGTTGTAATATTTACTACAAAAGGCAATACCAATATACAGGGTGTCCCATTAAAAAAAATGACAAAATTTTGTATTTGCAAATAGTGATCACACTGTATATTTTATCGCTATATGTCAAATATGTTAATTTATTTAAAAATAACAGGAAACTAAAAAAACTTTGACATGTCATTTAAATTTTTGTTACCTTGGAAGCCTAATTCACAGCCCTTTGAATATTACCATTTTTCTCAATAAAAGTGTAAATATTTAGAAAATTGTTAACTTTAGGCCTATAATACCTTATATAAATTCTTAATATTTTTAAAAAGTATATTGAAAAATGATTTAATATATAGGGTGTTCCCATTTAAAAAAACACAACTTTGGTTCGTACCGTCGTTCTGACTCACCCTGTATAATCGAAAATAATTTTAAATTATAGACGGCTTTGATATACCTACATTGGTTTTGTTCAAAACATTTTTTTGTATATCCCATAGTTTAGCCGTAATCAAAGAAAACCAGAGATTTGGCGCACCCTGTATATGATCTGTAAGTTTCACCGGTTCACCAAGTATTTTAAAACATTGGAATTTAAAGCAAAACAAACTTTTTGAAATTTTGAAAAAAAATTTCTTTTTTTTTTCAGAATAACTTAAAAATTATTAGTGGTACCAAAAATCTTAAAGAGTAAAAAATATAGGTTTTGATTTTCGGAATATTTCAGATTTTTGCTTTTTTGGAAGATACAAATTGGTTAAGATATGACTGTTCAAAATTTGCATACCCTGGGTAGAGAATTTTTCATTTATTAAAAATTAATAAATAAAAATAGTTTCTATCCTTGTGGGATCGGTACTCACCGGAGGGACCGCAGACGTTCGGATACAATTAGCGTCTCTTTGAAAAAACAATGACGACTTTGCTAAATAACAAGACATTTACTCAACACACACACTACCCACTACACTAGGTACCTGATTGGAAAAATCAACTGTACCATGCCAATGGTCATTAGTTGTCGCGGTATTAAGCTAAATAAAAAACATTGCATACACTCGTGATTAGTGACTTGTTCAAGCCCTTTCTACTACAGCCCTTTTATAAATAAGCACTTTATACCTATAAAACTTACAGAGCATATAAACAATACATAAGTAAAGTAGCTTGTGAAGCGGTAAGGATTAATTTCATTTGGGATGCTAATTAGGGGGTTATTTTCACCAGTTCTTTTTACAAAAAAAATGGGATCAACTTTATTCTGAGCGTATTTTGCTTACTTTTTATGATATAAATTTTTTTAAAAAACAATAATAATGCTTTTTAAAACATTTAAACAAGTATATGATGAGTTTTCCATGAAAAGTGCTTCATTTTTTTATTATTTCACGTTGAAATATTCGATTTGGAATTTGACGAATAAGAACCTACTTTTCATTAGCTACAACTCTGCTTCTACTGGGTCTACAGACTGCACACATACACCATTTTTTCAATTTTTTAAAAGCTATATTTTTGCTAAGAATACAGTCAAACCCGCTTATTAGAATAGCCTTCGTGCCAAGCAAAAATATTCTTATAACCGGGATATTCTAATAAGAGATCATTGGTGGCTAGCCGTAATAAGTGTACCCAATATACATACGTACCTAATAATAGTACATATCATGTTAATATGTATATGTATATGGTTTTAGGTCTTTTTATGTCAATAATACAATAGTGTAAATTTATTAAAAAACCAAATGACATTATATTATAATGGATGCATACAGTAATTAATATGAAATGTACCTATGCAATATGTATATAGATTATGTAAACATTTTCGTATTAAAATACATATTAGAAAATTACTTGTTTAGTCTTGAAAAATAATCGGTAATAAAATTGTAACTTTTTTTTTGTTACATAAAATACTAGTCACTTGTTGCTCTAAATTATAAAAATTAGAAAAAATTACATTGGTTTGGCTATCCAGAAAACGTCTTATAACATTACAAGCGATTAAAATGGGCGAACTGTTTTTTAAAATTTTATAACAGGCAAGTGGGTGGCAATATGTATAGTTTGTAGATAAAGGAAATTATTTTATGTCCTGAAAACGTGAATTTGTCGGCGAACGATTGAATTGGTACTCATAACAAAGTAAATCAAATAGTTTCTGACAAACCCTAATAATATATAAAACAGCACTACAGGCCTTCGAGGCCCTTGGCGAGAAACCATAATACAAGACATAATTTAAATTTTTAGGAAATTGTAGGTAAAAATTTATTCGTTGACCTAAAAAATGTTCTATTAAGCGGTATTGGTTTATTACTACGTATTCTAATAAAGGATAATTTTATTAATGAGTAAATGGAGACGTTTCGGGACATCGAATTTATATTCCATAAAGCGGGATATTCCTATAACCGGTACTCTAATAAGCGGGTTCGCCTGTATTTTTTCGATAAAATACTTACTTTTTGAGTTATTTGCGAAAAACCGTCTAAAAACGTGTTATTTTTTGTTGAAAAATGAAGTACTGACTTGATGAAAAAACTCTATTGAACAAAAGTTGCTTAGAATTAGTCAGTTTATCCACTTCCGGACGTATTTTGACGGCAAAATATCACTTTTTTATTTGACAAATTTAGTGTCAATCCAAGCTCTTGTTTTAAATCCAAAGGTTCTTTAAAATCCGGAGGTTTTGCAATATTTTACCGTGAGTGAATGGACTATAAGGCACATCGGTGGGTAGAAATTAAAAAAAAACGTATCATACCAAAATAACTACCAGCTTTTATCAAAATTTCCTTGCAAAATTGATTACCAAATTGAGGGAATGATTAGAACATTGAATATAAAAATGCCTTTGAAGATAACTGCTTAATTTGTCTTGAAGTCGGTTGTATCTTTCTGATATTTGACAAAAGACAAAGCAAAAAACTGAGTTTGATTGGAAATCATAAATTAACCATTTTCTTGTTTTTTTCTCAGTTAGCCCTATTTGATTTTTTTAACATTTTAATTTTTTTTAATAACTGCTTAAATAATTAAATATTAATTAATGCATTTGTGAGGGATGCGGGCCCCATCAAGTGCCCGGGCCCTAGGCGGCCGCCTAGTCCGCCTACTGGTTAATCCGGCACTGGGTCAAATTTAATTTAGTAAGTCTTAGGTGAAAGATTTGTCCTTCAGCTTTGTAGAAAAAAACCCTCAAGACCTTCATTAAAATGTAAATTACCTCAGCAGGTAAAAAAGTAAATATTGCGCAAAAATGACCCCTTTTTAATTATTTAAACAATGATCCCCTCATATGATTTGGATACTTTTTTGAAAATATCTTTTGTACTCACCTAAACTTTGATATAAAATTTGTTCCAACCTGTACGAATTTACATTTTGATTTACATGTAGTGTAATATTATTTTACTAGACTATGTAGAGTAATCTGTATTGTATAGATAATATTATTTAATAGTTTAAATAGTTGAAAACAAACATAAACAATTTAAAAATTTTGTCGTACACTTATTTTTTTAAATATTTTTGTACAACGATCCGAAACGAGCCTAACGATCTACATCCTCTTCAGCATTATCAAAATAAAAGAATCAGTAGATTAATGATGTAACAGACGCATCTGAGAGAGATGCACATTTTGTTGCTCTCCCTGTGTATGTATTTTTAAATATCCGGATCCCGAGTAGATAATTAAAAAAAACTTACCAAAAGGGAACGGCAGGAGGGCTCACGGCACTAGATGGTCTCTTTGGGGTACCCGAATGTTCCCCAAAATTAAAAAAAGACATCGCGAACGCAAATACAAGGTAAACTAAATTTTCCAGTGTCTTTGAAATTTTAAAAAATCCACACCTTAATTCATTGTCTAACGAAAAACTACACGATAGTCATAACGAAAAAACCGAACAAACGGTAACCAAATTGTTTATCATATTGACGACAACAACGCGATAAGTAAACAAAATCTTAACGTCACTCACTCCAACACTTACAACGATCAACTCTAGACTGAGGACGAGGAACGAGGACTGAGGAGGAGAATAATTGAAAATTGAATTGAGGAGAATCCCTACCTACACGGGCGCATGCATGATCATGATGCTTCAATTCGAAAATATACAGACTCTCTGGCTCATGGACCAGCCAACTGAGCCGGGATTCGCCATGTTTCTTCCAAAGATTCGGATGGTCAAGAAAGAAAGGAAAGTTACGCAAGTCGTTGATTGGACAAATTGTGGAAAGATGAATATTGATTTTTAAGGGTAGTAAGAGCCACGTGTATGACATCTGATTTCCGGTCATAAGACTTAAAAAAGATGTCCTGAAACTACATTTATTTTCTTGTGGCATATTTAAATTAAATATGTTTTATACAGTGTGAAAAAATAAAATTATTTCTGTCCTTTTTTCAAAAAATTATAAAAAACGCTAAGACCCGTCGATATTTATATAAATTTTTTGTTGTTAAGAGCAAACAGTAGCGATCAACAGGTAGCAACAAACGCGTTCCAAGATTGCGGCTCTAATTTTGAATATTTTGTCGAGATATTTGGCGCACATATTCGTAATATAATAAAGAATGGCGGTACAGAGCCCAATTTTAGAAATATGTTAGTATGTGGAAATTACTCTATAACTAAATAAAATATTGAAAAAAGGAGCCTGTACCGCCATTAAGAAAGACAAAAAAATACACTTTCTTCAAATAAACTTTTTTATCCCGTGCCTAGATTTTGTGTCACATTGGAACTACTAAACATAGATTTTTTTATAACAAGAAATCGAACGTCACTGACTTCAACATTTAGCGCCTATGTGTATAAAAATTATTGTTTTTCTACGGCCGTGATAAAAGAGCCACTTTCACGCACGCATTTCGTTTCCGAAAGTTGCACTTTCCCGCATGGCATGCGTGAAAGTAAATTTTCCCGCACAGCGTGCGGGAAAGTGAAACTAATACCTTGTAATATGGCATTATAATATATTATAATACATGCAATAAACTAATATTTAGATATTATTTACTAATTTATTTAAAATTTATCTTATTGTGTTCATGTTTTAATCAAATTAGCGCGATATTTCGATGAAATAAAATTATTTTGACAAATATTTAAAAGTCAGATCAGTAGACAATTACAATGGTTTTGAATCGTCGTCATGGAAACCAATATCGTCGTCGTGGTAACCCATTATATTGAAAGTTTGGTTTTGACAACCTTGTCAAAAGAATTAATTTGTGTATTTTCACTTCTAAATAAAAATTGATATAACTCTATTTTTTGTGGCTTTTTTCCAAACGTACGGCCCTAGAAAAAATATTGTCCCTAACTCATGCGGAAAGTGTCTTCCCCGCACTAGACTGCTTGCCCGAATTCCGCTATCGCGTCGTTCGGGTCAACGGCAGTCTCGTGCGTGAAAGTATCACTTTCCGCCCTAGTTAGGAAAATAACTATTTTGATGGTATAAACGTCACTGTCAGTGTCGAATTACCGACGCACTGTTGCCTCACGTTTGAAAGTTCGCAGAACTTTCGCAATCTTGGACCGCGTTTGTTGCTACCTGTTGATCGCTACTGTGTGCTCTTAAGCATAAATTTAAATGTACAGGGTGATTCACGAAATTTATTTTTATAAGCTTTAATTTTAATGGAACACCCTGTATATTTTTATATTCTTAGAAAGTACTTAACAACGTCATTTTAAAAAACTGTCGGGAAGTAACATCATGTAGGGTCTATTATGAATAATACAAGGTGAAATTTAAAATTATTTATATGTAAATTCCGTCAAGACATAAATACAAAACCCAATATATTGATACTCACAGTTTATTCGCATAAGCTATGCACTATGGATGGATTTACTCTCATTCGCCTTTATCTTCCATTTTTTAAGCCATATTTGTATATTATTAAGGTCTTTCTGAAGGGTTCTGGATGCTGTATTTGGATCATGGTGAGAGGCTAGTACAGCAGTGTCATCAGCAAAAGTTGCACATGTTGTTTTGTTACTTGTGGGTAGGTCAGCAGTGTAGAGCAAGTACAATATCGGTCCCAAGACACTTCCTTGTGATACTCCGGCTTTTATTGGTCTTAGGCTTGTGTATTCATTATCCTGCTTGACTAGGAAATGTCGGTTGGAAATATAGCTTTTTAGGATTTGATAAAAAGGATGAGGAAGGTTTTTCTTTAGTTTAAAGAGCATACCAGCATGCCATACCTTGTCGAAGGCCTGACCAATGTCCAGGAATGCAGCAGAACAATACCTTTTATTTTCTAGATCACTTCTGATGTGTTTTACCAGTCTATGTACCTGTTCTATCGTTCCGTGTTGTGTTCTGAACCCAAATTGGTGTTGGGGAATTAGTTTCCTTTCTTCTATAACTGGGGATAATTGTTTAAGGAGAAGTTTTTCCAAAATTTTTGATAGAACAGGTAGCAGGCTTATTGGTCTGTATGAAGTCACCTGAGTTTTATCTTTCCCTGGCTTAGGTATGAGAATAATTTGAGCAACTTTCCCTTGTTCTGGGTAGTAACCTAGCCTAAATATTGCATTAAATACTTGCGTTATCATTTTCAGACCTTTGCATGTCAATTGCTGCAGTACTTTCCCGTTAATCAGGTCATACCCTGGAGCTTTTTTTGGACTGATTTCATGCTGGATCATATTTCTAACTTCTTTAGTGGTGATTTTTTGTATAGGTTTCTTCCTCTGTGTCACCATCTTCCATGGGATGTGGCTGGAATACATTAGTGAGGTGATTTGCAAATGCTTCGGCTTTTTCCTTATTATTGCTACACCAGTTTCCCTCTTGGTTTCGTATTGGTGGTATTTGTTGTTTCGGGTGTTTGATTTTTCTCGTGGCCTTCCAACGGGAATATTCACTATCTGCATTTGCTGATAAACCTGTAAGATATTCTTGTATTTTGTTATTTTTGATATTATGCAATTGTAGTTTAATTTCCTTGGTGATTTTATTTAATTTCGTCTTGTTCTCAGGTGTTCTTTTTCTTCGCCACTCCTCCTTTATTTTTCTCTTTCTAGCAATCATTTCCTTCATTACAGTTGGGCAATTATCTTTCAATTCTGTTTGGTAGCAGTCAGGGGTAGCACACCAAGCAGCTTCTTGTATAGATTTTTGAAGATTTTCTACTGTTGCGTAGATGTCACTTTCTGTTTTCAATGGGATGTTTATGTCAATTAGTTCATCTAGTTTAGTCTTGAAAATGCTCGCCTGTTTTGTTACTGTATAGTGATGGTTGTTTAGTACTGTTTGTTATTTGTGCATACCATGTCGCGATTACGCTAGAGTGGTCAGAGGGTAGATCGTAACAAGATTCTACTTTTGCCAATTTAACATTAATTCCTTTAACAATATAGAAGTCGAGTAGATCAGGTATTTTTGCATTGTCGGTAGGCCAGTAAGTTGGTTCCCTTGTGGTGAGGTAATTTGCATTGGTCGCATTTATAGCTTTAAGAAGTTCTCTGCCTTTTGTGTTAATAATTCTGGATCCCCAGGTAGTATGCTTAGAATTAAAATCTCCTCCTCCTATAAATCTATTTCCTAATGTTTTAAAGAAATTTTCAAACTGTTCCGTTTTGTTATTGTGCTTTGGCGGACAGTATATAGCTGATACTGTTAGTGGGCCTAGTTGATCTTCCACAACAATGCTGGTGGCCTGTAGATAGTCGCATTCATGTTTTTGTATTTCGTAGTGCTTTAGTTTATTACTAACTATTATTGCAGTGCCTCCATGTGCTTTTTCGTTGGGATGTTGCGTATGATAAGTTGTAAATCGTGGAATATTAATGTGGTTTTTGGATGTAAAATGAGTTTCTGTAATCAGCATTATGTCAATTTTTTGTGTGTTAATAAATAGTTTTAATTCTTCTACATGTTGACTTAAGCTATTGGCGTTCCATAATACTAGCTTTAGTAACTGAGTCATTTCTGGTTGAGAATCATGGTCAGGAGGTTGAGCATAGTGCTCATTTGTTCCGTCAGTTTTTTTAACATGTCTTTCAGTTCTGACATGTCTGTGTGGTTATTAGTTTGATTTGGTATGTGTTGTGTAGTAGTTTGGTTGGAGGCTTACTGGTTATCTGCTTGCGTTGCTTGTGCATATGTTATTCCAGGTTGCACGTAGTTGACTGTTGTAGTTCTATCTTGGTTTGTCCTCGCGTTGTGTCGTCTCAAGTTAGGGAATTTAAGTTTTTGTAATTGTTTGTGAACTTCACACCCTCTATAATTTGCGGGGTGATTTTCACCACAGTTAGCACATTTAACATTACTGTCTCTGGTTTTCCTTGGACATTCTTTAGTGTAATGAGGTTCTGCGCATTTGACACAGCACGGTTGTTTATTGCAGAAGTTTTTTGTGTGGTTGTATTTTTGACATCTACTACATTGCGGAATTATTCTCTTGACATGCGGTGCTTCGAATTCTACTATGGAATGCATTACTTGTTTAATGTTATAGATGTCCTTGTTATTATCTTTTGTTTCTAGATCAATGTAGAACATAGGCAGCGATTTTTTTGTTTGATTATGTAGTATATTCCATATATTTATAACATTATGGTTTTTGGTTTTAAGATCTTCTTTTATCTCTTCTACATTTGTCGTGGGGTGCATGCCTTTAAGAACAACTCGGTAGTGTCTTTCACTTTTAGGTTTATAACTGTGGAAGTCCGTGTTTTTTGTTTTTAGAGCATTTATTATGGCGGTGTATGCTTTGTCTGATTTTGGTTGAATTTTTATTTGTTCGCTGTTGATAGCTTTAGTGATAAAATCATTTTCTGCTACTTGTTGCAATAGATCGATAAGAGGCTTGCAGATCTGCACGCCTGATACAAATATTCGAGGTGGTTTTGGTTTTGCATCTGTATTTTTAACTGTGTCCTCCAAATTGTCACTTTCATCTATTGAACTTAGTGCTTCAAATTGATTTTGTGTTGTTATAGGTTTACTTAACCACTACTCACCAAGTTTTGTTTGTCTTTTGTTACTTCTAGGCATTTCTGGACTGCTTCTTAATCTTTTTCCGGTAACCTCATTCCATTGCTGTTCTTCAATACTGGCTGTTTGTTCATTTGTTTGGTTTATTTGTAGTGAATCATTAGGCTGTTGGGAACAAGTGGGAATTTGTATAGGATTTTGGATCATTGGAGCCATGGTTTTTACATTTTGTTCATAATTTGGTTGGGAATAAAAGCCTGTTGAAAAGTTGTTCATGTTACCTGCTCGGTTGATACGCCACAGAAATCTCTAACATCATTGCTGACGATAACTCGCTGCTAACAGCTTTCAATGAGCGAATGTTCTTTTACTTATTAACGTTAAAAATTAAAATGTTATTAATAAAATAAAAACACTCGTAAAATCCGCAATAACTAATTGCTTTGTTTAAAAAACTTTAAATACATTCACGAATTTTTAGACACAATAAAATAAAAATAATATAAAAATATATAAAAATAATAATAATAATAATTTCATATGGCATTTTTGTCGGGGAGATCCTTTCGGACAGTTCCGGCACCATTTACATCTTTAACCCTGTTTTAAGTAACTAGTGCCGATGTACACTAGCCCAGGGGGACCGACGGCTTAACGTGCTCTCCGAGGCACGGTGAGACGGCTCGTGTCATTATTGGAAATGAAAATGGTTTGTCTTTGGCAGGGCTCGAACCCACGTGCACTGGCGTATGAGGCCAGCGATTATGCCGTTACTCCACGGCCGCTCAAATAATAAACATCAAATAAGCATTTTCTAGAATGAAAAAGAAATATCGAGGTACCTCTGTTAAAAAGGTTAAAAGGTACCTCTGTTAAAAAGGTTAAAAGGTCCTCCTTTTAAATGCATAAATCAAAGTCGGCAAACAAAAAGGATCTGTTAAATTTAATAAATAGGCAAGGAGCTGAAAACAGTCCGGTGACAAAATTATGTCACATTGCCCCCTCCTTAAAAGAAGGTTCCTCCTGGAACCTTGGCGGGACTCGAACTGGATGCCGGTATCTGCAACTGGACGCTCTTTTACAACTCCTAGTTGTATAAAAGTGGCAGGGGACGGTCTTCGCTCCGCACCAGTAACTATGCGGATTGCAACAGACTAACACCTGGACCTCGGTGTCTTGGAAAATTTCTTCTACCATATTTTGGATACCTCTCCAGTCTAATTGGTAGCATTCTAACTTTGGTATGGCTAACTTTTGCACGTCGGACTCCAACACGTGCTCTCTCAATTGAATTAATGCATCCCATACATCTTGGTAGGTAGGTTGGTCGTGGACAGTGTCTTCTGTTACCAGATAGAATAGGTAACGTGATACATCTTGGAGTTTCAACGTTTTGCCAGGAGCTGGCAGTTGGCATTGAAGTACTGCAACTCGACCAAACTTCCTTCGAAAGGCGGATGCCAACCCTCGTGCGTACTGGCCGGAATGGTATGGGCCAGTGAATAGTCATCGGGAAGTGGAGTAGATCTCGCTTTTCTTCAGTGGTAACACCATGTCTCGCTTTACCGGTACCTCTATAGCCCCCCATGAACTCGTCAAACGCGAGGTCAGGTATTTCTCGAACTTGGTTTACTTCCACTTCTTCATCTACGTCGTAGTCTCCCTCGTACGCCGCCAACCGGTTATGGTGGATTATCATCGGCTTTCCCCTAGGAATCTTGCTTATTCGGTAGATAACGTCATTAATTTTCTTGACAATGAGGTACGGGCCTTCCCAGAACTGCTGCAACTTGGGAGAACAACCGGCTCGCTTCTTTGGATTATAAAGCCAGACTTTGTCGTTCTCCTTGAAACATCCCTTTTCGGCTTGGGTATCGTATCGTTTCTTCATTCGGTCACTAGCGATCTGAAGATGGGAACGGACCAACTCGTGTATATCGTCCATTCTTCTTCGCAATTCATTTACAAAATCCTCACCAGCCACATCTTCTCCAGGTCGACATCCAAACTCTAAATCACAGGGTAGATGCATCTCGCGTCCAAATAGAACTTTTGCTGGTGTTTGTTCCGTTGTTTCATTAACAGCAGATCTATAGGCCATTGCGAAGAACGGAAGGTACTGGTCCCAGTCTCGTTGATGATTAGACGCCATCTTTGTCAAATACTTGCGACTGTCTTATTCATACGCTACACCATTCCACAGTGGCGGCTCGTACCACTTTAAGAAGGTAGTGCCAGAACTCGGGCAGCCGCCAAAATTTTTAGTGATGGATTCACGATATTGTTAAAAAAGGTATACTGACAACAAAAACTAAAAAAATATGCGCGGATACTTTTATCTTATGTATCTTAAATTTATTGATCTGAGGTGCCAAGCAATTGTCCAACATTGATCAAAAGAGTTCCGTAAATTAATTAATAATAAAAACCTCTTAACCTACTACCAGCATTTACTGCTGATAGTGATAGTGCTTGAAAATTGTTATTACGATTTAGTCTCTATTTACCAATTTATAAAAATAATACTATTTCATTATTCACACACATGCAAAAATTTTTATAATGTCACTTTTAAAGTTTACGATGTATGAAGTTCATTCTTCTACTTTTTCGTTGCGAAGATTTCAATGACTTTATAATTAAAATTATCAATACAATTTACAAAATGCTTTTCTGCAGATAGCATACCTAAAGCACTATGTTTTAACATCGAAAGCGTTCTTAAAATACTTAAAAGTTTAATAGTTTCTTCAAATGTGCTTTTTAAACCTTCCCTCTACAATAAAACCGATAGCCAAACAGCCCCAGAGGTAGTACTTAATTCGTCTCGCTAATACAGTACTTACTTCTAATTCAGTTTTAAACCGAGTTTTGCTTAAAAATTAAAATTGTCTCCATGTTTCATTAAGAAATGATTCGAAAAACTGATGCTTATAAGCAGAAAACTTCTCCGACATAAATAAATTAGAAGCAACTAAATGTCCGGAGAAGGTAGACCTTTGAAAGATCTGGTACTTTGGCGCTAAAATTGACCAGCACCTTAAATATGCCTCTATTTTCTGAATTTTCTTTTTCGTCGTGACCTCTTAAAGCTAACTTGAAAGCTCCACAACACCTTATAACAGTCATGTCAAAGATACGGCCCGCGGGCCGCATCCGGCCCCCGGGCCATACCAATACGGCCCGCGATCGCAATGTGTCACAGAAAGAAGAATCATGTTTTTTAGAGCTTTTAGATTTCACTCGATTGCTTGAATAAAATAAATTTTTTCTTAATGTATTTTTATTATCCTTAGAAACTACCAAGATTAAAAATTTTAACATAATTTGGCAAAATCCGATCATTTTAGCAGTGGCTTAATATAATTTCATATATAGTGACATCGACAACACTGCGAACTTAACTTAACGAACACATCACAGTCATCACAACACCACTGATATGTACTACGCTTAAAATGGCGACTCTGTACTTTTCAACTTCAAAGGCGGCATCAGGGAGTGTCCTTGCTGTTCGTTTATTATGCTGTGGTCTAGACTAGAACCTTCCTTATCGATATAAAAGAAGTGCGTCGACGTGTCACGTGAGTCAGTTGCGAAGTAGTGGTTGAGAAGGTATTGTACATTTGTTTGTGTCGTGCGTGTGCGATATCCATAATTGTGTCCAGTTCCATATTTGTTACGATTTCGGCATAATGTCACAAAAACGTAAAGTTGATAGTGAACGTAGAGTTTTTCAGTCTAAATGGGAAAATGCATATTTTTTCATAGAATGGAAAGGTAAACCACTGTGTTTGATTTGCAATCAAACAGTTGCTGTTTGTAAGGAGTTTAACTTGAAGAGACACTATGATACGAATCATAAATCAAAATTCGATTGTTACACTGAAAAAATAAGAATGGACAGATTGTCATCTTTAAAATCTAAACTTCAAGGTCAACAATCGATGTTTACTAAAGCTAATACTGAGAGCGAAGATGCCCTGAAATCAAGTTTTATTATTGCATTAGAAATCGCGAAGAGATCAAAACCTTTCACTGATGGTGATTTTATTAAAGACTGTATGTTGAAAGTTGCCGATGTTTCATTTCCATTTCAAAAGTCAATAATTCAAAATATTTCGCTGTCAAGAAACACTGTTGCTTCAAGAATAAATGATTTATCTCAAAATTTGGTTCTTCAACTGAAGGAGAAAATTAAGGAATTTACAAACTTTTCACTGGCTGTTGATGAGAGCACTGATACTGTTGATACAGCTCAACTTGCTGTTTTTATACGAGGTATTAACAGTAACTTTGAAATAACTGAAGAACTATTAAAGTGCGTTCCATTGACAGGTACTACAACAGCAAATGATATTTATTCTGCATTGGAGCATTTGATGGCAGAATATGGACTCGATTGGAATATACTTAGCAGCACAACTACGGATGGCGCTTCTGCCATGGTTGGCCAACATTCGGGCGTTGTAACTAAATTAAAACAGAAAACATCAGGAAATTTTGTGGGATTTCACTGTATAATTCACCAGGAATCATTGGCATCCAAACATTTAAAAATGGACCATGTCATGCAACCTATAATTAAAATAGTAAATTTTATAAGGAGCAGAGGACTAAATCACCGACAGTTCAGGCAGTTTTTACAAGATTTGGACGAAAAGTTTTCTGATGTCCCTTATTTCACCGAAGTTCGTTGGCTCAGTCGAGGAGTAGTTTTAGAAAGATTTTTTGCATTACGTGACCCTATTCAAGCTTTCATGTTAGAAAAAGGCAACCCAATTGATTATGACAATGACTGGTGGGTTGATTGTGCCTTTTTGGTAGATATGAATAAACACTTGACTGATCTGAATGTAAAGTTACAGGGTAAAAATCTGATTGTCACTCAAATGTACTCATGTATTCAAGCCTTTGAAACAAAGTTGAGGCTGTGGGAAAATCAGGTAAAAAATCAAACTTTGGATCATTTCCCTCATTTAAAATCATTTGGCACAGTGGATCAAAAAAAATTGGATCAATATTCTCAACTTCTGCAAAATCTTATCACGGAATTCAACAATCGTTTTGAAGACTTCCACAAAATGAATGAAATGGAATTCCCAATTTTCAACAATCCATTCAATTTTGAAGCTTCACAGGCACCAGTTCATTTGCAAATGGAGTTGATAGATCTTCAATCGGACAGTATTTTGAAAGAAAAATTTAAAGAGGTTAACGCACTTACATTTTATACACAATATTTCAAGAGTTTGGATAACTACCCGGAATTAAAAAAGCATGCAGCACGCATTCTGTGCATGTTTGGTAGCACCTATTTATGTGAGCAGATGTTTTCCGTCATGAAAATAAATAAGAACAAACATCGCACAAGACTTACAAATGAACATCTCCAATCAATTCTTAAAATAAATACAACGAATATGATACCTGACATCAATGAGCTTGTCAAAAACAAGAGAAGTCAGGTATCTGGATCCTCGAGCTCAAAATAATTACCCTCTTTTATAACTTTGATATGATTTTTAACAACCGTATATTATAAGTATACTATTAAATAAAATGTTATAATAATTCAGTACATTTTTTTTTATTTGAATCTGGCCCGCCGACACATTCTGAATTTAATATATGGCCCTCTGCAAAATTGAGTTTGACACCCCTGCCTTATAACATTTGTAGTTTTTTTTCTAGCGAAAAACCACCAAAAAAATTTTTTAAGATACTAATCTTCATTGTCAATTAATAAATTAAACTTAAGAAATAATCAAAATATTATCAAAATAACCACGATCATGATGCACTAAAAGTTTAATTATAAATACAAAAACGTTTTAACAGAAAATATACATAATAAAAGCGACAAACCAGCACGTAAAGAAACTCAAAATAAATAGACCTTACATCATACCGTCGTGCCTGGCACAGAGATTCTAATTTTAAGGTATACTAATAGTCCAATGTAGCTCTTTCTCTGACACTTACATAGAATGCTCGTAAAATCTTTCTCTCTCTACTCGTGCCGGTACTGACTTCGGCACGAAGGAGATTCTCCTGTCGAAAACTCTCCGCTATCGGCAGGGATTGTATTACTCCCATAGTTGCCATATTTTATATAATTTATGAAGATCAAAAGAAATACACACAAAAAAATTAACAGGAATTGAAGATAAAAAATATGTTTCTGTATAGTTAGCAAGGTAGTGCCATGGCTCTATGGCACTACCTCACTAGCCGCCACTGCCATTCCATCCGATTGCGGGTGATAGGTCGTGGTTCTTGTCTTCTTCATGCCTAGTTTATCACAGATTCCCTGAAATAGATCGCTCTCAAAGTTCCTTCCTTCTAAAATAGGCACAAAATATGCATGTTTCTTTAAAAATATGCAAAATTTAGTAAAGTTCTCAAATATGCGAAATATGCATGCAATATGCATTTAGCATAAAATCCGCTCCCTATATATATATATATATATATATATATATATATATATATATATATATATATATATATATATTATATATATATTTTATATATACAGCGTGTCTACTTGAGTTGGAAACATATGGGAAACTTTTTTATTATTAATTTTACGAAAAAAAGTTACTTCTTTATAAAAAGTTCTGCATGCCCCAAAACCTAAGATTCAATCATCAGATATCAAATTTTCTGAATATTATACGAGGTATGTCAAAAAATATGAACTTCGTTCAAGAGTAAAGTACCTTTATTTCTCTCAATATCGAAAATGCTTATTCTGAAAAGTTGTTTGGAAATAAAAACTAAGCTCAAATATGCAATTACATGCTTCTAATTGCAAAAAAAATATTTTCCAAATTTTTCTCAAATTTATTGATACTAACTTCGTTTTGATTCATTACACATACGATAACTCTTTTATTATTACTTTTACGAAAAAAAGGTATTCTTTATAAAAAGCTCTGTAGGTCATATGGCCGAAGATGCAACCAACAGATATCACATTTTATTAATTTTATACGAGTTATGTCAAGAAATATGAATTTCACTCTTTATTTATTAAGTACCTTTATTTTTCACAATATTGAAAACAGTTATTACAAAAGTTGTTTAGAACTAAAAACTATGTGTCAATATGCAATTACATCCTTCTAATTGAAATACTGTGAAATATAAAGGTGCTATAATATTGAACGAATTTCATATTTTTTGACACACCTCGTATAAAATTAATAAAAGTTGATATATCATGGTTGTGTCTTAGATTTTAGACCATGCAAAGCTTTTTACGAAGAATAACTTTTTTTCGTAAAATGAATAATAAACGAGTTATCATATTTGTAATAATTAAAAACAATGTTGGGTATCCTTAAATTTGAGAAAAAATTTTTTTTTCAATAAGAAGCATGTAATTGCATATTTGATCTTAGTTTTTAATTCCAAACAACTTTTTATCATAAGAATTTTCGATATTGAGAGAAATAAAGGTACTTTACCCTTGACCGAAATTCATATATTTTGACATACCTCGTATAATATTCAGAAAATTTGATATCTGATGATTGAATCTTAGGTTTTGGGGCATGCAGAACTTTTATAAAGAATAACTTTTTTTCGTAAAATTAATAATAAAAAAGTTTCCCATATGTTTCCAACTCAAGTAGACACGCTGTATATATATATATATATATATATATATATATATATATATATATATATATATATATATATATATATAAACTAGAAATGATCACAGCTGATTAGTAATTATCAATTTACAAATTATTGGGTTAACAGCTGAAATGGAAGACTCAGTGTACTCTTTTCTACGATTCCAATATTTCGTTAACAGTCGTTAACATCATCAGGGACGCTGAAATAATATTAAAGGTATAATAGTGAAACTGGGTATTAAAAAATAACTCACCAGTTTGAGATTTTAGTCAACGATGTTATAAATGTGTAAAAAAGCGGCATTAACAAAAAGAATTGCAGTGAATGTTATTAAAAATTAAAAATATAACAAATAAAAAAGATAAAAATGGAACTATAATATAAATAACTATGCTAAAAACCACTAATTATTAAAATCTTTTAAATTTGTCGCACAGAAAGGTATTAGAGACAATTATGTCAATATACTGTCAATTATGACAGAAATAGGTAGTATTATGAACTAGAATCTAAACTAAAATCTTTATTGACATTTAAGTTTTTATCAAGTTCAAGAAGGAAAGAATATATCTCTGTTAATTGCTTAATATCTGTTCTTTTATTAATTGTTTGTTCATTCTGATAAATAAATGCCATTTCAAGAAAATTTCTTTTGTGATAGTTCTTTTCATTTGTTAAAATTTTTACAGATTCAAAGTCCATATTATGGCTTTCATTTACAACATGTGTAGCTAAAGAGCAACTGTCTGGATATAATCTACAATCACTTTTATGACTTGTCATACGATCTTTGACTCGTCTAGTTGTCTGGCCTATGTACTGTTTGTCACAATCCATACATGGTATACTGTAAACTACATCAGTTAATAGCTCTTTTGGAGATCTATCTTTCATCTTTGAAAATAAGTTATTAATAGTTAAAACTGGTTTACTAGCTATTTTGATGTTTAGCTCGTTTTTTACAATTCGTGTGAGTTTTGGTGTAATCTCTCTAATGAAAGGCAAAGAGATGAATGAAACTACTTCCGGAATGACAACACTATTATTGTTAGCTGTATTATGATTATCTACAATAGTTGGTGTGATAGATGGAGTGTTAAATAATAACTGTTTTAACATTACAGGAGGATAAGAATTGTCTAAAAACATGTTATATAGTTTTTTTAGATTATTTTGATGGAATGATTGATCAGCAATTCGTTCAATCCTAGTTCGCATTTGTTTTACTAAGTTAAATTTTATTGAGTGTTTATGGTAAGACCAATAATTCAGGTATCTACCTGAACTTATTGGTTTCATGTACCAATCAACTAAGATAGTATTATTTTTTGTGCGATATAATTTGGTGTCTAAAAAAGGAATGGAACAATGGTCATCCTCTACTTCAACTGTAAATTGTATATGAGGATCAAAGGTATTAAAAACAAATAGCAATTCATCTGTACTATTAGTAGGTATAGCTAAAATTAGGTCATCTACATATTTTTTGACAAAGAAAGGTGTAAAAGGTAGTACAGGAATAACTATATCTAACAAATCATCCATCATATAAGCAGCCAATATAGGACTCATTTTAGCTCCCATAGGGGTACCAAAATTTTGTTTATATATTGTGTTGTCGAATGTAAAATAATTATTTTCAAATAAGAAAATTATCAGTTCTAGGAAAGTATTTTCATTAATTTTACAATGGTTGGAGATATCATTCCAGTGTTTTGTTATAGAACGTAAACAAGCCTCTAAGTAAACATTACTAAAGAGAGAAACCACATCTAAACTTACAATCACAAAATCATTTGGTAGTTTTAAACCATTAAATTTGTCTTTTACTTCAAAAGAATCCTTAATATAGTATTCATTTTGATAATTGTAAGCATTAGTTAAGATTTCTGTAACAAGAGTGGCAATTCCTTCAGTGGGTGTTCCTATAGATGACACAATAGGTCTTACTGATAATATAGGTTTATGTATCTTGGGCAATGCATAAAATTTTGGTATGACACTTTTATAGGATGTTAAAAGTTTTTTAGCATGAAGGTCAATAAACTTTCTATTATGTAAAGATTTAACTAAGTCATTACATTTACGTTCCAAAGATAATGTAGGGTCTGTATTTATGACTCTGTAAGAAGTGTTATTTTGAAGTAATTCTTTGGAAAGGGCTATATACTGACTTTTGTTCATAATAACTGTTACATTGCCTTTATCAGATTGAGTTACCATTAACTCTGGATTAGATTTAAGAAATTTCTTAGTCTTACAATAAAGATGATGGAAAAAAGTGTCTGTTTTATAGTTATTAGTGACATAATTTGTGATAATATTAGTAGATCTGGCTGTTAGTACACTTCTTTTTATATCATCTCTCATGTAAGACGAGATTAAATGAACATCTGCTAAAAGGTGTTTTATGGAAATATCATGACCAACCTTAGGTTCGATACTAAATTTAGGACCCAACGATAAAAACTTTACAATGTCTGAAGGAATGTCAATATCACTCAAGTTTTTTAACCAAGTACCATTAACTTTTAAACGGTTTTCGCAATACTCAGATTTTAGTTTGTCTAACTTTCTTTGTTGTACATTTTTAGTGTCATGAAATATTTTATTATAAATTCTTAACTGTCTACTTAAAAAATTAGTAAAGATAAGTTCATTACTGTTTGTGACAATAGTTGTTTTCAATTTCTCTAAGTAACGTTCAAAATTATGAATAGTTTTATGATTGGAGTTAATTTCATAATTTAATAATTTTGTACATAACCTTTTTGTGTCTCTGTGAAGATCCGTTTTCTTAATTGGTTCTTGTCTTAGAATCAAATTATCTACTGGCTTAGTGGCTCCTTGCAAATGTTTAGGTAGTAATCCCATTTTTCTACAGTTTAATAAAAATTGTCTACGATTATATTCAACTGCCAATTTCCTTTTAGTTTTAGCCCATTGCTTCAATGCCTTTACTACTATTTCACCATATTGATTACGGATGTCGGTGTAAAAACCCATATCAAGATTTATAAACATTTATACCAGTTATTATGAACAAAAGTCAGTATATAGCCCTTTCCAAAGAATTACTTCAAAATAACACTTCTTACAGTCATAAATACAGACCCTACATTATCTTTGGAACGTAAATGTAATGACTTAGTTAAATCTTTACATAATAGAAAGTTTACTGACCTTCATGCTAAAAAACTTTTAACATCCTATAAAAGTGTCATACCAAAATTTTATGCATTGCCCAAGATACATAAACCTATATTATCAGTAAGACCTATTGTGTCATCTATAGGAACACCCACTGAAGGAATTGCCACTCTTGTTACAGAAATCTTAACTAATGCTTACAATTATCAAAATGAATACTATATTAAGGATTCTTTTGAAGTAAAAGACAAATTTAATGGTTTAAAACTACCAAATGATTTTGTGATTGTAAGTTTAGATGTGGTTTCTCTCTTTAGTAATGTTTACTTAGAGGCTTGTTTACGTTCTATAACAAAACACTGGAATGATATCTCCAACCATTGTAAAATTAATGAAAATACTTTCCTAGAACTGATAATTTTCTTATTTGAAAATAATTATTTTACATTCGACAACACAATATATAAACAAAATTTTGGTACCCCTATGGGAGCTAAAATGAGTCCTATATTGGCTGCTTATATGATGGATGATTTGTTAGATATAGTTATTCCTGTACTACCTTTTACACCTTTCTTTGTCAAAAAATATGTAGATGACCTAATTTTAGCTATACCTACTAATAGTACAGATGAATTGCTATTTGTTTTTAATACCTTTGATCCTCATATACAATTTACAGTTGAAGTAGAGGATGACCATTGTTCCATTCCTTTTTTAGACACCAAATTATATCGCACAAAAAATAATACTATCTTAGTTGATTGGTACATGAAACCAATAAGTTCAGGTAGATACCTGAATTATTGGTCTTACCATAAACACTCAATAAAATTTAACTTAGTAAAACAAATGCGAACTAGGATTGAACGAATTGCTGATCAATCATTCCATCAAAATAATCTAAAAAAACTATATAACATGTTTTTAGACAATTCTTATCCTCCTGTAATGTTAAAACAGTTATTATTTAACACTCCATCTATCACACCAACTATTGTAGATATTCATAATACAGCTAACAATAATAGTGTTGTCATTCCGGAAGTAGTTTCATTCATCTCTTTGCCTTTCATTAGAGAGATTACACCAAAACTCACACGAATTGTAAAAAACGAGCTAAACATCAAAATAGCTAGTAAACCAGTTTTAACTATTAATAACTTATTTTCAAAGATGAAAGATAGATCTCCAAAAGAGCTATTAACTGATGTAGTTTACAGTATACCATGTATGGATTGTGACAAACAGTACATAGGCCAGACAACTAGACGAGTCAAAGATCGTATGACAAGTCATAAAAGTGATTGTAGATTATATCCAGACAGGTGCTCTTTAGCTACACATGTTGTAAATGAAAGCCATAATATGGACTTTGAATCTGTAAAAATTTTAACAAATGAAAAGAACTATCACAAAAGAAATTTTCTTGAAATGGCATTTATTTATCAGAATGAACAAACAATTAATAAAAGAACAGATATTAAGCAATTAACAGAGATATATTCTTTCCTTCTTGAACTTGATAAAAACTTAAATGTCAATAAAGATTTTAGTTTAGATTCTAGTTCATAATACTACCTATTTCTGTCATAATTGACAGTATATTGACATAATTGTCTCTAATACCTTTCTGTGCGACAAATTTAAAAGATTTTAATAATTAGTGGTTTTTAGCATAGTTATTTATATTATAGTTCCATTTTTATCTTTTTTATTTGTTATATTTTTAATTTTTAATAACATTCACTGCAATTCTTTTTGTTAATGCCGCTTTTTTACACATTTATAACATCGTTGACTAAAATCTCAAACTGGTGAGTTATTTTTTAATACCCAGTTTCACTATTATACCTTTAATATTATTTCAGCGTCCCTGATGATGTTAACGACTGTTAACGAAATATTGGAATCGTAGAAAAGAGTACACTGAGTCTTCCATTTCAGCTGTTAACCCAATAATTTGTAAATTGATATATATATATATATATATATATATATATATATATATATATATATATATATATATATATATATATATATATATATATATGTAATTAGGTAATATTGACTGATACTATGTAGATTATAGTTTTGTTTTGGGGTTGCAGTCATTTATTTTTTAGGGGCAGGATAAGTAAAACTCTGTGTTATTACCTAGCTTTCGCAAAATATATTTGCTTCTTCAGGGTAAGCTGAAATGAGTATGTTATAAATACAATGAAATTAAGTTAAAATTATTATAAAATTGTAAGTCTTTTTTGTTATTTTTTATACAATGTATTTTAACTTAATTTCATTGTATTTATAATATACTCATTTCAGCTTACCCTGAAGAAGCAAATATATTTTGCGAAAGCTAGGTAATAACACAGAGTTTTACTTATCCTGCCCCTAAAAAATAAATGACTGCAACCCCAAAACAAAACTATAATCTATATATATATATATATATATATATATATATATATAATATATATATATATATATATATATATATATATATATATATATATATATATATATATATATTGATGCACGTTAAGTTGTGACTTCCGGTATACAGAAGAGGCTGTCCGACTTCCACCTTTTCTACTAGGAATTATTTTTTAAAAATTGTGTATTTGGTAAAAGGGGGGCTTATAAAATGGGTCTACCTATTGAGGGGAAAGGATTTACCAAAATAAATTTTGTATATATATACGTATATACCGAAGCGTACAGCATACGTTATGGCTTCCATATATAGGGTAGTTCAAGGTGCGTTGTCACTTCCAGCGGTGTTGTCATATTTTGGAAGTCACAACGACTCGTCTGCTGATTTACCTCTTACTTTAAGCGTAATGTGTGGTCTTTTGAAACTTTTACTGTGAATACAGTTGTGAATGCAATTCTATGTTTTAAAGTTGTCTATTTAAATTAAAAGATTGATATTCTTTTGATTAAACAGGTTTACAAAAAAAATACATTTCGGAATATTTGACGAAACCATATGACTAGGGGGTTTTTGGGGTCGCTGGTCACGAATCCGGGGTCCGCTGACCTCTATCACGTCAGGTAATGGTAATCTCAAGGTCAAATCAAGATAAACCGACAGTCGCTCTGAAAAAGTTTAATAGGGGGTTTTTGTGGTCGCTGATGACGAATTTGTGTCCGCTGACCTCTATCACGTCTAGCTCAAGGTCATTTCGAGGTCAAATCAAGATAAATGGACACGATCGCTCTGAAAAAGTATATTAGGGGGTTTTTGGGGTCGCTGATCACAAAACTGGGGTCCGTTGAGCTCAACCGCGACAGGTAAAGGTCATTTCAAGGTCAAATCAGTTTTGTGGACTTGTCCTGATTTGGCCTTGAAATGACCATTACCTTACGTGGTAGAGCTCAACGGACCGCAGTTTTCATGATCAGTGACTCCAAAACCCCTATATTTTCAGAGCGATTGTGTCGATTTATGTTGATTTGACCTTGAACTAGACGTGATAGAGGTCAGCGGACTAATGATTCGTCATCAGCGACACCAAAAACGCCCTAATATACTTTCTCAGAGCGACTGTCGATTTATCTTGATTTGACCTTGAAATGACCTTTACCTGGCGTGAAAGAGGTGAGCGGACCCCGGATTCGTGATCAGCACCCCAAAAACCCCCTTGTAACATGGTTTCGTCAAATAGTCCGAAATTTAGTTTTTTTTTGTAAACCTGTATTATTTATGATATGATTGATATTTATTTTACAAATACTAATATTTTATTATTGCTGCAAAATGGATTTTTTGGAATTAATTAAAAAAGTGTTATTGGTAAGTAATTTATTTATGAAAATTATATCAAAAATTTTAATAAATAAATTTGAACTTATAGGAAATTTTAATATTTATTATTTTTCTTGATTAAATTTTGAATTTTAGATTTTATTACAGGCACCGTCCTTTTAATTTTTGATGTAACAATAATAATGTGTAATAAGAAAATTAAATGGCTAAATACACCAGGTGGGGTTGAGCTGCTAAAAAGCTATCTAGATCCATCTTTTTAGAGCAGATTAGTCCCAGTCTGCTACTCGATACTATTGACTGTGCTTCTCCAGTTCTTTCTATCCTCTGTCTTTTTCTGCTAGTCTCTTATTCCTGCCCTATATAAATTTTCCTTTACTTCCTGTAACCATTTATTCTAGTTCCTCCGCGTCTCCTTCTAACTCCGGGTTTCCATTGTAAAATTGAGTTTATAGTTGTTACGCTACCTGCTCTCCATATATGCCCCAACCATCTAACACTGTGCTGAAATCTGAAAATCTGGAATAATATCTACCCGGGTCGAAACATTTTTTTTAATATATGAAAATAGTTATTTATGAAACAGTTCGTGAAGTATGCTTTTTACGAATGCACGTGATGTTTAGAGCACAAGCGACAACGGAGCGAGTGCTATACATCGCTTAAGTTCGCAAAAAGTACTTCACGCACAGTTTCATACAATATTTTATCTACGATAAACAAATAAAAAAAACTGTAACTCTTCATCACTGGAATTCATTCCTATTCTACAATTTTTAGAACTTATTTAAACATTCTAATTTCTTTCAAACCACAAAACTGTCAAATTTTTTTTTGTAATTTATTGCTCATTATGTCATCACCATGACAACGCGAAAGTTAAGGATATTTGATTATATGAAAGTGTGTCAAAAACAGTGCGAAAAAGTAAATACCGTTTAAAATACATTGTTACTTCACGCACACGTTATCCATTAAATAGATCGATGCAGATCGGCCTTATATCGGATCCTCTACTATTAGTCCGTTCGCTGACGGTAAAATATTGCAAAACCCATAAATTTTAAAAAACCGCTTAGATCAGGGGTGGGCAATTACTTTTAAGCGCGGGCCAAAATGAAAGTTTCAAAATGTCTCTCGGGCCGGAGGACTATACCGGATATGTACGCTGTGCCCACGCGAATTTTTTTGGTGTAGTTTATTCCCTGCCCAAGAAATAAATACTATAAGTATTATTTTAAAGCATTTGGACAAAGAAATTTGACTGTTAATAATTAGAAAATGGTAATAATAAATTGTCCTACTTGGGAATACATGCGAAAAACTTGTGCCCAGTAAAATATGTCACGTAATTGAAAAAAAAAAATGGTCATTATATTAAATCATAAGAAGATCCAGAAAAAGAACCAGATAAAAAATGAAGATATTGAGCAAGTGGACAAAATGAAATACTTACTTAGGAGTCTGGATTACGGAAGATTTAAATTCGAAATCATAAATTCGATCAAGAATAGAGCAATTGAGGGTAGACTTTTTGAAGATGAGGACATTTCTGAGTCACCAAAGACTCAATCTGCAAATCTGATATTAGTTGATAAAATGTTGTATATCCACTCTATTCTTTTTTATGGTGCCGAAGCTTGGATTGTTAATGCTGACTTAATGAGAAAGCCGGAAGCTTTTGAGATGTGGCTTTTTGGGAGAATTTAGAAAATACCATGGACCGATCATATACGAACAAAATGATGTTGCACGAAATGGAAAGAGAGAGAGAACTTTTGACCTCCATTAAAAGGAGACAGACAGCATATTTACGGCACATGCTCAGAAATGATATGTACGAGTTGTTCGAAGGAAAAAGGGGTCCTGGTAGACGACAAATATTCTGACTGAAAACATTTGAGACTGGACCGGGTTAAACACACAGACGCTTTTAAGAAAAGCAGAAAATAGAGACGAATTTGCAATGGTGTTTTAGCCAACCTTCATTAGTGGAGTCGGCGTTAGAAGAATAATAATAAATTAATGGTAATTAAATAAATCAGTTATTGAAAGATTTTATTTTCTTATTTATTTATATTTTAACGATACAAATTAATTTATATTGATACATATTTTGTAAATATACCTAATATTAAATAAAATTATAAAAAAAAAAGACAAACATTAAACGTTAAAATTAATAGAATACTCATTATAAGTATAACTTCTATAATAGTTAATGCGAAACGTGAAATCGCGAATGTTCATGTGATATTATTTCTTCAAAATTGAGATCCAAATCACATGTAGCAATCCTTAATACCGAGTGTAGATTTTCGTCAGTAATTTGTGATCGATATTTATTTTTCGTGGAAACCGTCAACGAAAAAGTTCTTTCACAAATACATGTCGAACCAAATAAAACTAGGTATTTTTGAACATAGTTTAAAAAATGTTTAAAATGTTCTGTATTCAAAGCACCGTAGAAAGCACTCAATTCGTTTGATTGAACATTTTCTTTTAATAAATTATTTGCCTGTAAGTCAATTCATTCTAGCTGAATTTCAACACGAGCTTCTTGCACATCGAAATTGAAAGGTTGACTAATTAATGACAAAGGTTTTTCAATAGCTTTGAAATCTTGAAATCTTCTTTGGAATTCAGTATGCAGGTCTTGTGTTACTGAACTATATTTAAGAAAATCAGAATTTTTCAATAATTCTCGTCGTGTTTGTAATGATGGGAAGTGGTTTAATATTTTTTTATTAAAGTTCTCAGCAAATAAGTTTAGTTTTATCATAAATGCTTTGACATTTGAGTGCATATTGAAAGCGAACTGGTTTTTCCCTTGTAAATTTACATTAAGTTCATTTAAATATTTTACAATATCTACAGAAAACGACAAATCGTTTAGCCATGCCTCATTTTGCAATTCAGGAAAATCATGTAGTTTTTCTTTTATCGACAAGAAGGATACTATTTCATCAAGCAAATATTGAAATCTGTCCAAAACTTTACCGATGCTAAGCCATCCCACCTCAGTGTAGTAAGGAATTTCGTAAAAGTCACTTTCAATTTCTTTCAAAAATTCAACAAACTGTCGATGATTTAAGGCACGTTCCCGGATAAAATTTACAACTTTTGTCACAACAGTAACGACGTGATTCAATTTTAAAACTTTTCTACATAACACTTCTTGATGAATAATGCAGTGTAAAAATAATATGTCTTGTTCTGGCTGCAACTGTTTTACTTTGTCGCTGATTCGTTTTAGTAAGCCCACATTTTTCCCTGTTAAACTAGGACAGCCATCCGTAGTGATGCTTACTATTTTGTTCCAAGGTAAATTTACTTTAACTAAACACTCTTCAACAGCGTTAAAGAAGTCTTCACCGGTAGTTGTATCTTTCATTGGATGCACACTAAGAAGTTCCTCGCGAATTTCACATTTTTTGTTAATGCCCCGAATAAATATTAATAATTGACTTGTGTCAGTAATATCGCAGGACTCATCCAACGCCAGAGAACAATATGTAAAATCAGCAATTATTGTTTTTAGCTGGTCGAGTAAATTTCCTGAAATATTTTCGATCCGTCGTACTATTGTTCTCCTTGACAGGCTTAAATTTTCAAAAATATGTTTTTTTTCAGGACAACATATCTCCGACACTTCTACCATGCACTGTTTAACAAATTCTGCTTCAGAAAAAGGTTTACATAACTTAGCAATTTTGTGTGCAATAACATAACTTGCTTGTGTGGTAGATTTCTCGATGTTACTTTGTTTGCTAAAAATATTTTGTTGTTTATTTAAGTTTTTTGCTAAGTTGTCTGCAGCATTTTTAAGTTCTTCTAAAGAAAACGATGCATATTTTGGATGTTTTGATGTAAAATGCCTCTTTAAATTATATTCCTTGAAAACAGCAATGGTTTAATGGCAAACTAAACAAATTGCTTTCTTACCAATGTTCGTAAAAAGGTATTTTTCTGTCCATGCTTCATTAAAATTTCTGCATTCCAAATCAACTTTTCTTTTTTTAGATTGTATCATTTTGCAAATGCTTACAAATAAATATTTTAATACAATAAAATAAAAACAATGTTTTCAAATTTTACTTACAAAATGTCCTCCACTTTTTCAATTTATTATATATTTGCAAAATAACACACACTGTATCAAAAGAAATATGAGGAGTAATAGGAAATACGACCAGTGCTAAATCAAAATAAACTTATACGCGTCTTTCGAAGTAGTTGTAAAACTTCGGCAAAAATCGGTAACAATGAATTTTATGCTGAAGTAGGTATTCCAAACAACCATACTTAATTCAGATTTAATAAATAAAGAATCATATTATTGGGACCAAAGTGCTGAGGTATTTAGATCATAAACTGTCAGTGATATGGTTGAAATAGATACCCAAACACCGAGTGCTTGTCTTGAGACCTTGAGAGTTAAATACGATTATTAATACCGAATAAACACTTATGAATCTCCGGGGACTTCCCTATATTTTAAAAGAAATTTAAAGTAAATAGTTACAATTAAACAGTTTTTAAAAATATAGTTAGCTAAGGCTGTTCGTAATTATAATACTCTCTATTATTTATATATTTAATAATTTATGTGAACACTATGCAAACTATTACTGTTGATTTCAACAAAATCACATAAAAGGGATTAAAAAGATTAGGTACTTGCGGGGTTTTTCAACGGGCCGGACAAAGTAAGCGAAAGGGCCGGACCCGGCCCGCGGGCCGGCTTTTGCCCACCCCTGTGCTATAGCCTTATTCTTTAACTATATCGCTGTAATAACATTGTTTCTAGACAGGTAAATTATCATTGTATACTGGGCGTACCAATCAAACTGGTTTTTTTTTTTTCAATTTTCACAACACCCTGTGGAATATTCTAGCCTTTATACAATATTGAAATTAAAACCCAACTATAGCCCCAGGTTTTCTTAACGTTCTGTTTGTTATTCATTCGCTTATGTTGGATAATAAAAAAGTTAGGGACTTTAACAACTAAACATGTTCTTTATCAATACATGGTGTTTCTAAATAAGTGCGACAAACTTTAAGGGGTAATTCTGCATGAAAAAATAATGATCGTTAACTTGATAAAGCTATGTCCGCAAATGCTTGCAAATATAAAATTCTTTTGCCAAACGATCATTATTTTTTCATGCAGAAATTACCCCTTAAAGTTTGTCGCACTTATATTTAGAAACACCTGTATCGATAAAGAACATGGCTAGTTGTTAAAGTCCTTAACTTTTTATTATCCAACGTAAGCGAATGAATAAAAAAACAGAATGTTAATAAAACCTGGAGCTATAGTTAGGCTTTGATTTAAATATTTTATAAAGGCTAGAATATTCCACAGGGGGTTGTGAAAATTGAGAAAAAAAAACCCAGTTTGATTGGTACACCCGGTATACAATGAAAATTTACCTGTCTATCAACAATATTATCATAGCTATTTTGTTAAAGAATAAGGCTATAACATATTAAAAAAAATTACTTAAATCGGACAACAGGTTTGGGAGATACGAGACATCAAAAATTACCCATTTTTTTGGGGTGCCCGTTTTTCGTGCCGGTGAGTGTAGATTAAATTAGACGTTCATTGTAAAAAAGGAAGTAAACAAAAACACGAGAAAAATGAATTTATATAAGTAAATAGGTAAGTAAATATTATAGATTAAAATAAGTACAGAAAATATATAATTATAGAGATATATAATCACTTATTGTACCTTCATTTAAGGCTAACTTTAAAAGTAAAGCAGATCTGCTATTATTCATGTTTAAAAACAAAAGGCACACAAAACACTAAGTACGATTAGGACCGCGAATCTACAACAGATAAATGTCTGGAAACCGTTACACAGGGTTGCCAAAAAACGGAAGTCACACCGAGCGGTGTGGTATACGGAAGACGCTACGCGTTGTGTACATAGCCTGTATAGTAGCACGGGAGCGACACTAGCGCTGGTGATATACCGTCGAACTAAAATCTGATCTTATGAGTATGTTAGATACGATATGACTTCCAGCGAAATTTTTAATATAAGCCTTCTGATACCATCTAGTAGCCAAATTCGTAAAAATATAGGCAAAACGTTGTGACTTCCGAAATCGGAAGTCATAACGGTATATATGAAGTAACAACGTATTACGAGAATCTACTTTGGAAGTCACATGGATACATGTATCAATATATATATATATATATATATATATATATATATATATATATATATATATATATATATATATATATATATATATATATATAGATATATATATATATATATATATATATATATATATATATATATATATATATATATATATATATATATATTTGTACAAATAGAGTTTTCTTTCAACTGACCGAATTGCCGTTATTCAAACATTACTATATATATATATATATATATATATATATATATATATATATATATATATATATATATTGATGCACGTTAAGTTGTGACTTCCGGTATACAGAAGAGGCTGTCCGACTTCCACATTTTCTACTAGGAATTATTTTTTAAAAATTGTGTATTTGGTAAAAGGGGGGCTTATAAAATGGGTCTACCTATTGAGGGGAAAGGATTTACCAAAATAAATTTTGTATATATATACGTATATACCGAAGCGTACAGCATACGTTATGGCTTCCATATATAGGGCAGTTCAAGGCGCGTTGTCACTTCCAGCGGTGTTGTCATATTTTGGAAGTCACAACGACTCGTCTGCTAGATTTACCTCCTATTTTGAGCGTAATGTGTGACCTTTTGAAACTTTTACTGTGAATACAGTTGTCTGTGTTTTAAAGTTGTCTATTTAAATTAAAATATTGATATTCTTTTGATTATACAGGTTTACAAAAAAATACATTTCGGACTATTTGACGAAACCATATGACTAGGGGGGTTTTTGGGGGAGCTGGTTACGAATCCGGGGTTCGCTAACCTCTATCACGTCAGGTAAAGGTTATTTCAAGGACAAATCAAGATAAATCGACAGTCGCTCTGAAAAAGTATATTAGAAGGGTTTTGGGGTCGCTTATAACGAATCCAGGATCCGCTGACCTCTATCACGTCTAGCTGAAGGTCATTTCGAGGTCAAATCAAGATAAATCAACACAATCGCTGTGAAAAAGTATATTAGGGTGTTTTTGGGGTCCCTGATCACAAAACTGGGGCCTGTTGAGCTCAACCACGTCAGGTAAAGGCCATTTCAAGGTCAAATCAATTTTGTTAACTCCTCCTGATTTGAACTTGATGACCTTTACATGACGTAGTAGAGCTCAACGGACCGCAGTTTTCATGATCAGCGACCCCAAAACTCCCTATACTTTCAGAGCAATTGTGTCAATTTATGTTGATTTGACCTTAAAATGACGTTGAACTAGACGAGATAGAGGTCAGCGGACTCCGGATTCATCTTCAGCGACCCCAAGAACCCCCTAATATACTTTTTCAGAGCGACTGTCGATGTATCTTGATTTGACCTTAAAATGACCTTTACCTGCCGCGATAGAGGTGAGCAGACCCCGGATTTGTGATCAGCCACTCCAAAAACCCCCTTGTCATATGGTTTCGTCAAATTGTCCAAAATTTAGTTTTTTTTGTAAACCTGTGTTATTTATGATAATATGATTGATATTTATTTTACAAAAATACTAATACATTATTATTGCTGTAAAATGGATTTATTGGAATTAATTAAAAAAGTGTTAATATTAAGTCATTTATTTATGAAAATTATATCAAAAATGTTAATAAATAAATTTGAACTTATAGAAAATTTTAATATTTTAGATTTTATTACAGGCACCGTCCTTTTAATTTTTGATGTACCAACAATAATATGTAATAAAAAATTAAATGGCTAAACCCTCCAGGTGGGGATTAGCCGCTAAAAAGCTATCTAGATCCACCTTTTTCGAGCAGATTTTTCCCAATCTTCTACTCGATACTATTGACTATGCTTCTCCATTTCTTTCTATCCTCTTTTGTTTTTCTGCTAGTCTCTAATTCCTGCCCTATATAAATCTTCCTTTAATTCCTGTAACCATTTATTCTAGTTCCTCCGCGTCTCCTTCTAACTCCGGGTCTCCATTGTAAAATTGAGTTTATAGTTGTTGCGCTACCTGCTCTCCATATATGCCCCAACAATCCAACTCTGTGCCCAAATCTGAAAATCTGGAATAATATCTACCCGGGTCGAAACATTTTTTTTTTAATATACGAAAGTAGTTATTTATGAAACGGAGCGAGTGCTATACATCGCGTAAGTTCGCAAAAAGTACTTCACGCACAATTTCATACAATATTTTATCTACGATAAACAAATAAAAATACTGTAACTCTTCGTCACTGGAATTCATTTCTATTCTACAATTCTTAGAACTTTGACATATAAAAATTCTAATTTCTTTCAAACCACAAAACTGTCAAATTTTTTTTGTAATTTATTGCTCATTATGTCATCACCTCTCTTGTGCTCTGCACAAGAGATCTAAGGTTAGAGCTAAGAATAAGGTTGGCTAGGTGCTACGTTTTCTCGACTCTGTTTTACGGAATGGAAGCTTGGACCTTGAATGCGGCATCAATGAAAAAACTGGAATCATTCGAGATGTGGGTATATAGAAGAATTCTAAAAATATCATGGACAGAACACGTCACAAACAAAGAGGTTCTGAGAAAGGTGAATAAAGAAATGGAAGTCTTAAATACAATTAAAACCAGAAAATTGGAATATCTCGGACATATTACACGTGGAGAGAGATACAACTTGCTCCAACTCATTATGCAGGGAAAGATTCAAGGAAAAAGAAGCATAGGGAGACGCAGAATATCGTGGTTGCGCAACCTGAGAGAATGGTACGGATGTACATCAGACGAACTTTTCAGAGCAGCCGTCTCCAAGGTCCGAATAGCTATGATGATTGCCGACCTCCTTCGCGGAGATGGCACTTGAAGAAAAAGAAGATGTCATCACCATGAAACGCGAAAGTTAAGAAAGAATATTTGATTATATGACAGTGTGTCAAAAACAGTGAGAAAAAGTAAATCCCATTTAAAATACATTGTTACTTCATGCTTACTTTAAAGCACTGCTATCTATAATGACAGTTTTCACAAACTAAAAATTTATAATAATATGCCATAGAGTAGATAAAAGTCATTTATTAATTATTAATTGATTATAGTCAGAAGAAAATTAGATCATGCACCCCTTGTTTTTTATAATTGTTAACATACTAAATTACATATCCAATAATTATTGTTATCCATTAAATAGATCGATGCAGATCGGCCTTATATATATCGGATCCTCTTCTATTAGTCCGTTCGCTGACGGTAAAATATTGCAAAACCCATAAATTTTAAAAAACCACTTAAGATTGACATGAAATTTGGCATACACATAGGTAACATATCAAAGAAGAAAATTGATATTGTGCCGATGTTTTCTTTTGCCATGGGGGTGACTTTCACCTCGTCTAGGGATGAAAAAATATACGTTTAAAATAAGTCCGGAAATGGATTAACTGACTAATTCTAAGGAACTATTGTTCTTTTTTGTTCTTTTTTCAACAAAAAAAAAACACATTTTAACGGTTTTTTTGCAATTAACTCAAAAAGTAAGTATTTTATCGAAAAAAACATTCTTAAGAAAAATACAGCCCATAAAAAAATGGTGTACTTATGTATGAGATCCCTAGACCCAGTAAAAGAAGAGTTGTAACTAATGACAAATAGGTTCATACACGTCAAATTTCAAATTGAATATTCCAACGTGAAGTGTCAAAAACTAAAGCACTTTTTGGGGAACACTCATTACAACTTTTTTGTAGTGTTTAAAAAAAGGTTAAAAACTTTTTAGCATTAAATTAAGGAAGTTAGCAAATAAAATTTATCGTCACCACTTCACAAGTTGATTTACTCGTGTATGTATTGTTTATAAATATGATCTGTAAGCTTCATTGGTTCAAAGTGCTTATTTTTGAAGGGTATGTAATTGAAAGGGATTGGACTAGTCACTAACCAACTGAGTATGCCAATTTTGAACAGCCATATTTTAACCAATATTTGTCTCAAAGAAAAAAACATAATCCTAAATATTTAGAAAAGCAAAACCTACATTTTTTACACTTTGTAATTTTTGGTAGCACTAATAAATTTTATGTCATTTTGAAAAAAAAAGCATCTCTTTCAAAATTTAAACAATTTTACTTTAAAACCCAATTTTTTCAAAAATTCGCCCTTTACTTAGCCCGAATTAAGGGGTGATTTTCGGAGTTTTTTAAGAAAAATAGGACCTACTTTATTTTGAAAGTATCTTTCTTAATTTTAACGCTAGAAACTTTTTTAGAAAACATAAAAAAGATTTTTTTAAAACTTTAAAAAGTTGTAATAAGTTTTCTCAGGACAGTGTATCATTTTTTAGTTGCTATCATTTTTTGGTTATTTCACGTGAAATTATTCATTTTTAAATTTGACGAATATGAACCTCTTTCCTGTTTTACATTAGCTACAACTTTGCTTCTACTGATTCTAAAAAGTTATACGTACATCAATTTTGTTACTTTATAAGCTATATTTTAATGTTTTTCCCCATAACATACCTACTTACTTTTTGAGTTATTGGCAAAAAACCGTATAAAAGTGTTTTTTGTTGAAAAATTGACATATCGACTAGCCAATAACTCAAAAAGTATTAACTTGTGAAAAATTCTATATAACAGAAGTTGCTTAGAATTAGTATGTTTATCCATTTCCGAACTTATTTTGAACGTATATTTTTCCCCTCCGATTAGAGGAGAAACTCAACCCCCAGGGCAAAGTTTTCTTTTCACTTTTTTTCTTTTACATGGGTCCTATATGTAAGCTAAATTTCACGTCAATCCGTTCTTTAAAATTTGGAGCAAAAACCGTTAATGAACTATACTATCTCCGTAAGATCGTAAAAAACGAATCAGAATATTTTTCCTATCGACTAAGATACAACCTGGAATACCTACTTTCAATACACCAATAATAATTATTATTGCGTTTTTTATAAATGCATAAAAGCATAATATTTTGGTGCATATTTCAATTCAACTGTTTTTTGCATAATTTAAGGTTTTTTAAGTGCATATTTCCCGATCTCTATTAATTTAATGTATTTCTCCACGAGTTTACAGCAAAAATCTTGATAATTATGTTTGTTTTGACTGTTTTGTTTCTATAATTATTGTTTTATCATACAAAGTCTCCCTTCAATCCCAAACATTTTTAAAAGAAAATACAATGTTTATTGGATATGTTCAATCAAGCAGACATTCCGTTAACATTTTTAGTCACAACATAATATCAATGTTAAAGTATTATTAGAGCAACGCGTTATGGTGTCACATTTCTTTTAATGACCGACACACAAAATATTTTAATGACGGATCCCACACTAGAACCAGATTTTTATTACCTACTGCTGATAAGGTAAAGAGTTATCAAATATCACTCGTTGTCATCTCTGTGTTAATTTGAAATAATAAAATATAAATATTGTATTTTTGTATTCTAAAATATTTGGAAAAAATACCTATGTATTTTTTTTTCATTTAGGTACACATCATTTTAAGGGATTGTCCGGAAGAGTACAGGCTCAATATATCGGCAAATGAATTTTGTTTTAAATACCGTCCGTATAGAGGAGGTGCTCGTTGGGGATAGGCGCAAAATCTTAGTCCAGTGCTAATTAAATGCATTAATTTTTTTCGAATTCTGAGAAAACTAATAAGTATTTTTGAAAAATTTAAACGCAGAATGGAAGCTTACATTATTACCGAGGGCAGAAAGTCACTGAAAACTTATATAATGTTTATTTTAATAACTTATATACCTAATATATGTTTATTTTAATAAAGATAATGGGATGAAAAAACAAGAGAAAAGTTAGTGTGATTTTTAATTTCGAATATTTCTTTCAAAAGAAACTTTTTTTTATTCTAAGGGACTTTCGGTCCCCCGTAATAATGTTATCTTTCATTCTGGGTGTACGTTTTAAAAAATATTTATTAGTTTTCTCAGGATTCGAAAAAAATAAATGTATTTAAATAGCATTGGACAGAGATTTTGCGCCTACCCCCTTAAGAGAGAGTTTACTGTATTTTATATTCTAGAATTTATTACTTTAAACTTTTTATCGCTCTTGATTCATTTTATCGTGTATTTAATTCCATTCAATTGTAATTGTACATTCAATTTTTTTGTAATTTTTACACGTTTTATTACTTTCGAAATAACAATAACTATAAAATCGATTTTTCAGCCTACTTGGGTCAAAAAAATACACAATTTTCGGAAATTTCGTTAAATGAGAACATTTACCTACATTTCTTGTATTTAAGCTTTTAATAAGATTTTTAAAAATAATTTAGATTATTTAATAGATACATTCACCGGCACGAAAAACGGGCACCCCAAAAAATGGGTCATTTTTGATGGCTCGTATCTCCTAAACCTATTCTCCGATTTAAGTATTTCTTTAATATGTTATAGCCTTATTCTTTAACTATATCGCTGTAATAATATTGTTTCTAGACAGGTAAATTATCATTGTATACTGGGCGTACCAATCAAACTGTTTTTTTTTTCAATTTTCACAACACTCTGTGGAATATTCTAGCCTTTATACAATATTGAAATTAAAACCCAACTATAGCCCCAGGTTTTCTTAATGTTCTGTTTGTTATTCATTCGCTTATGTTGGATAATAAAAAAGTTAGGGACTTTAACAACTAAACATGTTCTTTATCAATACATGGTGTTTCTAAATAAGTGCGACAAACTTTAAGGGGTAATTCTGCATGAAAAAATAATGATCGTTTACTTGATAAAGCTATGTCCGCAAATGCTTGCAAATATAAAATTATTTTGCCAAACGATCATTATTTTTTCATGCAGAAATTACCCCTTAAAGTTTGTCGCACTTATATTTAGAAACACCTGTATCGATAAAGAACATGGCTAGTTGTTAAAGTCCTTAACTTTTTTATTATCCAACGTAAGCGAATGAATAAAAAAACAGAATGTTAATAAAACCTGGAGCTATAGTTAGGCTTTAATTTAAATATTTTATAAAGGCTAGAATATTCCACACGGTGTTGTGAAAATTGAGAAAATAACCCAGTTTGATTGGTACACCCGGTATACAATGAAAATTTACTTGTCTATCAACAATGTTATCATAGCTATATTGTTAAATAATAAGGCTAAAACATATTAAAAAAATTACTTAAATCGGACCAAAGGTTTGGGAGATACGAGACATCAAAAATTACCCATTTTTTTGGGGTGCCCGTTTTTCGTGCCGGTGAGTGTAGATTAAATTAGAAGTTCATTGTAAAAAAGGAAGTAAACAAAAACACGAGAAAAATGAATTTATATAAGTAAATAGGTAAGTAAATATTATAGATTAAAATAAGTACAGAAAATATATAATTATAGAGATATATATACACTTATTGTACCTTCATTTAAGGCTAACTTTAAAAGTAAAGCAGATCTGCTATTATTCATGTTTAAAAACAAAAGGCACACAAAACACTAAGTACGATTAGGACCGCGAATCTACAACAGATAAATGTCTGGAAACCGTTACACAGGGTTGCCAAAAAACGGAAGTCACACCGAGCGGTGTGGTATACGGAAGACGCTACGCGTTGTGTACATAACCTGTATAGTAGCACGGGAGCGACACTAGCGCTGGTGATATACCGTCGAACTAAAATCTGATCTTATGAGTATGTTAGATACGATATGACTTCCAGCGAAATTTTTAATATAAGCCTTCTGATACCATCTAGTAGCCAAATTCGTAAAAATATAGGCAAAACGTTGTGACTTCCGAAATCGGAAGTCATAACGGTATATATGAAGTAACAACGTATTACGAGAATCTACTTTGGAAGTCACATGGATACATGTATCATATATATATATATATATATATATATATATATATATATATATATATATATATATATAACAGGTATATAATATTTGCTGAACAGTTAGGAAACAAGGCTGAAATATTGGGGTAGCAGCAATCTCAAAGAAAACTCTTTATAATAGTTCCAAGCTTTCGAAAATGTTTATTTTCATCATCAGGGAAACTACAATCATAAATAGAGAGTATTTAACAAATAGGCTAACTGAAATCAATAATAATTGCTATCTTTGTGTTACCAAAAATCCAGAACACCATAGTTTCCTCTCACTAAACCAGGTGTCGAGGATCCCCAAAAACACAAAAACAACAAAAAATTGTTTTGAGAAATGCAGAGTCAATACTTTCACTAAAAACACTGCACATCACAAAACAATCTTACTAAAGAGTTACTTATATGTTTGTACTTACATTATTTGAGGATGTTGAGCCTAGTTGTTAAACACTGACATATAAAACGAAATTTTGTCCTGGTACAAATCGTATATAAAAATTAAAATTAAAAACTATATATAAAAAATTGTTCTAAAAATCGAGTATAAATTAAAAAATGGTAAAATATTTTAAAAAATGATGTATGTCAAATGGCATTTTTGAAAATGTCTAACAAATGTTATATCGATTTTTATTAAATTTTGTTTGAATTCATACGGAAACGTCACTACCACTGAACCAATTATAATTATTTAATAAATGTTTTTTAAATTTTGAAATAGGAAAATTCCGAAATGAGAATAAAACAGTTTTAATCAATGCAAAGTTTTTTTAAAAGTAGATGTCTTTTTTATTATGTGATTTATATTGAAAAAATCTATAAATTATATATTAAATGAAAGAAGAATTTGAATTATTAAATTTAAATTGGTTATTTTTATCTAAGGTGAGTAAATAAGAATAAATTTCACTGAGATGTCTTACATCTGATTTTTTGTTTATTGAATTTTCTTCTTGAAAGATAAAAGCCATTTCCAAAAAGAGTCTTTTGTTATATGAGTTCTCAGAAGCTAGTACTTTAGTATATTGATAATCCATTGTATGACCCTCTTTGGAAACGTGTTCTGCTAAAGCACAACGTTCAGGATGTAGTCTAGAATCACTTTTATGTGATATTATTCGAGATGATAAAGTTCTCGAGGTGATACCTATATAGTTCATATTACAACTATGACAAGGTATACTATAAACTACATTGGAACAAGATAATGCAGGAGTTTTATCTTTCAGTCTAGTAAAAATTGAGTTTATAGATAATGTGATACTATTAGCTATTTTTATGCCACTAATTTGATTAAAGATTCTGCATAGCTTTGGTGTGATGTTTTTAATGTAAGGGAGTGAAAAATATTTAAAGTTAATGGGTTCCTGGTTTTCTGTAACATTAGGAAGATTATTTAAATTTTGGTTGTTAATACTATTATTATTTGTGTATGAGATGTCAGATGTGTTAAAAAGTAATTTCTTTATAAGGGTTTTTGGATAGGAATTGTCAGTGAATATATTAAATAATATTTTTAGATTTGTATTATGAAATGAGCTGTCTGATATTTTTAAAACCCTTGATTTCATTTGTTTTATTAAATTAACTTTTTGAGAAAATTTATGGTATGACCAATAATTCATATACCTACCTGAGCTTATTGGTTTTTGGTACCAGTCAATCATTAAGGTGTTTGTAGTAGTATTACGAATAAATTTAGTATCTAAGAAGGGTAGAGTACCATTTTCATCTTCTCTTTCTAAGGTAAATTGAATGTAAGGATCATAACTGTTGAAGATGAATAAGATTTCATCCAAGGCATTGGAAGGTAGGCTAAGTATTATGTCATCAACATATTTCTTAATAAAACAAAGGTCAAAAGGTAGTACTGGTATTACTACGTCTAACAAATCGTCCATCACATAACATGCAATAATAGGTGAAATTGTCGCTCCCATAGGAGTACCAAATTTTTGTGAATAATATTGATTATTAATAAAAGAAAAATATGTGTTATTAAATAAAAAGCTAATTAAATTTAAGAAGGTGTCTTTCTCAATGTTACAGAAGTTACGAATAGAAGACCATTTTTTATTAATAGCTCTTAGAGCTGCATCTAAGTAAACATTACTAAAAAGGGACACGACATCTAAGCTTGCAATAACATAATTAGGTGGAAGTTTAAAGTTATTGAATTTGTTAGTAACTTCAAAAGAATCTTTTACGTAGTAATCATTATTAGTGTCATAAGCTTTAGTCAATATATCAGTTAAAAAAAAAGCCAAAAACTGTGTAGGAGCATTAATACAAGCTACTATAGGACGTACTGATAGTGTAGGTTTATGTATTTTAGGGAGAGCATAAAATTTTGGTGAAATACCACTATAACACATAAGTTTCTTTTTTGTATTAGGATCTATTTGGTTTGTATCTACTAGTGATTTTATTAATTTATTACATTTCTGTTGAATAGAAGAAGTTGGGTCCTTTGGTAAAATAGAATAGGCCTCTCTATTATTTAGTATATTTGAAGATAATTCTAAATATTGTTCTTTATATAAAATTACTGTTACATTACCTTTATCAGATTTTGTAACAACAATATTAGGATTATTTTTTAGAAAAGATTTAGTTTTAACTAGTAGTTTATGGTAAAAGACAGATGTGTTACTTTGGTACCTCCCATAATTGTGAATTTGATTAGTAATAATATTTGTAGATTTAGCTATCAGTACATTCCTTACAAGTGTATCAGAAAATTCAATAAACAAAAAATCAGATGTAAGACATCTCAGTGAAATTTATTCTTATTTACTCACCTTAGATAAAAATAACCAATTTAAATTTAATAATTCAAATTCTTCTTTCATTTAATATATAATTTATAGATTTTTTCAATATAAATCACATAATAAAAAAGACATCTACTTTTAAAAAAACTTTGCATTGATTAAAACTGTTTTATTCTCATTTCGGAATTTTCCTATTTCAAAATTTAAAAAACATTTATTAAATAATTATAATTGGTTCAGTGGTAGTGACGTTTCCGTATGAATTCAAACAAAATTTAATAAAAATCGATATAACATTTGTTAGACATTTTCAAAAATGCCATTTGACATACATCATTTTTTAAAATATTTTACCATTTTTTAATTTATACTCGATTTTTAGAACAATTTTTTATATATAGTTTTTAATTTTAATTTTTATATACGATTTGTACCAGGACAAAATTTCGTTTTATATGTCAGTGTTTAACAACTAGGCTCAACATCCTCAAATAATGTAAGTACAAACATATAAGTAACTCTTTAGTAAGATTGTTTTGTGATGTGCAGTGTTTTTAGTGAAAGTATTGACTCTGCATTTCTCAAAACAATTTTTTGTTGTTTTTGTGTTTTTGGGGATCCTCGACACCTGGTTTAGTGAGAGGAAACTATGGTGTTCTGGATTTTTGGTAACACAAAGATAGCAATTATTATTGATTTCAGTTAGCCTATTTGTTAAATACTGTCTATTTATGATTGTAGTTTCCCTGATGATGAAAATAAACATTTTCGAAAGCTTGGAACTATTATAAAGAGTTTTCTTTGAGATTGCTGCTACCCCAATATTTCAGCCTTGTTTCCTAACTGTTCAGCAAATATTATATACCTGTTAACTACAGAGACAATGGGGTTTTACCAGAACATCGGTATTGAATTTGGTGACATTGCAGTCCAGAAATTGAAGTCTTGGTCAAAGAGTAAAATGAAATTGGCAAATGAATACAACAGAAGATGTTTCCTTTTAAAATGCCGAAAAACGGGCACACTTCCACCACACATTATACATAGTACGAAACCGATCCTATCACTGATCCATAGACAAAATACCTACACTGAAGAATCTATAAGATTATGTGATAAAATGGGATCTAAAGTTCTAAATATTGAAATTACATCTAACCATAAACTTATTAATAAATTAGAATCAGATTTAACAAAATTTAAAATAGACATTATTAACTTAACATCAGAATTAATTTTTTTAAATTTCCAATCAAAACAACAACGAGTATATAACCGTAAATTTCACATAATTAAGAATAATAACTTAAAGAAATTTGATAAGCTGTATAAAGATAATGTTGATATTTTGTTAAATATTAAACCAAACTGGATAAAAAATCTAACAGAGGTTGTGATACCAGATGATATTTTTCGTTTTTTGGCTCTTGGCCCCAAATTTAGTATTGAACCTATACTAGGAATACACATTCCTATTAAAAATATGTTATCTTGTATCGACAACATAACCTCGTCTATATCTGATACACTTGTAAGGAATGTACTGATAGCTAAATCTACAAATATTATTACTAATCAAATTCACAATTATGGGAGGTACCAAAGTAACACATCTGTCTTTTACCATAAACTACTAGTTAAAACTAAATCTTTTCTAAAAAATAATCCTAATATTGTTGTTACAAAATCTGATAAAGGTAATGTAACAGTAATTTTATATAAAGAACAATATTTAGAATTATCTTCAAATATACTAAATAATAGAGAGGCCTATTCTATTTTACCAAAGGACCCAACTTCTTCTATTCAACAGAAATGTAATAAATTAATAAAATCACTAGTAGATACAAACCAAATAGATCCTAATACAAAAAAGAAACTTATGTGTTATAGTGGTATTTCACCAAAATTTTATGCTCTCCCTAAAATACATAAACCTACACTATCAGTACGTCCTATAGTAGCTTGTATTAATGCTCCTACACAGTTTTTGGCTTCTTTTTTAACTGATATATTGACTAAAGCTTATGACACTAATAATGATTACTACGTAAAAGATTCTTTTGAAGTTACTAACAAATTCAATAACTTTAAACTTCCACCTAATTATGTTATTGCAAGCTTAGATGTCGTGTCCCTTTTTAGTAATGTTTACTTAGATGCAGCTCTAAGAGCTATTAATAAAAAATGGTCTTCTATTCGTAACTTCTGTAACATTGAGAAAGACACCTTCTTAAATTTAATTAGCTTTTTATTTAATAACACATATTTTTCTTTTAATAATCAATATTATTCACAAAAATTTGGTACTCCTATGGGAGCGACAATTTCACCTATTATTGCATGTTATGTGATGGACGATTTGTTAGACGTAGTAATACCAGTACTACCTTTTGACCTTTGTTTTATTAAGAAATATGTTGATGACATAATACTTAGCCTACCTTCCAATGCCTTGGATGAAATCTTATTCATCTTCAACAGTTATGATCCTTACATTCAATTTACCTTAGAAAGAGAAGATGAAAATGGTACTCTACCCTTCTTAGATACTAAATTTATTCGTAATACTACTACAAACACCTTAATGATTGACTGGTACCAAAAACCAATAAGCTCAGGTAGGTATATGAATTATTGGTCATACCATAAATTTTCTCAAAAAGTTAATTTAATAAAACAAATGAAATCAAGGGTTTTAAAAATATCAGACAGCTCATTTCATAATACAAATCTAAAAATATTATTTAATATATTCACTGACAATTCCTATCCAAAAACCCTTATAAAGAAATTACTTTTTAACACATCTGACATCTCATACACAAATAATAATAGTATTAACAACCAAAATTTAAATAATCTTCCTAATGTTACAGAAAACCAGGAACCCATTAACTTTAAATATTTTTCACTCCCTTACATTAAAAACATCACACCAAAGCTATGCAGAATCTTTAATCAAATTAGTGGCATAAAAATAGCTAATAGTATCACATTATCTATAAACTCAATTTTTACTAGACTGAAAGATAAAACTCCTGCATTATCTTGTTCCAATGTAGTTTATAGTATACCTTGTCATAGTTGTAATATGAACTATATAGGTATCACCTCGAGAACTTTATCATCTCGAATAATATCACATAAAAGTGATTCTAGACTACATCCTGAACGTTGTGCTTTAGCAGAACACGTTTCCAAAGAGGGTCATACAATGGATTATCAATATACTAAAGTACTAGCTTCTGAGAACTCATATAACAAAAGACTCTTTTTGGAAATGGCTTTTATCTTTCAAGAAGAAAATTCAATAAACAAAAAATCAGATGTAAGACATCTCAGTGAAATTTATTCTTATTTACTCACCTTAGATAAAAATAACCAATTTAAATTTAATAATTCAAATTCTTCTTTCATTTAATATATAATTTATAGATTTTTTCAATATAAATCACATAATAAAAAAGACATCTACTTTTAAAAAAACTTTGCATTGATTAAAACTGTTTTATTCTCATTTCGGAATTTTCCTATTTCAAAATTTAAAAAACATTTATTAAATAATTATAATTGGTTCAGTGGTAGTGACGTTTCCGTATGAATTCAAACAAAATTTAATAAAAATCGATATAACATTTGTTAGACATTTTCAAAAATGCCATTTGACATACATCATTTTTTAAAATATTTTACCATTTTTTAATTTATACTCGATTTTTAGAACAATTTTTTATATATAGTTTTTAATTTTAATTTTTATATACGATTTGTACCAGGACAAAATTTCGTTTTATATGTCAGTGTTTAACAACTAGGCTCAACATCCTCAAATAATGTAAGTACAAACATATAAGTAACTCTTTAGTAAGATTGTTTTGTGATGTGCAGTGTTTTTAGTGAAAGTATTGACTCTGCATTTCTCAAAACAATTTTTTGTTGTTTTTGTGTTTTTGGGGATCCTCGACACCTGGTTTAGTGAGAGGAAACTATGGTGTTCTGGATTTTTGGTAACACAAAGATAGCAATTATTATTGATTTCAGTTAGCCTATTTGTTAAATACTGTCTATTTATGATTGTAGTTTCCCTGATGATGAAAATAAACATTTTCGAAAGCTTGGAACTATTATAAAGAGTTTTCTTTGAGATTGCTGCTACCCCAATATTTCAGCCTTGTTTTATATATATATATATATATATATATATATATATATATATATATATATATTGTTATATTTCTATTTGATCTGAAAATTAAATTTTGATAATTATAAGCAGAATTCAATTTAATATAAAATATTTTCAATTTTCTCAACCACGGGCATATAAATTTAGAACAACCTGTATACAACAAATTGTTATATTTAATTATAAGAAGTGATTAGAAGAAGCTTACGAAACTCGGGACAATGCGCTTAGAATAAACAAAGTGAATGGCGCGTACCATTATCGTTGTTCGCGGAAGATTCGATCATTAGCCTATGCTAAATAAGACTCAGTTGAAAAAGATAATAGGTCATTATCGTTGTTCGCGGAAGGTTCTATCATTAGCCTATGCTAAATAAGACTCAGTTGAAATAGAGAATAGGTCATTAAAATTTGTAAATAGTAGAAAGTAATTTTAGAATGGGAATTAACTATTTCTTTTTTGAAATCCATTAAGCATATTTAGAAAGCTTAAAAATTGGTTTTGAGGAAGACTGCGAATGAGAGTTGGTGGTGGAAGGTTGATTTGTGAATCTGGAAGGGATATTTAGAAAGGAGGGAAATGAATGACAAATAGAGATCAGAATGTTTTGAGCTGTCGAGAAGTGAAGTCCAGTAGTAGACGGTACTGTACGGAGAGTGAGAAAGCCGGTGTAGTTCCGTGAGTGTGGAGTATCTATCGTGGAACGAGAGGTAGGCCAGGTTGAGAGTAAAAGAACCTCCTTGAGCCAAGAGTGTCCCGGTAGCTGATTGAAGTTTCGAAAAAGGTAGAAACACGGCATCACGACAGAAGCAGGAACGGGAGCTATACGAGCTAGTTTTCAAAGGAGAACATTACTGGAAGCCAGGACGAGGTTTTGATCGCAGCCAAGGATAGCAGGAAACGGGTCTTGTGTGAAGACATTCTCAGTTCACCAGAAAAAGGTCAGTCTCATTTGTTTGGACATGAATGTATGGGTTTTTCGTATTAAATACCACATTTAAAATTGAAGAAACATAATAAATAATATCAGAAAAGCTTCATCAAACTTAAATAGAATTGTTGCTAATAAATCCTAATAGTTAAATGTTAATAAAAACTTTCAATTGGAAACCAAAAGGAAATAAGATTCCCATTTGTAAATGTTATGTTTAAGAATAATAAGATCTAGCAAATATTAAGCAGTGATTGCCATTTAAATAAAATAAACAATATTTTGATTATAATTGTAACCCATATGTGTGTATTATTTTACTCTTTTCTTTCCTATCCCGATTAGGAACCATTGAGAAATACTTAGAAGCCACGTAAGTAAGTAATTAATTTTATAAAAAGCCCTGAGATTGAAAACATATTGATATGTGATCTGGTAAATTAATTAGATTATTATTAATGCATTGATTAAATTAAATGACATATAAGAATATTATCTCATATCAATAATCAAGATCACATCAACTGTCGTCCAACGTGGAAAGCATGGAAAAGTATTTCTAGTGGCAAATTAAATTTGAAGGATAGAAAGAGTAAAGCCGGTATTTGAAAATTTATATGCCTGTGGTAAAAAGTGAGATACTTACATTTGATAACATAAAATTTTAGATCTCTTTAGGTACAAATTTACATAACTGATTTAATATTTTATTTTTACGATATTTACATTTGATATATTTATTGACAATTTATAATATTTGGGTGAGAAAAAGTCGTCTTGGTAACATACTAGCAAAATTTCATATTTGGCGGGGACAGTACTTCTTGAAAACAAATGTCTGTGACAAGAAGCCAAAGCAAAGACAATAAAAAACAAAAAGAACATTCAAATCAAGAGGATAATTCAGACCAAGAAGATATTTTAGACACAACAATCATGGAAACAGGAAAAAAAGAATTGTCAGAATTAGAAAAGATATTACAACTTATGCAACTCCAGTCACAAAAAATGGATGAAGCAAAACGAACAATGGATAAAAATCAGGAAGAAACATCAAAGAAAATGGATGAATCAAATCAAAAAATGGATGAAACATCAAAGAAAATGGATAAAGTGGATCAAAAAATGGATGAAACACAGCAAAAAATGGATGACAATCAACAGGAAACAAAACAAGCCATAGAAGAAAACAACAGAAATATAGAGTATTAAGAAGGAAATGGTTAAAAAAATAGAAGAGATTGCAGAAAAGAGCGAGAAACAGGAGTTAGAGATTAAAGAAATCAAAAGCAAAATAAAGGAAATAACGAATTGCCAGAAAAAGGAAATAGAAAGTTTGGAAAACAAGTTTGAAAACGCTATTCAAGCAATCAGAGAAGAAATGGAAAGAAAGATTGCGGAAATCAATATTCAACAAAATGTAGGAGAAAGAAGAGAAATTGTTATACATAGCACAGATGACGTGAAGATAAGGTTTGGCGGGGATGTAAGAAGATTACACCCAGTGCCGTTCATAAATAGCCTGAAAAAGAAAATACAGGACATCGGAAATTTCGAAACAGCAAAAGAAACTATCAGAAGCCATCTAAAATATGAAGCAAGCCTATGGTTCGATTGCAAAGAAGAAGAATTTGACAGTTGGCAACAATTTGAACAAAAATTTTTGAATTATTTCTGGGGAAAAGTCCAACAATTGGAAATTAACAAGGAATTGCAAAATGGGAAATACAATGATAGGATGGGTATATCAGAAAGGACATATGCATTACAAATTTACTATAACGCAAAACATTTACAATATAATTACTCATCGGAACAATTAGTCGAACTGATTGCAAGACATTTCGAAGAGACGCTGGAAGACCATATCACATTGCAAAACTACAAAGACATAGATAGTTTATGCCAATTCCTACAAACAAGAGAATCACGTTTAAGAGAAAGAAAATCAAGAAGGTCGCAAGAAGATTACAGGCCCCGAGAAACACAGGATTACAGAGATAGAAATCAAAATAGGAGGGACTATACAAGACGAGATTTTAATCCCAGGAGGGAAAACGAAAATAGAGACAACGGAAGAGGAAATTATGAACAAAGAAATAGGCAATGGAATGAGGACAGAAATCGAGAATACCAGAATAGAAACACCACACTCGCAAATCAAGAAAACAGAAATAATGGTAGACAAAATGAACAGGGATATCGAGAAAACCGAAACAGATCCGACAGACCAAGAGAAAATAGAAGAGAAGTAAATAATACCCAGACAGATGAATATGACGGAGAGAGACATTATGACGAAAATATAAACAACGATGAGCAACCGGCGTTTTTTCACGACGGCGCTCACTAAAAACCAAAAATCAAACAGGAATCTTTTGTAACCCCAAGGAGTTTATTAAATTGGCAAGAAACAACGAAAAGAAAAATGGAGTTAATTTAAAATTTGTGGATGGATTTATCAACGAGAAACCAATTAAAATTATGATAGACACTGGATCTGAAATAACATTAGTCAACAGAAAACTAATAGAAGAAGTTAACTTAACAAATTTAATTTACAAAATACCTAGGGTAAATTTAGTGGGCGCAAACAAACGGACATTGGCAACTATAAATGAAGGCATACGAGTAATGGTACGACTGGGTAAGAAGATGTATGCACTACAATGTGTAATAATGCCAAACATGTCACATGACATGATAGTAGGAGTTGACGAATTGGCAGAAAAACATGTAGTGATAGATTTGAAAAATAATACGATGAATCTAACAGAAGAAAAAGAAGAAGAACAGGACAAGGAACAGGAGAAACAAAATACGGACAAATCAGGTAAAGAACAAACAGTGGAAATGAATTTGGCAACGAAGCAAGGACAAAGAAGAAAAGGGAGAAAAAGTCAGAAAAAGACAAAAGAAAATGAAACCTGTGGCTCCTCAAAAGAAGAGTTGAGCCCAGAAGAAGAAAAATTGAGAGTATCAAAAGCAAAAGAAAACTGGGATTCCTCAAAAGAAGAGATGAGCTCAGGAGAAGAAGAAATAAAGCTAACAAATGAAAGCGAAAAAGATATAATCGAAACAGTGGCATTTGAAGAGGAGGCATATGAAAACGAGGATGCAGAATGCACGGTAAAAGTATGTGAAAAATCTGAGGAAAAAGACAGAAGACTGATATGGGAAAAAGGGAAAGACAACATAATAGCCGACACTCTAACACAGGATGAGGACACTGAAAATAAGGAAACAATTACTCTACAGGTGGGACTAATTAGAGTAATACAAGAAGAAGGGGTATAAGACGTAGATTAAAGTAAGGAAATATACAGGGAGTTGGTTTTGCCTCGAGAAAATTTATTTAAAAATGCAGATAAATTTTATCGAATACAAGGCGGGGATTTGTTATATTTCTATTTGATCTGAAAATTAAATTTTGATAATTATAAGCAGAATTCAATTTAATATAAAATATTTTCAATTTTCTCAACCACGGGCATATAAATTTAGAACAACCTGTATACAACAAATTGTTATATTTAATTATAAGAAGTGATTAGAAGAAGCTTACGAAACTCGGGACGATGCGCTTAGAATAAACAAAGTGAATGGCGCGTACCATTATCGTTGTTCGCGGAAGGTTCGATCATTAGCCTTTGCTAAATAAGACTCAGTTGAAAAAGATAATAGGTCATTATCGTTGTTCGCGGAAGGTTCGATCATTAGCCTATGCTACATAAGACTCAGTTGAAATAGAGAATAGGTCATTAAAATTTGTAAATAGTAGAAAGTAATTTTAGAATGGGAATTAACTATTTCTTTTTTGAAATCCATTAAGCATATTTAGAAAGCTTAAAAATTGGTTTTGAGGAAGACTGCGAATGAGAGTTGGTGGTGGAAGGTTGATTTGTGAATCTGGAAGGGATATTTAGAAAGTAGGGAAATGAATGACAAATAGAGATCAGAATGTTTTGAGCTGTCGAGAAGTGAAGTCCAGTAGTAGACGGTAGTGTACGGAGAGTGAGAAAGCCGGTGTAGTTCCGTGAGTGTGGAGTATCTATCGTGGAACGAGAGGTAGGCCAGGTTGAGAGTAAAAGAACCTCCTTGAGCCAAGAGTGTCCCGGTAGCTGATTGAAGTTTCGAAAAAGGTAGAAACACGGCATCACGACAGAAGCAGGAACGGGAGCTATACGAGCTAGTTTTCAAAGGAGAACATTACTGGAAGCCAGGACGAGGTTTTGATCGCAGCCAAGGATAGCAGGAAACGGGTCTTGTGTGAAGACATTCTCAGTTCACCAGAAAAAGGTCAGTCTCATTTGTTTGGACATGAATGTATGGGTTTTTCTTATTAAATACCACATTTAAGATTGAAGAAACATAATAAATAATATCAGAAAAGCTTCATCAAACTTAAATAGAATTGTTGCTAATAAATCCTAATAGTTAAATGTTAATAAAAACTTTCAATTGGAAACCAAAAGGAAATAAGATTCCCATTTGTAAATGTTATGTTTAAGAATAATAAGATCTAGCAAATATTAAGCAGTGATTGCCATTTAAATAAAATAAACAATATTTTGATTATAATTGTAACCCATATGTGTGTATTATTTTACTCTTTTCTTTCCTATCCCGATTAGGAACCATTGAGAAATACTTAGAAGCCACGTAAGTAGGTAATTAATTTTATAAAAAGCCCTGAGATTGAAAACATATTGATATGTGATCTGGTAAATTAATTAGATTATTATTAATTGATTAAATTAAATGACATATAAGAATATTATCTCATATCAATAATCAAGATCACATCAATATATATATATATATATATATATATATATATATATATATATATATATATATATATATGCTTTCTGTTGTTTTCCGGGTTTGACTCCGCGTTGAATAATTTTGGTTTTGAGAAAAACCATTATTTTGACGACGTTTCGGCAAGATCTCACTTGCCATTGTCAAGTCAGGTAGTTCCGCTTCTCGCTGCTGCTGGAAGTAGACTGAATTTTTATTCACGATACCGTAACTTATATAGTTGATCCTGATGCATTTGCTTGACCTGCGCGTCTCTTGGATCTTGTGATTGGTCCAGTATATGTTGGGGGGTCTGGAAGGGTGACACGCGTAGATGTCGCTGCTTGATTTATTTTTGGTCTTTTTCTTCAATACCGTTTTCCATGCTGTAGGAAGCCGTTGCGCATCATCTCTTTCGTTAGACCGTTGGGATTTCTTTCGATTTCTATCGAGTCTCTGATTTCGCGTTTTCTTTTTATTTCTATGTTAGCTAACATCGTTGTTTGGTTCAGGTTTATTGTATGTCCTGTATTTGCGACATGTTGTGCAAGGGATGACGTGGTTTCTCCCCTTTCGATGGCATTTCGGTGTTCTTCTCGTCTTACATAGATTCTTCGGTTGGTCTGTCCAATGTACGACTTTCCACAATCCCCACACGGAATCTCGTATACTCCTTGACTTTCTAACGATATTTTGGTTTTTGGTGTTGGTAGAATAGTTGAGATCTTTCTGTCGTAAGAATCCGCTTCCTCCGCGTATGGTTGCAGCTGTTGAGACAGAAATTTAGAAGAACGAAAATTGGTATGCACATTTACTTTCCAGAAATGAATCGATTCCATCTATTGCGAATTTCTAGTACCGGTCATAGGCGTCCGTTTTGGGTAGGGCAACGGTTATTTTATCGCCTAACTTTTTTGTCTTTAATTTTTAAGCATTTTTGACTGTTAATTATTAAATTGTTAGGTATTCTAGTACTAAAAGGTGCTCTTACTTGAAGTCGATAGGATACACCGTTTTCTAGAAAAATCGATTTGAAAATTTTTCGTTCTTTAAATGTCAAAAAAAAGATTAAAAAAATTATTTAGAAAGATGAAAACTGGTACATTTATTAATTTTCCAGAGATTAATCGATTTCATTAGCGGCGAATTTCTACTACCGGTCATAAGCGTCCGTTTTGGGTAGGTCAACAGTTATTTTGTAGCATAATTTTATTGTCTTTAATTTTTAAGTATTTTTGACACTGGATTATTCAATTATGATATATTCGAGTACTAAAAGTTACTCTTGGTTTAAGTTGGTAAAATACATCGTTGTTTGTTTTAATTTTTTTCAATTTTTTTCTCAAATTCCCAAAACTAAAATCTTTCAAATAGATTTTTCCAGAAAACGGTGTGTCCTACCGACTTAAAGTAAGAGTACCTTTTAGTACTAGAATACCTCGCAATTTAATAATCCAGTATCAAAAATGCTTAAAAGTTGAAGACAAAAAAGTTATGCGATAAAATATCCGTTGTCCTACACAAAACGGACGCCTATGACCGGTACTAGAAATTCGCAATGGATGGAATCGATTCATTACTGAAAAGTAAGCATGTATACAAATTTTCGTTCTTCTAAATAGACGCGTTCTGGAGGTATTTAAGAAAAACTAATTACATGGCGCCATCTTCAAAGAGCTCTAGCTCCCTTAGGAAGCATTTTCGGACTAGGTGAATTGGGTTAAATTGTCTTAAAATTATCTCAGGAATCTCCTCTCTTCATTTGTCGGTAGAGTTTCTGGACACCCTGTATATGTTACAGTTCAAGTTGATTATCCAGTTGGAGTTGACTTTTACTAGTTCGAGTTAACTCTAACGGCTGGTTTCAGTAAAAGTTGATTATAAATATAAAATGAAGATTTATATTCAACATTTACTAGTAAAAGTAGACTCCAACTAGGAAAAGTATACTCTTCCCAATGCCATTTAGTAAAAGTTGATTCTGATTCACACAAACAGCCGATTCTAGAAATTAAATGTTACTGAATATGTTCAAATTAGTCTAGACTGTATCGTCGCCCCCGTTAGGTAAATTACTCCGATTCGAATTTTTTGCACAAACTTATTCAAAAAGAGGTCCTTATAACAAATCTACTGGGTGCCAGGCAGTACCTTGATCGATAAATTGTTTTAAACAATTTTTTTAGACAAATTCACAAAAATAATTTTTTCACTTAGAATAATTTTTTTTTAGATCATATAACTCGGTTAAAATCCATTACATATTATGAAAGTCAGAAAGTGACCAAATCAAAGTTTATAGCCCCCTCTACAAGATCCAGCAGAAATTTTTGTCACTATTTTATTACTAAGATGTTATCTTTAATTATTAACAATGAGCGCTAAGTGCGTATTAGGCGGCCGTCAATAGTGAGTGCTAAAGAGATGCACCATTACGGCCGTCCAATGGTGAATCTCACTCGCACTCACATTGACGGCCGCCTCAATACACGCTTAGCGCTCATTGTTGATAATTAAAAATAATATCTTATTAATGAAATAATGACAAATTTCTTCAGGATCTTATAGAGGTAGCTTTAATCTTTGATTTTTTTTAGTTTCTGACGTTCATAATATATAATATCGTATGGCATTTTTGCCTTTCGGACAATTCCGGCGCCAATTACATCTTTAACCCTGTTTCAAGTAACTAGAGTCGGTGTACACTAGCCCAGGGGGACCGACAGCTTAACGTGCTCTCCGAGGCACGGTGAGACGGCTCGTGTCATTATTGTAAATGAAAATGGTTTGTCTTTGGCAGGGCTCGAACCCACGTGCACTGGCGTATGAGGCCAGCGATTATGCCGTTACTCCACGGCCGCTCGCTCGACTTTCACAATAATTATCTTTAACCGAGTTATTAAACCTTGAAAATGGTTATTTTGGCGTTTTACAAATTTTAAGTCGCTAATAACTCGACAACAGTCAATCTTAGAGAAAAAAAGGCCCAAAGGATCTAAAAAAAATTTGTACGAAGTGAAAAAATTATTTTTGCGAATTTGTTTAAAATCATTGTTTATCGCCAAACGTCACTAAAATCATTCATTATTGTACTCATTTGCCCTCATTTTCGGCAGTAAAGTAACACTTTGTTGTATTGAAAGAAGAATGTCACTTTACCTCCCGCGATTAGTAACCCGTTCTCAGTAGTTACTGAGAGTTTCTCAACTCTCAGTATCCCTATCCAATAGTATCTGCAGACTATGGTCCGAATCAGTCATTAACACTGTGTCGTCTGCATAGCGGATGTTATTTACTCTCTGACCGTTTATCCTGATTCCTTCTGAAGAGTGCGATAAAGAGTTCGCAAATATTACCTCAGAGTAGACGTTAAAAGTATGGGTGACACACAACCCTGTCTAACACCTCGTTGTATTTCAATTCGCCTTGACGTATTACCTGGTCTTTATGATTGCTGTCTGATTCCAATAAATAGCCTCTATAATTTTAGAATCTCTTTTGTCGACTCCGATGTCGTTCAATCTTTCTATCAAGGTCTTGTGCTTCACCCTATCGAACGCTTTCTCAAAATCTATGAAACAGATAAAAAGGTCTGCTTGCTGATCTTTGTATCTTTGTGCCAGAATTTGAAGACAGAATATTGCTTCTCGTGTCCCCATACCTTTCCTGAAGCCAAATTGTTCTTGACCGGTGACCTCATCACATTTTTTTAATGTTGTTCTGAAGCTATTTTCTTGTGGCATTTTTACAATTTTAACTATTTAGAATGGGAAATAAGCCACAATATTATTAAAAAATGATTTTTTAATATATTAATATAATATTAATATATTTATATTAATAGTATTTTGTATTTTGACAACGGCACCCGATTTGGGCGTCGAAACGTTAATAAAAATCATTTTTTATTAATATTGTGGCTTATTTCCCATTCTAAATAGTTAAAACATTTTTTTAATATATTCTGTTCTGTATGATACGCAAGAAAAGCTTCAGAATGTTATTTAATAGACTTATAAGGCGGAAGTCCTGGCATAATTTGGCGTTCTTCTTTTTAGGCAGTGGTATGAAGACTGATTCAAGCCATATTTTAGGGATAGTTCCTGTATTGTAAACATTATTAAATAGTCCAGGAAGAAGGTCTAAGTTTTCCTCGTTGATTAACTTCAATAGCTCAGCTGGTATTTCATCTTTTCCTACAGATTTCTTGTTTTTTAGTTGACGTAGAGCATATTCCAGTTCAGACTTCAGTATTGAAAGACCTTCGTCGTTTTCGGTATTTAATGTAGGAGGTTCTCTGATTTCATAGAAGAGTTCTTTTATATAGTCTTCCCACAGGTTTATTTGTTCTTCAGGGCTTGAAATCAGTTTGCCTTCTGCGTTGATTAGATTATTTGGTCCTGGTGAGTATGTCGTGCCTGTGAATTCCTCGAGTTTCTTATACAGATGGAAGTCATCATGTTTTTTATATAAGTTTTCGATTTCTTCACATTGTTCTGTTATCCATTTTTCTTTTGCAATTTGTATTTTTTGTTTAATGGTTCTATTTAATACTTTGTACATTGCTTTGTACTGTTTGCATTTTCTTCTTTCATCCATTAAATCCAATATTTCCTCTGTCATCCATATTTGCTTCCGTGGTCGCTGTTTTGTGAGCATTTCAGTTGCCGTTGCAAGGGCGTGTCTGATTTCCTCCCGAAGGCAAAAGTTAAGGATGTTTGATTATATGAAGGTGTATATTTCTTTGTTTCTATATGAAAGTGTGCTAAAAAACAGTGCGACAAAGTAAAACCCATTTAAAATACATTGTTACTTCAGACACACTTTAAACCCTTCATGTACTGCTATCTTTATTTACAATTTTCACACAATAAAACCTTTACATTTTACATAATATGAGATAGAGTAGATAAAAATTATTTTTGTGAATTTGATTAACAAAAATTGGTTAAACAATTTTTCGACCGCGGTACCGCGTGACACCCTGTGTATTTGTTATAAGGATTATTATACGGATGTATTTCTTTGAGTAAGTTTGTGCAAAAGATCGAATCAGAATAATTTACCTAACGGGGGCGACGTTACAGACTGTACTAATAAGTAGTTGAAACGGTCAAAACAAAGAAACGCACACTCATCAAAAATGTACTTGAGATTCTCGTATAATCAACATTTACTGAGTCGATCCAGGAAGAGTCAACTCCAACTAGTAAAAGTTGATTTAAATTTTTAAAATCAACTTTTACTGCTCGTTTCAGTTGAAGTTGACTCCAACTAGTTGGAGTCAACTCTAACTGAGAATCAACTTGAACTGTAACATATATATTGTCAAAGTACTCAGAAATACCTATTAAGTGAGCACCAAAAGAAGTTGATATCATCAAAATTAAGCAAGTGAACATGAAAATAATAGGACCTTTTCAAATTTCTAGTAAAAAGTAAAAAATAAAACGAACGCTATTTCCACAAAAATTAAAATCTTTAGTAATCCCTATAAGACTTTCTTTACTTTAGCATAAGTAATGACCTTAAACATTTTTACCGATTTAGAATGCATATTTTTAAAAAATATATATATGTATGATTTAAAAAAATCAAAATTTTTCAACTTTTCGTAAATTATTTGCTTTTGATAATAACTCCAACAATACTCGATACACGTAAAAAATGATAGATAACGAAATTTGAGTTTTTTTTATTAGCAAAGATTTTACTTGTCTTTTGATTTCTGCATGAATCAAAATAACCAAGATAGAAACGTTGTAAGCCTAAATTTTACAGCGACAACAATGTAACTGGAGCCTTTTAACCTATTATCCTAAACAAATAAAGTATTTGAAAGATTAAAAATGTAATATAGTTTTATAGCTCTTGAAATTAACTTTCAAATAGTTGGATGTGCCTGATATCATAAAAATTAACAGTTAGGTATTCAAAAAAAAACAATATCATTTTTTTGGAAAAATTTTTGGAGTTAAATTTTGATGCTATCAACTTCTTCTGGAGCTCATTTGATAGATATTTCTAAGTACTTTCACAAGTATTTATTAAGTGTTATAAAATGCATCGCTTTCCCGTTCTTTAAGATTGGATCCTTAAATTTGAATACTCGCAGAAAAAAATATCTTCTTCTTCTTTAAGTTCCATCTTCTATCGAAGGTTGGAAATCATAATGGCAATGCGGACCCTGTTGACTGCCGCTCTAAATAGCTCTGCACTACTGCATTCGAACCATTCCCGTAAGTTATTAAGCCAGGATGTTCTTCGTCTTCCCAAATTTCGCTTTCCTCGGATTTTGCCTTGCATAATAAGTTGTAATAATGAGTATTTTTGCCCTCTCATCACATATCCCAAGTACTCAAGTTTTCGTCTTTTGATAGTTAGTATTATTTCCGGTTGATTTCCTATCCTTCTAGTTACTTCCACGTTCGACATTCTTTGAATCCATGATATTCGTAGGATTCTTCTGTAACACCAAAATTCAAAGGCGGCCAACTTATTCAAATGGACTTGTTTCAACGTCCACGCTTCCAAGCCATAAAGAAGAGTAAAGAACATGTAACATCGAAGCATCCTTAGGCGTAGTTCTAACCTTATATCCCGACAACAAAGAAACTTTTTAAGTTTAATGAAGGATGCACATGCTATTTCAATACGTGTCTTAATTTCTTTGGTTTGGTCTACATTTGATGTTATCCATGTTCCTAAGTATTTGTAGTTATATACAGTCTCAATCACAGTATCTTCTATTAGGACAGTGCAAGTTCGGAAAAGCGACACCTGGTTTCTTCGCTCTGCACTTTTATTCGCACTTTTAATAATTATATTGGCCAATCATATGGTCCTGGTTGCTGGATAATTGTCAAGGCCATAGTCCCAAAAAATAATAAGAAGAAAAAATAAGATTCAGGTTATGTTATTAAAACGTAAACAATTGTATGTAGTAAATAAAATTAGTTATTAAAATGCAGTATTGCAAGCAAAATACAATTAATTACATTTACCTTTATATAATAATTGCATATCATATCAATATTGTGGAGCAATATATAATTTTTCTTCTTCATTGACAGTAGATATGAAATATACGTCAATTTGACAATTTCAATTGACAATGAATTATTTAAGAAAGTTACAATATTTCTCCGCTATTCTCGCACGATCGTTTCTCGTATCGCCTCCAAGTACTTGCACACCGCGAATAGTTAATTGGATGTTTACGTGTGCTGATTTAGTTATGATCATGCACTTAGTTTTCTTTAAATTCATCTTCAGTCCGTACTCATGACAGCGTTCATTAAGGCGTTGCATTACGTTCTGTAAATCATTGTTGTTATCTGTTATTATTACTGTATCGTCTGCAAAACGTAAGTTGTTCAAAACTTCTCCATTGATAGATATACCTTCTATTGAATATGAGAGCGCTTCTTGAAATACCGCTTCACCTGTAGACATTGAAAAGTAGTGGAGACAGCACGCAACCCTGACGGACTCCTCTCTGTATTTTGATATCTTGGGTGTCCTGGTTGTCAGCTCTTACCTTGGCAGTTTGATTCCAATATACATTAGATATAATTTTTATGTCACAACTGTCAATATTTTTGCTTTTTAATATATCTACAAGCTTTTTATGTTAAACTTTATCAAATGCCTTTTCAAAGTCTACAAAACATAAGTACATATCCTGATTCATGTCCATGCATCTCTGGGCCAGCACATTCAAGCCGAACAAAGCATCTCGTGTGCTCATACCATTTCTAAAGCCAAATTGTGTGTTACTGATTTCATATTCGAGAGTTTTAACAATTCTACTGTGTATTATTTTCAAAAATGTTTTAAGTGTGTGACTCATTAAAGATATTGTTCTGTGATCCGAGCAGGTTGTTGCACTTGACTTTTTGGGAATTGCTACAAAGGTCGATTGCAGCCATTGTCTGGGGACTGGGGATTGTGGCAGTCTGATATATATTAGATTAAAGAGTTCAACCATTACATCAATACCATCTTCATCAATAAGTTTTAATAATTCGATGGGCACATCATCTGGTCCAGTAGCTTTACCCTCTTTCGTGTTTTTAATGGCATAGATGACTTCGTCTCTTAATATTGGTGGTCCGGTATCCTCTGTGATTTCTAATGACAGTTCTCCTCTTTCATCATTAAAGAGTTGTTGGATGTAATTGGTCCATTGACACAATCTCTCCTTCACGTCAGTAATGATATCCCCTTATCATTTTTAAGGGTATTCTTTCTTGTGCTTTTTCTAGAACCTGTCATTTCTTTGATTTTTTTGTGTAAATTAAAGCTGTCCTACTTTTTATCCAGGTCTTCTATTTCTTTGCATCTGTCGGAGAGCCACCTCTCTTTTGCCTCTCGATTTTCTTTCTGTTGTTTCTCTGAACTTCTTTGTATTTATTCGGGTCTTTTGTTTTATGTTTTCTTCGTTCTTCCATAAGTTCAAGAATTTCTACTGTCATCCAAGATTTTGTTTTTTCTCCAAGTGGTTTGAGGGTTTCTTTTCCAACTGATACTAAGGCATGTTGGATTTTTCCCCATTTTTGGTCAACAGTCAGAGTTTCCGCACTATGACTTTCCTTAAGTTCTCGTTTATTTTAAATTTCGTTTGCGATTAGGCCTTGTCTTGTTTGAGCCGCCTTGTATCCATGATTTTATTGGAGCTAGGGCTCTTTACCTTCTTAAGTTTCACTCTCATAGACAAAACAACCGGGTTGTGATCGGAGGATATGTCCGCTTCTGGATAAGTTTTAGATGATATTATAGAATTTCTATATCTTCTGTTCACGATAATATAATCTATTTGATTTCTGACTATTTTGTTGTTATTGTCAGCTGGTGACTTCCATGTATACAGGGTGTCCCAGACTAATTTACCCACGCTATATCTCTTAAACGAATAGAGATTTTCGAATGTGACAAAAAGTGATATATTCTATTTGTAATACACTTTAATATGGCGTACAAAAAAATCATCCCCTAAATATTCATCCCTTAGTTACAACCCTTAACTTTAATTTTTTTAATAGCACCCTGCATATTTTTTTATAGTTTTGGATGTAGTCTTTTTTCGTCTATTCAACACATTTTTTGAAAATTAAATCGGTTCGTAAATAACCAAGAAACTATCAGTTTATTTTTGTTAATTGTGTGTCCCGACTAATTTATCCAGGCTATATTTCTTAAACGAATAGAGATTTTCGAATGGGACAAAAGCTGATATATTCCATTTGTAATACACTTTCATATGGCGTAGAAAAAATTCATCCCCTAAATATTCATCCATAACTTACAGAGTGCTATTTAAAAAAATAAAGTAAGGGATTGTTACGAAGGGATGAATATTTAGGGGATAATTTTTTTTCTACGCCATATTAAAGTGTATTACAAATGTAATAGATCAGTTTTTGTCCCATTCGAAAATCTCTATTCGTTTAAGAAATATAGCCTGGATAAATTAGTCTGGGACACATAATTAACAAAACTAAACTGATATTTTCTTGTTTATTTAGGAACCGATTTTATTTTCAAAAAATGTGTTGAATAGACGATAGAAGACCACATCCAAAACTATAAAGAAATATACAGTGTGCTATTAAAAAAATTAAAGTTAGGGGTTGTAAGTAAGGGATGAATATTTAGGGGATGATTGTTTTCAACGCTGTATTAAAGTGTATTACAAGTAGAATAGACCACTTTTTGTCCCATTCGAAAATCTCTATTCGTTTACGATATATTGTGTGGCTAAATTAGTCTGGGACACCCTGTATAGTCTACGTTTAGGAAGTTTTGAACAAGGTATTTGCAATTATGAGTTCCTCATTGATACAGAAATCAACAAGCCTATCGCCACAAAAAAATATACATACATTCAATTACCTATAACTTACTTTAAATTAAGTAACATTAAATGGTTTTTTAAGTGAGGAATTTATTATATTGTTTATTAGCTTCAATTTTAGTGACGAAAACTTTTTTGTAAAAACTTAAAATTTTTGAGTTATTTATGAAAAATCGCTTTAAAACTTGCATTTTTTTCACAAAAATTAAAATATTTGATTTTTAATAACTCAAAAAGTATTGATTTATTAGACTTTGCAAACTAACAAGACACTTACTCAACACACACACTACACATTACACCTGAGTTAGCGATAAGTATACAATTACGTGGCTAAAGGTTCCAGTTCTAAACCAAGGCCAGAATCAGAGGAAAAAAAAAGTATTGATTTATTTTAATAACATTATATAACAAATTTTCACCTCCGAGAAGGGGTGATATCTACCCCAGGCTAAAACCGCAAGTTGGTACCATGTTACTTTTGTTTGTTGAGGTATCCTCTATACACTCACCAATTTTCGTGAAAATGAATGGAGGTTCACCGAAATCGAAGGTCATAGTTGATTTTTACCTTCAGTGACTGCACTATAGAAAGAAAATTGCAATTCATTAATTGAAATGCGTGTATTTTGCTAGCTCATAAATTATTAAACGATATGTAGTCGCCAAATAATTAATTTAATTCATTTTAAGTAAAATTCTCTCTTAAGCCGGGTTTTCTTGCGAAGGGGTTGTAGCTCAATAATCAAAATAAGCGTGATTTAAGAGTTTATTCTTAGAATCTAAGCTATACGAATTAAACTTCTATTAACTTTTTTGTAAAAATTTACAGTTTTTCAGTGATTTACGAAAAACCGCTTTAAAATATGCATTTTTTTCACGAATAATTAAAATCTTTGATCTTTAATAACTCAAAAAGTATTGCTTTATTTTAATACCTTTATATAACAAATTCTGCTTATACTTTGTCCTTCTATCGATTTGTGGAGTTACTTTTAATAAAATAATTTTCACCCCCGAGAACGGGTGGTATCCACCCCCAGGATAAAGGCGCAAGGTGGCACCATGTCACCTTTGTTTCTTGGGGTATCCTCTAACCACTCACCAATTTTCGTGAAAATCGATGAAGGTTCACCGAAATTGAAGGTAATAGTTGATTTTTACCTTCACTGACTGCACTATACAAAAGAAATTGCAATTTAATGACCAAATGGCGCGTATTTTGGGAGCTCATAAATTATTAAACGATATTTAGTCGCCAAATAATTAATTTAATGCATTTTAAGTACAACTCTCTCTTAAGCCTGGAAAATGGGGTGGTTTTCTTGCGAAGGGGTTGTAGCTCAATAATCGAAATGCGCATGATTTAAGAGTTTATTCTTAGAATATATAAGCTATTGGAATAATATCTGTGATACGATATATTTCAATTTTTTTCAGCATGTTTCTCTTTAAAAAAATCAATTAAAGGGTTGTTTGGGGGTGAAGGGGATGAGCTCAAAAATCTAAACTATATCATTTCAAGAGCTCATAAATAGCTCGTAATTCTGCCGCAAAATTCGATTCAATATCCCTATTTTTCAGTAGTGGAGGGGGGGAGGCTGAGTCTGCCCCCCACTAAAATATTAAATCCTGCTCAGTGGAACGAGCTCAAAATTTTTAATTTGCGGAATATGAAAGCTCATAAATAGCTCATAAATCAGGGCTATTTGTTTTTAATTTTTGCAAGGGGGGGGCAGCTCAACACGGGTAAATAACAGGCCTAACCTTGCATGCCCGAGCTGACCCAAATTTTATTTTTCTAATCTTTAGGGAGGGTCAGTAGTGTAAATTTAAAATCTCGACTGAATTCTGCCATTGCATTAGCCGTCATTTTGATTTTAAACGGGAACCGTTTTTGCTTAATATCTCCACTATTTTCAACTTCTCGACAAAAACTATGAGAACTAAAATTGTTGAAAATGTGATTTTCTATAATTTCTTCCATTACAATTTTTTTCGTGTGGTCGATATTTTCAGAGTTAAGGGGGAAAATAATAACTGTCATAATAATAACTCATTATTTTCCCCTATAACTTATATTTCAACTTCTCGACAAAAAGTATGAGAACTAAAATTGTTGAAAATGTGATTTTCTATAATTTCTTCGATTAAATTTTTTTTCGTGCGGTCAATATTTTCAGAGTTATGGAGGAAAATAATAACTGTCATAATAATAACTACTGTCATTATTTTCCCCCATAACTATGAAAATATCGACCACACGAAAAAAATTGTAATGAAAGAAATCATGGAAAATCACATTTTCAACAATTTTAGTTCTCATTCTTTTTGTCGAGAAGTTGAAAATGACGGAGATATTGAGCAAAAACGGTTCCCGTTTAAAATCAAAATGACAGCTAACGCAACGGCGATGTTAAACGCAACGGCGAGAATTCAGTCGCGATGTTAAATTCACACTACTATTGACCCTCCCTAAAGAATAGAAAAAAAATTTGGGGCAGCTCGACATGCAAGGTTAGGCCTATTATTCGTCTAACCCGACTGGACTATCCCTGCTCTTTGTTATCTACCAAATATGGAAGAAATTTTTGTAAGGAAAAAAGATGGGCGTCTCGTCAAAATGAAGCTACTCACAAAAAATTAGCTTGTTAGTAGTAAATGGTGAAAATAGGAATGGGATCCCTGACTATAAGTACTTATAATGTATGTGGAAACGAATTTACTTGGCTCAGTCCTGAAATTACTCATTTAGATGTAGATTTTTATTATTTGGGAAAAAAATAACCATTAAAAAAATAATCGTTTTCAACTTTGGAGCAAGGAGCTTCTGGTATAATGAACCATACATGATTCAATGAATTAAAATGAGTCCCTAACATGTACATCCATGAATCACATGTAGTTCAAGGATAGATGTTATTTTAATATTCAAATAGTGTTGCAGTGTTGGACATGGTAGACTCCTGATATGTTACCATTGGGACAGTGTAGTTGTTCAAGTTGTTAAATTGAATCTGATTAAGTTCAATTGGAGTTTATTTAAGGTAAAACAATATACACATAATTAGAAATTAGAAATAATTAGAAATGAATGATATCAGTTTCTGCAAACCTTAATTGAAGGAAAGATCGAAGGAAGAAGGGGAGTGGGCAGGAAGAAAATGTCATGGCTCCGTAATGTCAAACAATGGACAGGACTAAAAAACATAGGAGACCTAATACATACTGCAAGGGATAGAGAAAAATGGTCAAACGTGATCGCGAACATCCATTAGTGGATTGCATAAGAAGAAGAAGAAGAAGAAAACAATATAGGCTACATCCATAATCCAAAATAGAGTTGACACAGTGGACTCTCTCTATAATGAACACAGATATTACGAGGTTTCGCTTATAACGAAGTACACTAGAGGTCCCATGAAATTCCTATTTGGTTATAACGAGGAAAAATGAAATCGAAGAATATGTTTTTTACCTGTTTTTACTGCCTGTATATAAAAATGCCCAACATCTGTGTTATTATTGAGGGCAGTGCTGTAATAAACTTGTTTCTGTTTATCTATCGAGCGATATTCAATATTGTAGGAAATTTACAATGTACCGATGGTGAAGTCTCATTGTTCAGATCGACCATCGACACCTAATAAACTAAGTAAGAGGCATCAAAACATTTCAATATTATTGTTGTTTGATATAATGAGATCCGCTTATAACCAGGTAATTTATTCCGTCATTTCAGTTCTCGTTATAGAGGGAGTCTACTGTATATCTCATGCAGAACATCAAGGGTAGATCATCGCCTCAATACTGTGTAGAGATCTATTTTCTTATTTACTTTATAAGCTTTCCAACTTTTTTAAGTTAAAAAGTTAGGTATGTATATGTTAAACACTTATTAGTATGATATAATTGATCCAAATAAAGGCATAACCCAGACATCCAAAGTGAAAGTTATCCTCCAACACCAAATTGTTCTATATGGTCCACATAATGTTCAGAAAAAAGTCACACCATTTTGAGCGTCGGGTTTGGGGGGGAGAAATTGGTAAATTCGTAGTTTTTTAGGTTTTTGTCAATATTTCTAAAACTATGCGGTTTAGCATGAACAACCTTCTATACAAAAATGTTCTACATTAAATTTGCAATAAAAAGGTCCTATGCATAATCCTTCTAAAATGAACGGTTCCAAAGTTAAGGAGGTAGTATAGTATAATTGGTCCAAAAAAGGCCTAACCCAGACATCTAAAGTAAAAGTTTTCCTCCAACACCAAATTGTTCTATATGGTCCACATATTGTTCAGTAAAAAGTTACACCATTTTGAGCGTCCGGTTTGGGGGGGGGGGGGGGAGATGGGGAGAAGTTGGTAAATTAGTAGTTTTTTACGTTTTTCGTCAATATTTCTAAAACTATGCTTTAGCGTAAACAAAGGTCTATACAAAAATGTTCTACATAAAATTTAAAACAAATACGGTCCGATACATAATTGTTATAAAATCAACGGTTCCAGAGTTACGGAGGGTGAAAAGTGGAGGTTTTCGATACTTTTTATATTATCTGGGCAATTGATGATGATTTTGGGTGGTGAGGTTGACGTTTCTTTAAGGGATTATCACTAACATATCATCGGCCACTGAAATAGCAAATTTTATTTACAAAACACAATCCTGTTAAAGAAAATTTCTATAAATTGCCCAAAGAATATAAAAAGTATCGAAAACCTCCACTTTTACCCTCTGTAACTCTGGAACCGTGGATTTTATAAAATTATGTATAGAACCTTTTTGTTTTAAATTTCACGTAGAACATTTTTGTATGGAACATTGCTTTTGCTAAAGCATAGTTTTAGAAATATTGACGAAAAACGTAAAAAAACTACTAATTTGCCGACTTTTCCCCCATCTCCCCCCCAAACCGGACGCTCAAAATGGTGTAACTTTTTACTGAACAATATGTAGACCATATAGAACAATTTGGTGTTGAAGGAAAACTTTTTCTTTGGATGTCTGGGTTAGGCCTTTTTTTGGAACAATTATACTATACTACCTCCGTAACTTTTGAACCGTTCATTTTAGAAGGATTATGCATAGGACCTTTTTTATTTGAAATTTAATGTAGAACATTTTTATATAGAAGGTTATTTATGCTAAATAGTGCAATAGTGCATAAAGGTATGCATAGTTTTAGAAATATTGACGAAAAACATAAAAAACTACGAATTTACCGATTTCTCTCCCTTCTCCCCCCCCCAAACCCGACGCTCAAAATGGTGTGACTTTTTTCTGAACATTATGTGGACCATATAGAACAATTTGGTGTTGGATGATACTTTCACTTTGGATGTCTGGGTTTGGGTCTAGTTATACCATACTATATATATAAGGTAGAAGTATGATATTGATGTTTATTGTGCTTTAATACCTAATAAAATACATAAATATTGTCCTTTTCATGAGCATTTTTCAGTGCGTAACAAATGATAGGAAAAAGGGTCAAGTCCGTGATAATACACATTTATGACATTTATTCTAACATGACATTTTAGTTAAATCTGACGGTTGTCACATTTAATTTTCAATTTGGAATAAAAACAAATCAAATGTGTTTCTTGCATTTATAAAATGGTATTTTCTTTGATTTGTATAGTCTTATAAATTATACAGATTATATTTGTAATATTATTATCTAATTAAAAAAAATTATTTTTTTTATTATGGCGCCATCTATCGACAACTAGAATAACTAGAATAAATGTTATAAATGTCACCGACGAAATGTAATCACCGACGTGCGTTTTTTTTCTGTTACTTACAATTTAATGAGTTAGAAAGAAATCGAAAAACTGTGACGCACTGAAAGGTGATCATGAGAAAAAGAATACTACCTATGTCCTTATACACTCTGGGCCAAAATTAACCGGCCACCTTAAAAATGTGTCATTTTTGATGTCATATTTCCTAAACCTGTTGTCCGATTTAAGTGATTTTTTAAATATGTTATTCCTTGACAATATCTTTATAATAATATTGTTGCTAAACAGGTAAATTTTCATTAGGTTTGTTCCAACATGAACTTTTGGACGGTCCAGAAACCGTCACGAAACTACTTGTACCGTTTGTTGTGCGCATGTTCGTAATTGTATCGCCCAGTTATCATCCCATGACGGTAATCATATATTTGTCATTTTTATTGGTGACAGCTTGTGTGCTTTTAGTCGATCAAAGGCTCAAAAACTTTAAAGAATTAAATCCTAGTGCGCAAGTCAGTCCAACCAGCACATTATGCATTTGCCCGATTACTGAAATGATCATCACGAAACCGTCACCGAAAGATCACAATTCTTGTTGGAACAGTGGGAAGGACGATCCGATGACGATCATATTTTTGTTGGAACGGATTTTGTTTACTGCGCAGAAGCGTTACCGTTTCGTGACGGTTCTCGGTCGTGTTGGAACAAACCTATTGTATACCGGGTGTACGAATCAAACTGTGTTTTTTTCTTAAAGTTTGCATCACCCTGTGGAATATTCTAGCATTTGTAGAATTCTGAAATTAAAACTTAACTATAGCCTCATGCTTTCTCAACATTTTTTTCTTTGATTGATTTGCTTATGTTGGATAATAAAAAATTTACGTGCTTTAACAACTAGACATGTTTTTTTATCAATACAGGGTGTTTTTAAAAAAATTTTGGCAAAGTTTAAGGGGTAATTCTGCATGAAAAAATAATGACAGTTTGCTTTATAAACTTATGTCCACAAATGCTTCGTTTTCCGAGATAGGGGGTGTTGAAAATTTGTTGACAAACTGACGATTTATTTATTGCTTTAAAACCGGTTGAGATATGCAAATGCAATTTGGTGGGTTTTATGACGTAGTTATTGCATATTTTTTGACATACAATTAAGAATTTATTATTCAGCATTGGCACGCATACGCGTAATATGAGCCATCATATTACCCGTATGCGCGCCAATGGTGAATATTAAATGCTTAATTGTATGCCAAAAATGTGCAATAACTACGTATTAAAACCTAACAAATATCATGTGCATGTCTCAACCGGTTTTAAAGTAATAAATAAATTGTCAATTTGTCAGAAAAACTTCAACACCCCCTATCTCGGAAACAAAGCATTTGCAGACATAAGTTTATAAAGCAAACTGTAAATATTTTTCCTGCAGAATTACCCCTTAAACTTTGCCAACATTTTTTAAAACACCCTGTATGATAAAAAATATGTCTAGTTGTTAAAGCACCTAACTTTTTTATTATCCAACATAAGCGAATCAATCAAACAACAAAATGTTGGGAAAGTATGAGGCTATAGCTTTTAATTTCAGTATTCTACAAATGCCAGAATATTCCACAGGGTGATGCAAACTTAAAGAAAAAAACACAGTTTGATTCGTACATCTGGTATATAATGAAAATTTGCCTTTTTAGCAACAATAGTAAGGGCCGTTCAAGTATTACATAACGCAGGTGGGGGGGGGGGGGTCAAAAATCTTCAAAAATTGCGTTACGCAATAGTTAAACACCCATGAACGCTCCCTTATTATAACAACAAGGAATAAGGCTATAAAATATTAAAAAATACTTAAATCGAACAATAGGTTTAGGAGATATAAGACATCAAAAATGACCCATTTTAAGGTGGCCGGTTAATTTTGGCCCAGAGTGTATATTTTACTATATATATATATATATAATTCGGTTTGATGGGATCATTTTTCTTACTTTTTTAGTTTTTTTCCCTTCACATATTGTTATTGTGGACAACTATATATCAACGCATGAAAGGCAATCCTTCCTAACCGACATCTATACAAATGTGCAGGAGAGCTGATCAAAAATTTTTTTTATTGAAAAATTCTTATAAAATCTTTACTTTTCATCATAGATAAATACTTGTTACAGTTTAGGCATTATAGTATTGTGGGCTTTTATCTAAGAAGTAATATTTAAACTTAACACTTCAAGTTTACCATTTAGAGTTGGTTAGTAAAAGATTACCCCAAAAAAATAACAGGTACAACTATCTATGCGCCTGAGCCTACAAAAAAACTTTCAAGTATATTTAGTTACATACTTAAGCTATTGTATATGCAAATAGGTAAAAATGTATTAATAACGAAAAAATATTTTTGAAAAATAGGAAAAAAAAACTAAATAATTAAATTTTAGTCAGGTCCTTCAAGAAAAATAATCTAATTACTTATTATAAAGTAATATTTGCAACTCTATCCGACATTTTTGAAGGGAGTGAGTTTAACAAATAAAACGATTTTTGTTTTTAATCAATATTTTTATTGTATTGCAGTATTTTTTTGAATTAAAAATTATGAACTTAAACAAAATTTGGTTTTTATAATAAACACTGGGTTCGAATAAAAAAAATATTCTAAATAATTGTTAAATAACATACTTAAGTAACATCAAGAATTTGCTTAAACAAGAAAGAGATCTCAACATATTATTAATTATTATTACTCCAAATAAGGCACAGTGCACAGTTTAACATCACAAGACTCATCAGAGTTAAAAAAGTTTCTTTAAAAATTCATACATAATATTATGTTCGTGTGTACTGTTTCATTAACACTTAACTATGGTACTAAGATCCAAAACTCTAACTATTGGAAAAATAATTGGTAAAGAACACATTAAATGCAAAATTAACCAAGTGTACTTAGAGTAATATCCTATGTAAGACAATTTGTAAGGAACTCTATAATTCAGTCTCAAACATATAACAAATGATAGCAAACAAACAAAACAAATAATGTTAAAAAATTAACTTTAAATCGTATTTGGTCAAGACTGTAATAGTGGAACCTCAAATAATTAAACTTATAAAAAATATGCTACTTAGGGGGGCTTGCGTAACGCTTCCTAAATCAATTTATGCCTAAACGCATTTAATAATGTCATTGCATCTTTTTCTAATCCAAACAGATGACGGAGAAACAATAATTGCATTTACCCATAAATTTATTTAGGAAATGTTACACAAGCCGACCGTATACTTGTTATTAATCAGCCTTAACACTTTGACTTCTTATACTTTATAACATCAAAATGAAAGCAACCACAAATTATAATATACTCGTAATACTAATATTAATAACATAATATCAAAACAAAACTGTAGCAAAAATAAATTAAAAATCGCAATCAGGATCTTCTACGTCTGATTCTGGTAACACATCTTTCATATTCGTATCCCGTGGAATGTTCAAATATTCATGATGAAAACAAGCTGGAATGACTTGGTCAGTACAAAGTTTCTGAAGATCGTGATATTTCTTTTGGAAATGGGCAGTAGTGATTTATAGCAGGACATAAGTGGGACCCTAGTCTTAGGCTGGATTTCAACATCGAATAATTTGGCAACAGAATTCATAGATGTTTTTATAGAAACAATGTGTTTGTCTTTCTTAAAAGTTGCAATCCGAACTTTACTTATTTTGCCAGTAAGATTTGCAGTTGAGAAAGTGGTGAACCATTGGGAAGGTGCATAAACAGTTGTATGTTTAAGGTTATTTTCAATGATGGCGTGAGACGTATCTACTGGCATATAAGTGTGCCTAGTTAGTAGGAAATTCAAGTCAATTGTTTCAAGATTATTACATTCCTGCAAAGTTTGATGAATCATTCCCATAACATTGCGGTTCCGGTTTTGCCCTGGACAACAATCGCAGTATAACAGCAAATGTTTAACATTTCCTCTGGCATCAACAGATTTGTATTTATGCAAAATTGTTGCTACTTCATTTGCACCTCGTTTACCATTAGATTCGTCCCAATAATAACAGAATACTTTACGAGTGCCATTCTCGTAGAAACATAGGTTATAAACAGCCAGTTTTCTACTATAGTATAATAGCATTGAAGGTGAATATGGCGTATTCAAGACCTTTTGAAGATCAAAGCTGACGCATAATGTAGAAGAATCATCTTTATGGATCTTTTTGTGACTTTTGAAACGGGCGTAACTTTCTTCTTTCTCATGCTGTTCTTTTTCTTTCAGTTTGTCAGGATCAGTGTTTTTTTCAAACATAAGGCATTTCTTGCACTTATCTTTCTTTGGTACATGAAAGCCGATGTTAAACTGCTCATTAAATATTTTGCGAAAAATTCTTTCACTCACAATATCCATACCTTGATTGATGACATTATTTTTATAAATTCCGTAAAGAGTTGGTATGTTCTTGAATTCTTCTGGTAAATAAACTTTACTGGAATCTTGGCGGCCATAGTGCGATGGTAAAGCAGGCAAACTTTTTATAAAGTTTATAACGGCATCCAGAGTAGTTTGTTTGGTTTTATTTGACGGCTCCATCTTTCCTCTCATGTCTTCCTTGGCACATCCCCACTCTGCATTTTTAACAATACTATAAATAGTTTTATCTGAAACATTCATAGTGGCTGCTAAGAACTGTAAGCATACATTTCTCTTACCTTCTCCTTCATTTATAAAATATTTTATAGTACAGTTGCGTTTTTCAGACTCACTGCGCTTGCGCTTCACACCTACTCTTTGCGCCAATGATACCAACCAATTTCGTCGTCGAGTTGTATCCAGTTTCCAGAAATGGTTAAATATGGTTTCTCTTCTTTCTTCTGGGATAGATCCACAGTTATTCCCACATTTTTCCTTGACATGGATTCGGGAGAACTTTCTTGGCTGGTACTGTCACTCCCTTCTTAGTTGTATATTCTTCCCCAGCTCTCTTCTTTTTAGATCTTTCTTTTCTTTCATTATTTTTTCTTTCCCTCAATCCAGCGTCACCTACAGTTTCTTCTTCTATGCCCGATCCATTCGTTGTTGGTTTTCTTCTTCTGAAATTCTTTTTATTTTTTCTTGTTTTACCCGTTGACTCTGCATCATCTGTTTTCTCGTCGCTTGCACTTGCGCTCGACTGACTCGTTCCGAATACGAATGCAGTATGCAGTACGTTATGCATGACCGACATTCAAAACATGGTTGCGCCTCCTAAGCGCCTATTATTCGTTTTGAAATTCAAATAAAATTATCTAAGCGACACGTTTGGCACAACATTAAGGCAAGTAAAACTATCTAAGCGACATTCGGTTCCAAACTAATTAGTCAGGTAAAATTATCTAAGCGACATCAAGTTGGTATCGTTTTTTTATGTAAAATTACCTAAGTTCTTTTTTATACCTATTTCCCAACAAGCAAAAATGTCTAAGCACAAATGATGTCAATTTTTAGGAACAAATGTATAAGGACACCTTTGGATCATATTTCTGTTTGTAAAAAAATCGGTAAGCGACTATGATAGCAAAATCTAGAACAGGAAAACATACCGTACTGCTTGGTGCATATGATTTTACTTTCAATAAATTTATCTAAGTTAACGGTTAATCTAATTTTAAGACAGGAACAAATTACTATTCGTTTTTTTTTATAACTCAAACTGTCCAACCAACCGATATATAGAAAATTAGGACATTTTTGTTGCTTAGTCAGTTGAAAATGTGAGAATACTTAAGATTCACGTACTTCCTAAGCGACAACAAATCTCAACGCAGCGCTACGAGACCCAGACCAATCGACGCGGATTTTTATGGCGAGTCGAATGATATATATATGTCGTTTTAACAAATCTTGTCGGTTAGGGAGCTTTGCCTTTCATGCGTTGATATTATATTAAGTTGTTGGGGGCAATACTCCTAGCAACTAGTTTAGACATTATTAATTATTATTGGTATTGAAACAAAGTATTGTCTTGAAAATATATAATATGGTAAAATATATAAGGACATAGTATGTATGTATTTTAAGTATTAAAGCACAATAAACAACACCAATATCATACATCTACCTGCATGCATTCCTGCACCTATCTCACTAAGGTCATGTATTACTAAATTAGTGAATGTGCATAAGAATTATTGTGAAATTGCTTTAAGAAATATGTATTTTGTTTTTCACATTGTTAATCAATGACATATAAAAATATGACGGAACTAAGTACTCATATCTAAAAATCCGTTTATAAAATACATTTCCGTAAATTATATACAATTGTCGAGCTTCTTCAACGTGTAATATAAGAAACATGCATATTGAAAAAATAGTATGTCCTTTAAAGATAGGTCGGTAAGCCTACAAACAATTATTTTATGTACTGAGAAAGTCAAAAACAAACAAGATCAACTCTAAAATTAAATATAAACGGCTAATTACATTACACAGTTAATTCTAGAAGGTGCAAACATTCTGCAACGTTTTTTATCATGTCTGGAATTTCTCAAGGTAAAATAAAAGGAGTAAACTTACGTCTCATCAGCCAAACTCACTGAACACTCAGTCTCCGTAGTTGGTGCACTTTCCGACATTTTTAAATATTCGGTCCTCTAAAAATCGGAAAACACGACGCTGAAAAAAGAAAAAACTAAATTGAGGGCAAAACTAGACAAACCAGTTAGGGAATAACAACAAATTAAACCGTTGGATAATCAACTTTGAAAATTTGACGTTTTGTTTTGATTGGCCCGAAAATGGTTGTTATGGTACCAATGAACTGTCAATAGGGCTTTTCATTTTTCATTCACAGTTATTTGTTTCGAGCACGAGAATCGCACACTTTAACCAACGTTGCCAAGTCGCTAAAATCTCGAACTTTGACACCAATTTGACAATTGACAGATGATCGACGGTAAAAATTGTAAAATATAAATAAATCTTGGAATATAAAATAAACCTTATATTTTATATTCATATTTATATTCTAAGAAATAAATCAAATCCAAATCATATATCCTAACAACAATAACTAAGTCGGGAACGGGAACAATGGATAAAAGCCAAAAAAAGGAGAACAGATCTAAAATTAAACCCCAATCAACGCCAAAACATAGTGTACCAAAGCCAGCCAATAAAAAGAAATGGTGACCTAGAACGCAAGGAAATAGCTGATAAAAGAAATAAAAGTGAAAAAAATAATGCTGAGACTTCTCTCGACCATGTAAGTGTAAGATATAGTTTATTATGTGCACTCCAATATAGTTAGATGCAAAGCTTACGTTTTGGACTGCCTTAATGCATAGGTATAATCTAAACTGTCCTCAAATTTTCTTCTTCTAATGGCGCTACAACCTTTTGTGGGTCTTGGCCTGCTTAACAACGTTTTTCCATTCTACCCTGTCAGATACTTCGGATACTCCTTCGACACTATCTGATGTGCATGGTTTTAAGATCCCCCTCTATGTCATCTATCTATCTTTTATGGGGCTTCCTCTTGGTCTATTTCTTTGGGGCTTCCACTTTGGATTACTTTCACAGCTCGATTATCTGGCATTCTTTCTAAGTGATCAAGCCAGTTTAGTCTTTGAGATTTTACAAATCTAACAATATATGTGCTCTGCATTAGTTATACAGCTCGTGGTTCATTTTAATTCTTTATGAACCATCGCTGCAATGTGTTGGACCAAATATCTTCCTTAGTATTTTGCGCTCAAGTATTCTCAGTTGATTTTCATCAGTGTTTGAGAGGGTCTTAGAGCCGGTTGTTCGAACGCTAATCAACAATGATCATTATTAAATATTTAATTACTGTCACCAAAACTGTCAATGTCAACTTTGTTTGGGTTGCTGAAAACATAATTAATTACAATTATGAGATTTATTATTAATTATGTTAATAATTATTGTTATATTAATTGATTATAGTCTCAGAATTGTAATTAATTATGTTTTAACAATTGACATTGACAGTAATTAATTATTTGATAATGATCATTGTTGATTAGCGTTCGAACAACCGGCCCTAAGTTTCATATCCATATGTGACCACTGGTCTAATTACCATTTTGTATTAGACTCACGATTCAGTAACTTAATTTTCATTAAGTTTTTGTATGCATAAAAACACTTATTACTGCTGCATTTATTATTGAACCTAGGTAGTGAAAATTGGAGGCATATTTGTAGGTATTGTTGTCTACCTTCAGATTGTCATGTTGATTTGACTATGTGCACTCCATATATCTTGTTTTACATTCATTTATACAGGGTGTCCAGAAACTGTACCGACAAACGAATACAGGAGATCCCTCAGATAATTTTAAGACAATTTAACCCAATTCAGCTAGTCCGAAAATGCTTCATAAGGGAGCTAGAGCTCTTTAAAGATGGCATCTTGTAATTAGTTTTTCTTAAATGCCTCCAGAACGCTTCATCTAGAAAAACGAAAATTTGTATACATATTTACTTTCCAGAAATGAATCGATTCCATCCATTGCGAATTTCTAGTACCGGTCATAGGCGTCCGTTTTGGGTAGGGTAACGGTCATTTTATCGCATAACTTTTTTGTCTTCAACTTTTAAGAATTTTTGTTACTGGATTATTAAATTGTGAGGTATTCTAGTACTAAAAGGTACTCTTACTTTAAGTCGGTAGGACAAACCGTTTTCTAGAAAAATCAATTTGAAAGTTTTTAGTTTTGGGAATTTGAAAAAAAAATTTAAAAAAATTAAAAAAAAAAAACTATGTATCTTACCATTTTAAAGCAAGAGTAACTTTTAGTAGTCAAATATCTCATAATTGAATAATCTAGTGTCAAAAATACTTATAAATTAAAAACAATAAAGTTATGCTATAAAATAACTATTGACCTACCCAAAACGGATGCCTATGACCCTTTCTAGAAATTCGCCATTAATGAAATCGATTAATCTCTGGATAATAAATAAATGTACCAGTTTTCATCTTTCTAAATAGTTTTTTTTTAATCTTTTTTTTTTTTTAAATTCAAAGAACGAAAAATTTTCAAATTGATTTTTCTAGAAAACGGTGTATCCTATCGACTTAAAGTAAGAGTACCTTTTAGTACTAGAATACCTCACAATTTAATAATTCAGAGTCAAAAATGCTTAAAAATTAAATACAAAAAAGTTAGGCGATAAAATAACCATTGCCTTACCCAAAACGGATGCCTATGACCGGTACTAGAAATTCGAAATAGATGGAATCGATTCATTTCTGGAAAGTAAAAATGCATACCAATTTTCGTTTTTCTAAATAGAAGCGTTCTGGAGGTATTTAAGAAAAACTAATTACATGACGCCATCTTCAAAGAGCTCTAGCTCCCTTAGGAAGCATTTTCGGACTAGAAGAATTGGGTTAAAATGTCTTAAATTTATGTGGGGAATCTCCTGTCTTCGTTTGTCGGTAGAGTTTCTGGACACCCTGTATATTAGACCAAACATAGCAGCTTCCCGTTTCAGCTCTATTTTGCTTAATACCTTTTTGTTGTGTCTTATTATGGCAACTGTTCTTAAATAATATTAAAATACTCTTGTATGATTTTTTATGGTACACAATGTAGAGTTTTTATTGACGTATTTATTTTTAGGAACAAACACCACTAACACCAGATATTTTAAATGTAGGAACAGGAGAAACTGCTGGAACTTAACACAAAGGGGTTTGACTAGTGAAGATTTGGATAAACAAAAGGAATTACTTTGGGCTATAGCTACATGCAGGTTTATTTCCTTGTGGCTTCCTATGTATATTCTTATGAACTATACACTTCGATATGTTTTTAGTCTCATGAAGATTTTATAATTTATTATTTTATTTATAATGTTATATTTATGATGAATAAACATTATTATTATTACGGTAATTTCCGTAATAAAATTTAAATAAATTAACTGTAATCAATAAACCGTTTTTAATGTTAATAAATTATCAATAATGATTCCCAAATATTTTATTTGTTTGACAACTTCTATGGGTTGATTGTTGAATCATGGACCTTGAACGAAGATATGTGCCAAAAATTGGAAGCATTTGAGATGTTGCTATATCAGAGAATTCTTAAAAGCCCATGGACTGATCGGGCCACAAATGAGGAGGTCCTTAGAAAAATGGGTAAGAACCGGGAGGTACTAACCACCATGAATCCAGATATGCCCTCCTACAAGCTATTCTGCAAGGAAAATATTTGGAAAGCGAGGTATAAGAAGAAGAACAACCTGGTTAAAGAACCTCAGAACTCTAGCTTTAACTGTTGCTTGTTAGTACTGCTCTGAATCATTTTCAATACAAATATTTGATCTATGGTGGATCTGCCCTTTTTGAATCCTCCCTGGTATTCACCAACCTGCTCATTTAAGTGCTTTTTCAATCTGCTTCTTATGACTCTATTGAGTACCTTATATGTTACGTCTAACATGAAATTCATACTGGGATTGCAGTACGGTTAAGATAGGAATGCAATTCAACACAACATCTGTGCAGCTTTTCGGCGTTGCTGCAGATAAAGTGAAGATTATCATGATGATCGCCAACATTCGTTACGGATAGGCACAGCAGGAAGAAAAAGATTGTGAGATTAATATTGATCATATTAATATTTTGTATTAATAATCAATGCTTCGGTTTAACAAATACACACTTATAATAGAAATATATTTTATTGTTATGGAAAATTGTACAATTTGATAGACAAAGCTTACTAAAGAGTTATAAAAAATACAAAAACAACGTTTAACTTGAACCGGTGCTCTACAAGGTTGTTATTGAGTGAAAAACACTTTAAAACCCATTGATAACGAAAACTTTCCATAGAAGGCCATAATTTTTAAATCAATCAAATTTTCTTTTAATTTACTGTAAACGGCCATTATCCATCACTTATTTTTTTGGTTATAACCATGGATAAATAATATATAGTATTACCGGATATAACAGCCTGTATATTAGCATTAATTCAAGTATTTCTATACTTTGTATTAGAGGTATTTTTTTGATGTGTAATAATTGTTTGATTGCTCTTGAGTAGGTACTTTTACGACTATTATATAGTTCGTTTTATTGTATTCCTTAAGCCTTAGATATTACATACTTAGTTTGACAAACACTATTTTTTATCATTACGCAAATACAATTTAGGTATGGAAATTTTATATAAACTTTTACTTTTTTTTACATATCGCTTAATAAACTTATGTTTTGAACTTTATATTGACTAGAACTTTATATTAGTACCTTTAATAATTAAATTATTATGTTACTTCATATTATTTATCATTAATTTCATGTTTGTGTGCTGGCACCATACATCGTCTATTTTAAATTTACCGCGCACTGACTGGGACGCGTACAATTGGCAACGTTGGTTAAAGCAGGTCTGTTCCTTCGTTTTTTAGTGTTACACTTTTGAGTGTAAGTGTACGAAATTCTATGGACATTTGAGTATAAAATGACAGCGGATGTGACAGCGGCTCATGACAGCGGACAGTATTAAGGTGGTATGACACAATGTTAAAATTCATATACTCTTTAGGTACAGTTAGCGTCACTATTTCAAAACCAATCTTCAACATATGAGTATGTACGTGAAGTGTAAACTTTCTATTTTAATAGTATCTACGTAAAATTTTCAAAGAAAGCAGTAAATTTTTTATAACTGTACTTAAAGGAAACAATGTCATAACTTACTTGGTAACCTGCTCTAAAAATTGGTTTTTGTGTAATAATTGTTGAACTTAGGTACAAAATAACTACCATAAATGATTAACTATGCAAAAAGCTTTATTTTAAGCAAACGTTCATTATCCAGAGTGCCATAATTTTTAAATTAACTGTACCTAAAGGTAAAAATTATAGTTAAAAGCTGCAATCTAGGGATTTTGTTGATAAAACCGTAACAAGTTGGCATTGTTCTAGTGATAAATTAGTTCGGCTATCACTTAATAGATGAGAAAATGAGTTCACGTGTCATTTAGTAGATGGCAGCAGTGATGTATTAAATGGCGACAGATGCGCGTTTGCCGGACTTTAAAAAAATCTGCAAAACATTGAAAACAAGTTTTGTAGCGATAAAATTACGAATCACGAGGTATTGTTTAGAAAAGTAGCCCCTCCCCCTCCCAGTTAACATTTTGTACCTTGTTTGAGTTTCAATCATGATTGTAACCAACTCTGTGGCTCAGTGGTAAGAGTGCCTACTTTTGGTCCTAAAGGTCGTGAGTTCGAATCTCACCTTAGTGGAGAATTTTTCATTTATTAAAAATTAATAAACGAAAATAGTTTCTATCCTTGTGGGATCGGTACTAACCGGAGGGACCGCCATAGACATATTAAGGGTAGACAAGGCATACTGCGCAAAAAAGCGTAACGCGGAAGTAGTCGATCAGTGGTCTATCTATCTCTTTTAACCAAGCGATCCTGCGCATGTGACAGATAAAGATGGCTAGACCACTCAATCCTTAATATTGGCGTTACACCTCGATGCACAGAGCGGCCCATAACTTGCCTAATCTACTAGGTAATATATCTATAGGGACCGCAGACGTTCGTATACAATTAGCGTCTCTTTTCAAAGACAATGACGTCGCCTTTTCTAAGTAACAAGACATTTACTCAACACACACACTACACATTACATAAGGTACCCGATTGCATACATTTACTGTAGGTACCATGCCATTGGCCATAAGTTGTCGAGGCACCAAATAAAAAAAATCATCATTGTAAAACGTCACAGTGAACGCAGACGTTCGGATACAATTAGCGTCTCTTTGTAAAGAAAATGACGTCGACTTTTCAAAGTAACAAGACATTTACTTAACACACAACCTAAACACTACACTGGGTACCTGATTGCAAAATCAACTGTACTATGCCAATGGTCATTAATTGTCGAGGCATTAAGCTAATACAAAAAAAATTATAGTATATACATATATAGTTAAGCTCTCCAGGTCTTGAAGGCCCATGACTTGGTTTACTACTCCTTTCCAATCTCTCCAATTTGGTGCTTTATTTTTCCAATTTTGTGTTTTTAAGTTTTTCTGTCCCTTTTAACATCTTTCTTCCATCTGGTTTTCGGTCTACCTTTCTTCTTCTTTCCTGCTATTCCTCCCATCCTCCCGTTAGTATTCTTTCGGGAAGTCTCGTGTTTGCATTATTTAAATATGTCCCAACCATCTCAGTCTCACAAGACTAATAAAAAATTATAGACAAAACAATATTGTGTAATCATCAATTAATTAATGTCAGTACCTACATTTAAATATTTTCGTAAGTGAAAAAAATTATTGAAATTTAGTGGAGTAATACATTCGTACTTGCCCGCAGTGTCGATGAAATTCAGCAACTTATAGACAGGGTACAAAGAGCGAGTGAAGAAAGAGGACTTTTTCTTCTTCTTCTTGTAGTGTATATCCGTTTCGGATGTTGGCGACCATCATGGCAATCTGTACTTTGCACACTGCTGCTCTAAAAAGATTTGTAGTTGTTGTGTTGAACCACGTACGTAGATTTTTCAGCCAGGAAATCCTTCGCCTTCCTGGTCCTCGCTTTCCTTCTACTTTTCCCTGCAAGATTAGTTGCAGCAGTCCATATCTTTCACTGTTCCTCATGATGTAACTGAGGTATTCGATTTTGGCTGTTTTTATTTTGATTAACAGCTCTTTTTCTTTTTGCATTCTCAGGAAAATGGCCTCAGCAAAAAACATAAATAAAACAAAATGGCGCTGGTGAGCAAAACTCAAAATCCTACCAGACAATTGAAAATAAAAAACCAGTTAATTCAACATGTAGACTTATGTGTATACCTTGGAACAGTCGTTAACTCGAAATGGGATCAAACGACCGAAATACGATCTAGAACTGAAAAGGCCAGAGATTTAACAACTTGAGAAATAAATTCACCAAATTCGACATATCTATCTCACTAAAAATACGGCTGCCAAAATGCCATATATTTCCAGTCTTGCTGTATGGAGCAGAGGCCTGGACGATAACGGAGACTGAAAAAGCTAGAAGAATTCGAAATGTGGGTGTACCGACGTATCCTCAAAATATCCTGAACGACTAACACCCAACGTAGAGGTACTGCGGGAAAACAAACAGAAATCTCTTTTACAATTAAGAAACGGAAACCTGAATAACCAGATCATAATATTATGAAACTTAATAAATATCGTTTACTGCAACTGATAATACAGTAAAATAGAGAGCAAACTCGGACCCGGAAAAATAATAGAAATGAGATACATATTCTTCTTCTTCGTACGCTGCTTATCCGTTCCGGATGCTGGCGATCAGCATGGCTGTCCTAACTTTGCTTGCTGCTATTTAGAATAGTCTGTTTGTCGATGTACTGAACCAGTTTCTCATGTTTTGAAGACAAGATATTCTTCTTCTCCCTGGTCCCCTTTTTCCAAATACCTTGCCCTGAGAATGATTGGCATTAATCTCTGTTCATTCGTCATAACATGGCCAAGATGTTCTAGTTTGCGCTCTTTGATAGTGTTAATAATCTTGCAGTCCTTGCCCATTCTACGTAGGGCCTCAACATTAGTCACATGATCCATCTACAAAATTCTTAAAATGCGCCTGTAACACCACATCTCGAATGCCTTGAGTTTTCTTAAAGAAGCTTCGGGAAGTGTCCAGGCCTCTACTCCGTATAATAATGTAGAAAATGCATAGGATCTGTCGATAGAGATTTTGGTACCAAGTGATAAACCGTGACTTCTGAAAAGAGACTTCATCAGTATGAACCCAGCAAACAGACCGACGTGTTAATTACGTGAATTTCTGGTACATTTGTCACCAATATACGTAAATTGTTTACGTGAATTTCACGTGAAAATTTGGTTGGAATGTCACATTGAAAATACGTCTTTAAATTACGTGAATAACTCGTCTTCAATAGACGTGTTATTCACCTTAAATACCAATAAAATGTTTCGGGAAATTCACGTTGCAAATACGTGTTGATTAACGTATCTTTTAGGGAATGTATATATTAGTATTCACGTGAAAGATACGTCCTCGGTTCACGTAAATAATTCGACCTTAATTAACTTACGAATCACGTAATTATTATCCTCATATGACATAAATAAAACAAGCCTATAAAGTATTAACAATGTATTTATTTAGTAGAATTTAGAGACTTTAAAACATTTGTCTTGTATAATTATTATACAAGATAATGAACCAAAAATGCTACCGACCTAAAGACGCATTAAAAAATTTGCCAACACAAAGCACAACACAGGTCACTTTTTATTTTGACGACACTTTCTTGTTTTTTCACGACACTTCAACCCTCGAGCAGTGAGGTAAACGTTAATACGAAAGGCATTATTATAAATAAACCCGCCTAAAATAAAACGAGGGAAATAAAGCTCTTCATGTTTCACTTTCACTTTTTGTTGTGAGAAATGTGAAATGTGAGAAGCTGATATTAGAGAATTATAAATATCATCGATTATAAAAATCGATTATTTTTAAATTACAGTTAAACTATTCTACCTACTTACTTTAAATTAGTATTACGTATTTTCTTTTTGTTTTTAAATTTCTTCTGCTATTACCTAATTGGTCTTACTAAAAATCTATTTCAATACCAGAATAATATAAAAAAAAATAATCCTATCGAAACGTATCTATTATTCGATAAATCGATTAATTTAGTTTTCGAACCAACTATGTTAATCACGTATCGTGGTCACGTGATAGTATTTAAAGGAGGAGAAAGGCTTGGTAGTACGTCATCACCGCGCGCGATTTGAAAATTAGACTCGACATCATTTTAGCTGTGATATTTTTAAAGAAAAAAATAGCAAAATCAAGGTTGGATTGAAATAGTTATGCTTAGCGATGTGAAATTACGTGTAATTTCAGAAATTGTAAGTTACACGTGTAAAATTACCCAAAAATTACAAACCAGATGTAATTTATGTAACTTATGTAATTTATGTTCATTGTATTAAAAAATCAATTGTTTGCATTCATATTGAATATAATAAACACAAAGTAACTACATACTTATGAAATAAAGAAAAGTGGATAAGAAATACATACAAATAATAAAGAAATGAAAACATAGGTTCTTTAGTTTTGTTTTAAGCGGCTTTTATAAATCACAACTTCCTTTTTCGCAGACAACTGGAGACCTTCTTGTTATAAAACGTCGAAGTTTCAATTGTTTGCTCTTCCAATGAGCCTTGTGTAATTTTTTTTATCTCCGGCAAATCCAGAACTGCATCCTGAAATTAAATAGGAAAGTGTAAACATAGAGAGTAAAAATAATGGGTTTATAATATAATATATACAGATCTAACTACCTTGTTTTCGGCATCTGAAGTATCCTTCTCGACTTCCGTTTTTTTTTGGGGTTGTTCTGTGCCTTTACCCTGAAATTGATAATTTTGGAATATAAACAATAAATATGTATGTGTTTACACTAATTTACCGATTTCATTAAGACGTTTTCTAAAATGTTCACTTTGCTTTGTCTCAAAATGCGTGCTGGTCTCTGTTCCCTAGTTTCCATTCTTTGATCAATTTCATCATCGGTCATTGCAAAGTCAGCAAAATTAAAATCATCGTCGGAATTTCCATTTCCTGTTGTATTTGAATGCCATGATGATATTGTCTGAAAACATAAGATTTATAATTTTTTATTCGAAAACGGTGGAATGCATTGGAAAATCGGAAAAGAAGCAAACTGCATATATCACATGCACATATCACATATCTAAAAAATGCCTAAATTTAAAATTACCTCGTCTAATTCTTCCTCTTCGGAAATATGGTTTTCAATTACTTCTATCTCCTTCTGTAAGTTTCTACCTTCTATCGAAACGTTGTTCTGTACAGTCTCTTCTATAGGATATTGACTTTGTATGTGATGTTGTCGTGAACGTTTCAGCAATTTTGAATTATATTGTATATAATTTAAATTTGCTGCCCTTTGAGTTGTTAGGCGATTTCTTCTCTTCGTATGAATGCTGCTCTGGGAGCTAAAGCTTCTCTCTGTTGCCGCAGAAGTGCACGGCATTGTCAATATCCTGACTGCAACTTTGGAGAGGCATGAATGTCCACAAAATCCTTTCCACCATGTAACCAAAGAGACATTATCGAGTATGTTCCATAAAAATGTTTCGCCAAAAAAGTCTGTTTTAGCTAAATAGTTTCCTAAATCCTCAGTAATCTTTGACACTCCTTCATCACCAATCTCTATCGTGGTCGTGGTTGACATAGTAGTAATGTATTTCATCGCTTCAATCCTTTCGGCTGATGATAAATTTGCACCAACAGACCGAGGGTTTAGTAAGTCTGCGGCAAAATGGATCGGTTGAAGGGCGTATTCCTTCCTTGATATAAATTTATCCATCGCTTCTGTTTTTTCGCAATCCGTTAGTTTCACGCATTCTAAATGAGTAGATATGTTACTACCGATTTTCGCGAAAGTTTCACAAACCAAATGAATTGACGAAGAATCTCCTTCAAGACGTGTTATTGCTTCAGTAATTGGCTTAAGCAATTCAACAAGAGCGCTAGAATTTATCCAGAATCCTTCATCAAGTAAATTTGCTTTTGCGCTGCGTATTCTATCTTGAATTGTTTTATCTGGAGATATTGCTAGACGTTGTAGGACGGACTTGCATTTAGTCAGATCTTGAAGACATTTTACATGTGAACCCCATCTTGTTTTTACAGGTAGGCTAAGAGACACTCCACACTTCATCTCATTTCTTATTTCTGTGAATTGAGCTCTCAGTACTTGACACTGGTTAATAGTTTTAACGATATGTATAATATGTGACAAATGTGTCTCTATTGAAGATAATTTCAAAATATCGCTGCACAATAAATGTAATGTGTGCGCTAAACAGCCGTATGATACAAGATGGGGATACATCTCTTCACATTGTCTCACAGCCTTCCTCATATTCTTTGCGTTATCAGTCACAATAGCGAAAAATTTTTTAGGTCCATACTCCTCCAGAACTTCAACCATTAATTTTGTTATATATTCTGCGGTATGCTTCTCTGCTTTTGTTAGTACTGATTTGACAAATAACGGTTCGGGTGTTGTAACAATGAAATTAATTACACTTTCATTTCGCAAGTTGGACCAACCATCGCATTGCAATGATAAATTGTCAGCTTGCTTAATTTTATCATTAACTTGAACTTCAACTCGCTCGTACTCTTCGGTCAGGAGACGATTTGATAACATATATCTCGATGGTAAGGTGTATGAAGGTCTAATTTTTTTAAAAAACAATTTCCAATCTTCATTCTCGGTAATTGAATGTGGTGCTGAACTGGTGTAAATAGCTCTAGCAAGCAAAATATTCAATTCGTTATTTTGTTCGTGTGTCATTCGATCACAAAATGATTGTATTCTGTTGATTTTTGTGCAAACAGGTGTTTCCACATGAATGTTATCAGAAGCAGATGTTGATGCTGTGGAAACCGTTGATGATGTACAAGCAGCATCAGTGTTATCGTTATCCAATTTTGCCGATGTGATCTTTTTCATGGATGTTTCAAATGGAAATTTAGAGTGATTCCCCTTTGACTTTGGAGTTAAAATATTGAATTTAAGTTTTATCATATGCGGCACATAAGTGCATTGTTGAAGATGAGATTTCATTCTTGTAGCATTTTTTGCATGTACACTCTTGCAAAATTTACACCTCACATTTATGGTCTTTTGATTAGAAGAACCCGCAGGTAACACTTCAAAATAAAGCCAGATATCTGTCTTACGTTTCACCATGTTTTATGACCTAAAAAAAATATTCAGGTAGACTTAAACATTAAGAAGGGAAAAAACATTATTTTTCAAAGTATTTGATGGGCACGAGGGCATAAAAAATTGTTAGGCATCCTTAAATAGAAGAAAGATTAAAATTGAATCTGTGTAACAATTTAATGAAATTCGAATAAGCAGAATACTGGATCGGACAACTACATTATTTTGCCCTCAACGTTATCAAAATTTTTTATTTAGTAAGTTATGTCAGTGTAATTCAATTACACATGCTACATGCACAAGTACCCCGTTGCTCCTATCATTCTTATAGTTATTGTACAGTAAACTAATCTAAAAAATCGAATAAAACTTGGTAAACCGAATTCAGAATTAAGTACTGTAGCCACATATAAAATGACGCGCGTTAGATTTAACGTACAGTCGATATGCGATAGGCCCGCCCCTGTGTTTCCCAATCTAAGGTTGCTATGGACATCACCGGCACGTGTTTTGCTGTTTGTAGAAATAATATATTTCTTACCTTATAGTTTCTGTGCTTCCTTATAAATAAATGTAAAGTAACCAACGCTGCGTGAATGAATAGAGAAAGAACAGTCGAAAACTAACTTATACATACACATTACACATACAATAACAGAAATGTAAACATAACCTGCCTGACTCAGACTAAGGAACGACTAACGAGCGACGAGCGTAATAGCACCCACTGGTTCGCGCGCGCCGGCACCGGCGCACCGCACTTACGACAATTGCGCGCGCATAAGTTGCCATAATATATGTAATTTTACCAGTAATTACATAAATTACGGTAATTTATGTAAATTTATCATAAGTTACGTTAAATTTCATAAATTACGTAAATTCCAAAAATTACATAAATTACATTAAGTTACGGGTATCATGTAATATTACCGTAAGTTACGTGTAATTTATGTAACGTAAGTTATGTAATTTTACAACTCACATCACTAGTTATGCTAAATGATTTTAAAAGCGAAATCATAAACTTTTTGTTTAAATATTGGTATTATTTACATTACTTTTACGTGGAATACATCTAATTTTTCGACGTCCATATAATACAGGAAGTAAAATTCAAGCGATACGTATTTAACCAACACCGTTGTAAAATTTTGTTTTCAAAAATATTTCTATTTAACCAAAGGAAGTTATTTCTGTTTCGTGATTATTACGTGAAATAAACGTACCTTTGCGATGTAACCGACATTCACACCTGTGATAAAAAACATGTACAATATTCGTCATTATGATTTTATATTATTCTAATGTCAAACATGTATAAAGGAAGCCCTAATATATTGGTGAATGATTTGGCACTGAAATACGTTTTTTTCCCGTCATAAATCACCGAGTTACGTATTCGTTGAAATTTGCCGTAAATTTAACGTAATTATCACGTAACTGGGCTCAAACCTGTTTGCTGGGAACGATGATGTCGCTTTTCCTATGCGTTGTTTTATTTCACTACAGTGGTCTCATGGACTGTTTATGTTGGTACCAAGGTATTTGTAGCTGTCCACCCTGTCAATTGGTTGTTGGTTAACCAAAAGTTGTGTATTTAATATTTCGCGCTTACTGACTATAGTCCTTGTATGGTATACCATTACTTTGTTTTTTTTTTAATTGAAATTAGGTTCATGTTCACTACTTCTATCTTATATGCGCGACATTATTCTTTGCAAAACATCTAGGCTATGTGCAAAACTACTGCGTCGTCGGCATATCTAATGTGTTGTTTAGATCTATCATCTACTCCCGTTTCCTTCAAGATGGTTATGAGCTGATCATGTTTTACTCTATCCAATGCCTTTTTGTAGTCGATAAAACAAATATGTATATAGGTAAGTCACAGTTGACATCTCTGCATATAAGCACTTGGACAGTGAATAGAGCCAGAGCCTCTCGGGTGCCTAAGGGCAAGGCATTGCGGAATCTAATCTGTGTCCAATACTTGTTCTTCAAATTTTATAATATATCCTGCCGTATATCGCTTTTAAAAATGTTTTAATAAGTGGCTCATTAGGCTAATTATTATTCTGTCCTCGCATGTTGAAATGGGAAACAAAATGTAAGTGTGAAATTTTCAGAGGAAAAAATTTCCCTGTTGACATTCGATATGGAAAAAATTGTTATTTTAGGAACGCTGTTTTTCAATTGACTTACGTATTTTACATTTCTTAGAAATACTATTCTTATAAATTATAACTCGATCTTCATTCTCTTGATAATTAACATAATCCCATTTATGGTCATTTAGATAGGTACTTACTGAGCAGGTAAAGAAAGTAAAGAATCACGAAGTAATGAAATATTTCTAAATGAATGAACGTTTAGTATGTACATATATACTAATGAGAATTTACCCCTATTATATCAGCTCCTACATTATCAGAATAGCAGGTAAAGAAAGGAGCTGTCGTCACTAAATACAAAGTACGATTGAGACCGAAATGTGTCGAACGTAAGTTCCAATGCGTGGCATCAATGCTGTCGTTCAGAAAATTAAATAAGAAAGTGAAAATATATGTACGTGCTGTCATCTATTCAAAGAATTGTTAATTAGTTAGTTTATTTAGTTGCCACACAAATTGACCGTGGCGTTTAAATACCCCCTTAAACGAAAATTATCGGTGTGCCAATCAAGCAAAGGGACAAGGAACTTCCGAATATGGCCTAACCAGTGGCCTAACTGGGGGCACATAACATAACATAACCTAATCCTAATATTTACATTTGTAAAGAATATCCTGTTTGTTTTTATTGTCGATTGTGCAGCGAAATTGTGTGCAGCAAATCAAATATAAAGTAGTTTATCGCCTACAGAACTGAATTAGTCCATAGCAGTTATCAGTTTTTCTTTCTTGGGAAGCTTATACATGTAACTTGTAACTCTTCTCTAGAAGGGAGGTATATAATATACTGTCCCTTTTGTCTTCTCACTAATTTCTCTTTTGCTAATGAAACCTGTAGTGAGGGAGTGATATAATCGTGATGTTTTAGCAATTCTGTTGTTCATTTTTTTTTGCATTTTTTGTCTATTATAGTTTATAAATATTCAAAATCATTCATATGTTCTACTAAATTTCCGTCTAGGTTTATATGGATTTCTCTCAGTGTCTTGGAAATAAGTAAAGTTTTAGTCTTTGCTAATTTTATTTTCATTCCTTTGTCTGCAAGTTCTCTCATCTATAAATTTAGGTTGCTTTGTAAAGATTTCTCTGAACTTGGTATCAATGCAATGTCATCTGCAGATACACATTTACTCAGAGTTATACTTTTTAATCAATGGTAACCTAAATCTAATTTTCGGGACTCTACTGCATTTTTTTTATTGGTTCATTCATATATATAATATAATGAATAGCAGTGAGCTTAAAACTCCACCTTGCCTTACTCCTTGTGTATTAGCAAATTTGTTTGATTCACAGTTTAATGCTCGCACAATGTTCCAGTACATAAATTTTACTTGCATCAATTAGTTCTCCTCCAACATCGAACAGTTCAAGCCCTTTCCAAATGTGATGTCCAGGTACCTTGTCAAAGGCTTTTTCCATTGTCTTATAGTAAAGATATGATCTTGGACACTGTGCCCGGTCAGAAACCTTTTTGTGCATCGTCTAGTTGATGTTCCACTTTCTTTCTCAGTCTCATCTCCAGTGTTCATTCATAAATCTTAGCCAGTACACTTAGCATGAAAATACCTCGATAATTTGAACATTACTTTTTTACCTCCCTTCTTTACCAGAAGAGCCATTACTGCTGTTGCCCAATCTTCTGGGATGCGTTTCTGTTTCCAAATTGTTATCAGTAATTTGTGTAAGTAGTGTAATGCAGATTCCCCCATATATTTCAACAATCGTGTTTTGATATTATCTATTCCTGCCACTACCATTTTTTATTTTTGCAATGGCTTCCGTTAATTCTTCCATTGTTATTTCATTACTCAACTCTTTGGAATATTTACTCCATCTATTAACTATATCTTGTGGTTGGGTAAGTGTTTCTCCATTTTATTTTTTTTTATTTGCACGACAGTACTACCTGATTTACCTCTCATTTTTTCAGACCTTAATAGAACAATTTTTGGTTTGTCCTACTACTGTCTTGCTCCATCTTTTCTCCAAATCTCTCCCACTGTTCCAATTTAGCTTTTTTAACTTTTTCTTTCACAAGCTTCCTTGCTTATTAACTGTTATTTTCTAGATAAGCTCTCCATGGTACTTTCTTTTCTTTCACAGCTATTTTTATCTCTTCGCTCCACCAACTAGTCCTTTTTTTTTGACTACTTTTATTCAATAAAAATATTAAAATACTCTTGTGATAGTGAAGAGACAGTTTATGTTTCCTTTCGATCCAGAGGCGATACACAATCTCCAGACAGTTGTTTCTGCCTTACGGCGTCCCCAGTGGAGCTGCCTGCACACCTCTGAATCAAAACGAAATCAAATAGTCTATTTAAGTGGAATTTCAAAAATAGTTATCTACTATTAGGATGCTTCAGCGATATCTCTTAAAGAAAAGAGAAAAGTCCCAGATACAAAATTCACTATTAAAATAGTAAATAATTATTTAAATCTGAAACTTTTCTTATTGGAACCCCTTTCTGGTACATCCTTAATCTCTTTTTGACTTTTACAATTTCGGACTTTGAATTATCTTTCTGATCTTTTTTCTAGATTAATGAAAGCAGAATGTAACTGTATACTGCAGAGTCCTTTTCCCTTTCTTTATTCATCATCTCTTATCTTATAAATTGTAAAAGTCAGAGATTAAGGATGTTACCAGAAAGAAGTTCCAATAAGAAAAGTGTCAGATATAAATAATTATTTACTATTTTTATTTTAATAGTGAATTTTATATCTGGGACTTTTCTTTATTCTTGTGATACTTTCCACATTTTTATGATTTTTTTATGGTACACAATGTAGAATTTTTATTTATGTCTTTGTTTTAGGAACAACCACCAGATATTTAAAAGGTATAAAAAGAAGAAACTGCTGGAATTTCAAAACAAATGTGTTTGACTAGTAAAGATTTGGATAAATAGCAGGAGTTATTTCATGTTAATTCTTATTAATTATACACTTAAATATTTTTTTAGTCTCAGGAAGATTTTATATTTGATTATTTTTGAATAAACATTATTATTATTACCTTAATTTCCATTAAATAAATTAACTGTAATCAATAAAGTAATCGTTTAATTGTTAATAAATTATCAAGTATGATTCCCAAATATTTTATTTGTTTGACACCTTCTATGGGCTGATTGTGAGATTATAGTTAAGGTACCAAGGGTATTATAAGGATAATAACACTTGAGGTCAATGGTGTATATACCGAGGGCCTTTGGCCTGAGGGATATAAGTTGACTGAAAGCGATATTATCGTTAATACCCGTGGTGCCTTCAACATTTAATGTCCGACTAAATTATTTTTTATAGGCAAAAAGTTGAAGGAATTTTGAATTAATTAGTTTTCAAATAAGTACATTTACCAGCAATAGTCGTAACGTAATTGTGGTAACCATAGTTTTACTTGGGTTGTTATTTGTCAACTTGACAGTATTTAACTAGTTATTTAAATTTAATACCCTAGGGCGTAATTTTTCAAAATAATGCCCTAGAGCCTAGGGCATTATATCATACTTAACTGACTTCGAAATCATGTCATTATTTATCAAACTGACTTCAAAATCATGTCATTATTTGTCAAATAATATACCAGTCGGACATTAATATTATTACAGTAGAACCTCGATTATCTGTCAGGGCACCGGACCAAGGGTATGACGGATAATCGCAAAGACGGTTAACAGAACATTAAAAAAAAATAAAAATTCATAGTACAACTCTCAAATTTCATTTGTATGGTTTGTTTGACAATATAAGAGGGATTTGTGTTCATACAATCGAATCAATTTAAAATATTCTGAAATTTGTGTTTGTTTTACTGCTGCTTCATATTTTGCGACGGCTGAATTTCTTAATCGGCATAAGGCATAAGATCATGCAATCTACTTTATTGGCTTCTTCTTGTTGAGAATACCACTCGATGAATTATTGCATATGCGATGCAGCTTCTCTAGATTATTTACGCAAATCTTTGTCAGTTACAATAGGTTCATCAATATAGCTACAGTCAAGCTTCCTTGTGTCCAAGCATCAATATAGCTACTGTGTCAGCTTCCGAATAGGTTTGGTCCGCCTTTGTTGCCATTTCAATGAGTTCTTTATCTGTCAGCAATGGATAGCCGTTTGTGTCCTCATCACAAATCAAATTACCTTTTTTTTTATTTTTTTGCATTTAAATGATTGCTAATGTATAACTCAATACAACGTCTGTATGTACCCTGACGGTTAACAGAGGTGATGGTTAATGGAGAGACGGATAATCAAGGTTCCACTGTACATGATTTCAAAGTAAGTTATATTATAATGCCCTAGGGCGATATTTTTCAATATTTATTTTGAAAAATAATGCCCTAGCTAGGGTATTAAATTCAAATAACTAGTTAAATACTGTCGAGTTGACACAATTACGTTACAATTGTTGCTGGTAAATGTACTTATTTAAAAACTAATTAATTCAAAATTCCTTAAATTTTTTTGCCTATAAAGAATAATTTAGTCAGACATTAAATGTTGAAGGCACCACGGGTATTAAAGATAATATCGCTTTCAGTGAATGTTTATCCCTTTAGACCCTTTTAACCCTTAAGATTGCTATCTAAAAAAAATACCAAGAAACTTTACAGAATCAACGATACTGATCTGGCTGTTATTAACACATTCACAGACACACTTTAGATGTAGACACATCTTATGGAGTAAGTGGCTTCATATGCAGTTGTGTCTGTGAATGTGTTAAGAGGTAAAGATTGACGAGCTCCTGTATAGGATAATGCTACTGTTTTATGTTAAAAAAAGGTAAATTAGAATCGGACCAGGTTTTTATCGTGAGTAGATCAGAAGGTATAGTAGCAATATTTGAGTTGCTCCAAGTAATACTGGTATCATCAGCAAAAAGAAAATTTTTTCCATTAATTTTTAAACTAGGGATGTCATTAATAAACGTAAGGAAAAGTAGAGGACCTGATACTGAACCTTGTGGTTTGTAGAGGACCCCACATACAATATTTTGGAGACTAAAGTCTGTATTATTTGCTCTAACCAGTTGTTTCCAACTATCCAAGTAAGATTGAAACCAATTCAAAGAAATTCTTCGAATTCCATATAAATTTAGTTATTTTTATCAAAATTTCATGATTTACACAATCAAAAGCTTTGGCATAGTCACAAAAAACAGTGGCAGTGTGAAGATTATTGCTCAGTGCTTGATAAACCTCATGTAGTACAGAAAACATGGCATCAGCAGTACATTTATTCTTTAAAAAGCCGAACTTTTGTAATAAAATGTTGTTTTCAACAAGAAAGGACATAAGTCATGCTTTTATGAGTCTCTCAATAATTTTGGAGTACCGGTAGTAATGCAATAGGTATATACTTGCAGGAATTAGATTTTTCACCATCCTTATGAAGAGGAATAATGATAGCTGTCTTTAGGTACTCTGGAAATTTACCTTTCTCAAAAGAATCATTAATTGGCGAGATGAGGACACAAGGATCTACAGATCGAGCGAGTCTCGTAAATTGCACGGCTTCGAGCCACGCTTCACAGAACCATATTTGCGTACTTGTGTTTTGGGTTGTGTGGTCGTGCTCTGGTCGATTGGAGTTATAATTTACCAAATTTAAATATAATCGTTTCTACTGATTCATAATATGTATACTATAATATAATATATTGAAGTTTTTAAATATTGCTAATATTATTAAAGTTTTTAACATTGTATTTTAATATACTTTGTTTTATTAATAATAATATTACCTAAGTATTGCACCTTGTTCAAAAAAAGTTCAAGATAAATACCGCGGTTTTTTCATATGAAAATGCAAAGAAAAAATATACAATTTGCAGAGTATGTAAATGCTTGTTTTTTGATAAAACAATACAAATTGTATGTAGGTAGGTAGAGTAGCAAAGCATTGAGTAGTTATAGCAAAAGTAGCTACGCCATCTGAGACATAATAAGGATGAAATTAGTTTTATATTTTCTTTTCTCATGGAGCATGCATGATGGAGAGTTTTTTAAAATATGTAACAAAGCATGTTGTTTTGTTATCTATGTTGCAAATATGTTGTTTTTTTTTCAAATTACAAAATATGTTGTTTTCAATACAAGTACCTAATTGTTGTTATTATTTACTGAGCATTTAGAATTTTGACTAACGCTCGATTTCATAATAAAGTTAAAGTGTGTGTTACCTTAAAAAAAGCAATTGTTACAGTTAAAGAAAACTTTAAATTTAAAGTCCACTTTAACTTTATTAATATAAAATCGAGCGTAAGAAATTTTATAAACTTTGGAAAATAGCATTTCAAAAAAAGTACTGTAAGTATGCTGTATTTTTAATTTTTTCTCAAAAAATAAAACAAAACTCATTTTAAAACATATATTAAATTATAAACACAACACTAAATAAATAATTTTTCTCAACGGTTAAAAACCACACTTAAAAGTTTTAGAAATTCACACCCCAGAATCAAGTTACTCAAATTTTCAAACACCTCACCTGACACAGTGTCTCAAGTACAATTGCAGGAAGCTGTTGATGTTATATTTTTACTCACATTAACAAAGTATTCATTTAGATTTCCAGGGTCTGAAAGGAAAAATGTTTAAGCTGGGTGAATTTTATTTCGAAGATCGTTTATTATGGACTAAGTTTCTTTTGCAACACTTTTAGAGCTTCTCAGACAATTTTGATAGTACGATTTTTTAGCTGATTTTATAAGTTTTAAATAGGTTTTCCTATACTTGCTGATATATTCAGTGACAGAGCCATTGGAAAGTAAATTTCTTGATGTAGAGTAGTGAACGCATATTCATGGCTGATATGCGGATACCGGATACCTTTAGTAGTCCAGGGCCCAGGATTTGCGATGTTTTGGCTTAATTGTAATTAAAGGAAATGCTTTGTTGAACTTAAAAGCATATTAAAGCACATAAAAGCATATTAAAAAAATCACTGAAAAGTGATAATTTTAAAATTACAGGAAAGTGCCACTCGGAGGTTAAGCAAAATTAAATTAAAACTTGTAGCTACTTTAGTTTTTTCAATTTATAAATCTAGTTTAAATTAAACTAAAAAGAAATATATCTTTTTTGTAAACAAACACATTTAACGGCTAAACAGCTGGCTCCGGTTGGATGATACTGCTGGATACTGCGCAGGACGAGTGTAATATCCATCACCGTCTCGGAGGTAGGTGTAGAAAAGTGTTACACTTTTTTTCCTACAGCATTTCAAAGAAACGAGTTGTACGCGTTCTACGACAGAAGTTGAGTGTATCGTGAAAAAAAGTGTAAACACTAGAAAAACAAAGAAACAAGAAAGTGTAACACTTTTACACTTTTCTTACACTTTTCAAGAACTAGTGTTACACTTAAAACAAAGGAACAGACCTAGCATCTCGTGTTTCGAGCTTCATTGGCTGCATTCAGCAGAAAACTGCGATGACTAATCGATTACTTAGCGATGTGTAATCGCTAACGATTCTTCTGAATGGTATACTTTCATGTACATACGAAATAGGTTATGACAACTGTCACATTTTTCAAAATGATTTGCAAATACGTGAAAGACACCTCAAGAACAGAAATGAAAATTATTATGGAATGGTAATTTATCGATAACCCCGTTTAATTCATACATAGTTTCAAATTCTTGAATTTCTTGCGACATAGGTAAACCATAGGTACATACGAATAATCCAACAAAGCAGCTCAGATATTTATCAGCGTGATTTATATGCCTTTCAGCCTTCAATTCATGTTTTTTTTAAGATACCTAACTTAAAAATACGTGTTACACACACGTCAATCTTATTTTGATTTGCTAAGTAATCATTATGGAGACCTACACAGAGGAGAGGAATCGAGATAGGACCATGCCCCGCTAACTCTAATAAAAAACATGTAATCGTATTTATTTTCCTTCCGTTTAGTCAGAGGCGCTGATGTCGGCATTGTGATTGGTGGAACATGACTTTTGACAAATCGTGCGCTATCTGTGAATCTGTAATCTGTGTTCGTTCGTTCGTTGTCGTTCAGTTATTTTATATGGTCGGTTATGATGTGTTTGGTGTTTGTGTTTGTGTCACCATAAAAAGCTGATATTCAGTCGTGTTTTTTTGATATTTTTGTTATTTCATAATCGAGTACCTTTTTAAAGGTAAGTTTTTCTGATTGTAGGTACTGTTTATCCAACAGTTTTAAAATACACATTTTATTTCGCGTTTTGTTGTTGGGTCTAATGGCCGATCAGCTGTTGTGTGCAGCCGATAAATTCAACAAGTAAACATATATTTAATCGAAATTATATACTAATATTTCTATGTAAAATGTCACATTATTGTATAAATAAATAATTAAGAAACAAAAGTTGTTTGTGTTTTACCTTTATTGGCCACTTTAATAAAATAATATTTATTGGAAGTACCGTATGGAGGCTATGGTGTACCTAGCGTGGAGGCTAGATAACGCTACCCTTCCTATCCAATCAACAGCAAGAACGTTTAAAATTTCACACCTATCATGTCGAAGCTACAGACCACTTATGTGGAGGCCAGATTTGTAGTATCCTTCCAATTTCCCAGGTGCTGAAATACGTGACATATTTTTTTAAGGATAAGATCGCATTCTACCAAATCAGACAACACTTTTTTCTATGGATAGGACGACCTTGAAATTTTTGTACACGATTTTGCCTGTTTGCTTGGTTTCTCGCTAGGGCGGCGGTGGCGTAGAGATAGATGCTAGTTTTGCATTGGAGTGAATGTGAAAATTTCGAAAATAATTAATTATTCGTAGTTAATATAAGATTACTGGTTTTGGTGGTTAATATTATTTAAATATGAGTGCCAAGAAAGCTTACACTAAAAGAAATTGCTTCGTACCGGGATTTATATCGAGTTATCGTTCCGATAAAAAATTCAAAAGGGAACTTAACGAAGTATATAAAGACTTTTTATAAAGATTTGTCTTTATGTTATTTATAACGTTTATGGATTATACCTATTCGTTTGTATATTATTTCCTTCGGTGTAAATAAAATTTGTGTATTACCTATTATTGGTTTTTATTTTAACCTGAAAATTATAGTGATAATAGTAGGAGGTTCTTGAAAGTTTTTCTGTCGAAACAATGCATTTTTTGAGACAAAATATTTCACAAAAATTAACATTAATTTTATAAAAGTCAGACTGTCGTCTGTAGTTAATTTACATATATTTTTATTAACTAAATTTAAACATCTGATAGGTAAGCTTTCACAATATAGATAAATGAAGTGTTCAAAAGAAAAAGCATTTTAAATTTTGATAAAAAGAATAATTTAAAAAAAATTGATCAATAAACTTCAAATTATTTAAATAACTTTTTAAACTTTTTAAAAACAATTACGTACAGTTAAGTTCAATTTTTTCAACTAACAAACTTTTTGATATCAGTTACAAAGATATTAACAAATTAATTTGCAGTTGAAATACCATTGGTATATAAATGTGGCAGTTAGATAATGTGACAAAATATTTCAGCTTCAAAATAAGCTGTCCGCTGTCCTACATATTAAAGTAATGACAAATTTAAATTTGATGTCACATCTCCATCTACAATGGTATAAAAAGAATACACTTTTTAGCACACGTCGATATGTTATAAGGTTAAAATAATATATTTTTGGCATAAAACATATTCAGCTACAATCCACCAATAAATTAATGTCTAATTACTCTAAAAACAATAATAAAATGAGTTAAATAATAAATAAGTCCATAAGAGCTAATGTATTTGTAGCACCTATTCGAACACTTGCGCCTCTAGCGGCGATTGCTGAAAGTTGAATTAGAGGTTGAAAAGTTAGCCCACAAATGATGCATTGCGTTTCCACTCCTTCTTACAGCATAGGGATTACGTACACTCGATACGCATCGTATCCGCCATGTTTTCCCGTAAGGCGCTATGGGAAAACATGGCGGATACGATGCGTATCGAGTGTACGTAATCCGGGCCCTGCATAGGGATTACGTACACTCGATACGCATCGTATCCGCCATGTTTTCCCGTAAGACGCTATGGGAAAACATGGCGGATACGATGCGTATCGAGTGTACGTAATCCGGGCCCTGGTCTCCATAGTAATCATATTTCAAAACCGATGTTTAAAATGGCGACCGATAAGTCATCGAATGATAACTAATCGACAATTTATGTGGCATTCAGCAGAAAATCACTAAGCGATTAGTCATCGATTGAGTCTGCTGAATGCACCCATTCTGTCATGTGTCACATAATATAAAGTGCACTTTACATCAACAATAAATTGAACAATAAATTGACCAAGTTATTCAAGGCCAAATTTGACGTGTTCTCAAAGCACAATTTGACATCCATGTTTGTTCGTTATTAACTTGACGCCAATAAATTCGTGAATTTCTTGAGCGTCATAAAGTTAGCGAAACGGTTTTTTCAAAGTCGTTATTTTGACTTCTACCATAGCTCAAAAAATTGCACCTCGTTTGCGGATAATTGCACCATTCAAAATTTCATTTGCCGAGTTTCCTTTTTCGAGATATAAGCAAATCAAAAGTGGAGATTTCGGCGCAGCGCTAAAAATAAATGTCGATTTTCAGGGTATAAAATGCCGTAAAGTCACTAAATAACCATATCAAAAAATTGCACCTCGTTTGCGGATTATGAATAAACTGGTTTTAATTGAAAATTTTGAAAATTGAAAATGTTATAAAAGAAAAACGATTTTAATGTTGGTTGCCTATACTGTAGGGGCAAAGGAATGCCAGAATAATTTTCACTTTTGGTAAACCTAAACTGTAAGGCTAAAAGTAGTATGTACCATAGTCAAAATAACTCCTCCTGACTTAAAGGTAATCCCTCCTTTGAAATTTCATTTGGGGATTTTCCGTTTTCGAGATATAACCAAATAAAAAGTTGAGATTTCGAATAAATTTTCATTTTCTGGGTATAAAAAGCCGTAAAATTGCTAAATAATCATATCACCTAATTGCTCCTCGTTTGCGGAGTATAAATAAACTGGCTTTAATTGAAAATAATGAAAATTGAAAATTTTATAAAGAAAAACGATATTAACGACGGTTGTGGTTGCCTACACTGTAGGGGCAATGCAAAGGAATTATTATTCGTAGTAGTGATGTTGATTATAGTTACTTTCGAGGATTCGTTACAAATCGTTACTTTTGTATAAAGTAATCATTTACAGTTACAGTATTCGTTACTTTGGATTACTATGATTACTTTTGTATTTGAGTACCGGTAATCATATCGAGAATCGTATTTCTCAGTAGGTAGATATTTTGTATAGGTATTTCGATATAACAACGACCTTCACCGATCTGTTTAAGGGATAAATCGTTACTTTTGTATAAAGTAATCATTTACAGTATTCGTTACTTTGATTACTATATGATTACTTTTGTTACTTTTGTATTCGAGTACCGATAATCATATCGAGAATCGTATTTCTCAGTAGGAAGGTATTTTGTATAGGTATTCTGTCACACCCTTAAAACGCTTCATACCGATAACGATATTCCATAACACTCGTAAAATACCGGTCCCGTCCGTTACTCGCTAGGATACGATTGGTATTTTTTTTATAGAAAGTAATCAAGTGTACTGGTTGTAGATACAATAGTCGTTACCCGCTCTGATACGATTGGTACAAAGTAACGAAGTAATCAGAGTAATCAAAGTAACGATTTGCCTCTCTGTATAGTAATCGGTACTTTCGGTATTCGTAAGTAACGAGTACTTTGTAACGAATAGTTAGTTACTTTTTCAACATCACTATATACACCATGGCCAGAATAATTTTCACTTTTAACTTAACACATTTAATTTCTCCTGGTTTGAGGATTATGAATAAACCTGGTTTTAACTTAACTAAAAATCCGCTGTGTCTAGGTACACGCTAACGTGTACGCAAATAAAAAAGTTGTCTATTCGGTAGGCTTACACCGGTCACGGATTAAGAAAGAAATGAACGAATTGACTGGTCCGCTGTAGTTTGACTATTTACACATTGGCGCAGTCATTTTTTATTTGAGGGGATGTTCTTATATAAATCAAATAATTTAAAATTTTAGCCTCACAAGCCTAAACGATATAATTTCATGATTCTTTACAACAGTTCATTCATTACCCGTAGCAAAAAATCAGTATACCTAATTTTAATTGTTGCATGAATATCCATATAATAAAAATAAAACAAATTTTAACTTATAAAAGGTAGAAGGCTAAACGTTGCTGTATTGTTGATGTTTTAATTTAATCTCTAAAATGGTTTTATATAAAGTCACAATCAATTTAAGTGATATATTAAAGCAGCCGCAATGCAGCCTATAGTCAATAAGTTTTCTTTGTTAGTTATGTATATTTAATAGTTTTTATGTATAATGGGGTATTTTCCCCGTAAATAAAAATTATTAAAAACAATATCGTAATATGTATGTAACTACAATATCTACAAATAGTTTCAATTTCAAACAAATCACACTTACTAAAATGATCACGCCTTGAAAAAAATCCGGAAATCCTACAGCAGGGCATCATATAAACATCAAATATTCAAGTAAACTCCTAAATATTATTAAGTCAATATACGTACCAATTTTTTTTTACTAAAATGATTTAGTCTTTATTGTTCACACTATCATCTTCATCGCTGGGGTCACCGTTAATTGTTATTATGATTGGGTTTATTTCGTTAATTTTATTTTCACGAATCCACCAATCCTTAATTAATTTTTCGCACTTGGATATATATAGTTCCGCCATACTTCTGGAGTTGCAATTGAAAGTGCTTCTCGCCAAGTTTCAAAAACCGCTTCGTCAGTATAACCACTAGGACCATAATATGGTTGTCGTAATATTGTTTTGCTGTTCCCCATATATTTTCGATGGGATTAAACTGGCAGTGGTGTGGTGGAAGATGTAAAACTTGATGCCCGTAACTTTCAATAACTTGAACCACCAGAAAGATTTTTGGTTTCGCATGTTCTTTTGCCAAACGTAACAACTCAGACTTTAATATAAGCTGTGGAATAGATATGCATTCATTTTTTAGCCATTCTTTAATTTTATCTACATTCCACGAATTTGCTTAGTATATATGCTTTTGTTTAGTATTTCTGAATGGTAAGGCGCATTGTATAAAATAATTACGCTGGGCTCACTTAATCCGGGAAGAAGTTTTTCACGCAACTATTTCACAAACATTTCCGTGTTCATATTGTCATGATAGTCACTGTTTTTTATGTAGACGAAAATATTAAATTAGCACCTTTTATATATCCTGTCTTCCCTCCCGCGTGCAGAATTATATGTCGCTTCCCTTCTCCACTAGTATGCTTGATCGATTTTATGTTGTCATCTTACCATATTCTCTTGGTAGCACCCTTAGAAAATATCCATGTTTCGTCTAAATATACAAAAGTTGACTATTTTTCTTTAAATTTGTTATATTTTCTCAGAAACTCAATTCTCTTGTGTACAACATAACTTCTTTCACAAAGCGCTTTTCTGTTATCCTCTTTTTTAAATTTGAATCCTATGTTATGTAGGACTTGCCATAAACTTGTTCTGCCGATGTCACCAAATTCCCCCTATTCTCATTTAAAAAAATCATCGATTACGTCATCACACCCAGATGGATGACGACACTAGTATGATATGTATGCCAAAATATAATTTAAAAACAAAAATCGGCCTCTTTCGGGATTTTCCCTAATGTCATCGGTTTACGAAATAACAAATTTATTCCTTTCATTTGCACCCTACTGTATATACGAGTAGATGCAAAATTTACTAAATGCATTAACATTATTTAGTGGTGGCCGCATATCGAAATAACTACTCTGTGAGAGACCACGTAATGGACTAATTAAACATCTAGGATCTAACAACATCACGAGAAAAACCAAATGCAAAATATACAAAACCCTGATAAAACCGGTCCTTATATATGGATCAGAGACATGGACACTGTCGAAAAGCGATGAGAACTTATTAGGTACGTTTGAACGAAAAATCCTCAGACACATATACAGGGTGTCTGCGTAACTTGGAACCATATGGGAAACTTTTTTAATATCAATTTTACGAAAAAAAGTCATTCTTTATAAAGTGCTCTGCCTAGTCTAAAACCTAAGATGCAATCATCAGATATCAAATTTTGTCAACAGTATACGAGGTATGTCAAAAAATATGAATTTCGCTCAAGAGCAAAAAGTACCTTTATATTTCAAAATATCAAAAAAAATTTATTATGAAAAGTTATTTGTAATTAAAAACTATATTCAAAGCAATAACAGCCTTCTACTTGAAAAAAATTCTGAAATTTTCCTAAATTACCGAATCACATCATTTTTATTTATTACACATGTAATAACACTTTTATTAATAATTTTAGGAAAAAAGTTATTCTTCATAAAAATCTGTGCATGGTCTAAACCTCAAGATGCAACCATCAGTAACAAGTTTGTTAATTTTATACGAGGTGTGTCAAAGAAAGAAAGAATTTCTAAATTATTTCTAAATTCATATTATTTGACACACCTCGTATAAAATTAACAAACTTGGATAACTGATGGTTGCATCTTGAAGTTTAGACCATGCACAGATTTTTATGAAGAATACTTTTTTTCCTAAAATTATTAATAAAAGAGTTATTACATGTCTAATAAATAAAAATGATGTTCGGAATCGGTAATTTAGGAAAATTTCAGAATTTTTTTTTTCAAGTAGAAGGATGTTATTGCATATTTGAATATGGCTTTTAATTACCAATAACTTTTCATAATAAAATTTTGTGATATTTTGAAATATAAAGGTAGTTTGCTCTTGAGCGAAATTCATAGTTTTTGACATACCTCGTATACTGTTGACAAAATTTGATATCTGATGATTGCATCTTAGGCTTTAGACTATTCAGAGCATTTTATAAAGAATGACTTTTTTTCGTAAAATTGATATTAAAAAAGTTTCCCATATGGTTCCAAGTTACGCAGACACCCTGTATAAGGAAGTGAAAGAAAATGACGTATGGTGCAGAAGATATAATTTTGAACTATACGCAGAATACAACGAATCTGACGTCATAACATCCATAAAGATCGGACGTCTGCGCTGGATAGGCCATGTTGAACGGATGTTGGAGACCGAAACACCAAAACATATAATGAGGCAAACACCAGTAGGGAGAAGGTCAAAGGGAAGACCCAAACTTAGATACATGGAACAAGATCTGAAAACACTTGAGATTACCCACTGGAAGAACAAAGCAAGGAACAGAACAGAATGGAGGAAATTCTTAGAATAAGCCAGGACCCAAAAAGGGTTGTCGAGCTACTGATGATGATGCTAGACCACATAACGAATTAGCTACTCTGCTCTAGAACGCATATCGAATCGGCACTAATCTATATATTTTTTCGTATTTAAAATATTACTTGCGGGTGAATCCTAATTGTTCTTTTATTCAAGGAAGTCTCTTCTAATTTAGTACATATTAAGTTTTTGCTAAGAAAGGTATTTCTAACAAGGGTGCATTGTATTTTATTATCCATCTTATTATTTTTCCTTAAGTTATCTTGTTTATTATATTTTAATCAAAAAATTACTAAAAATTTAATAATTAAATAGATATTGACCCTCTACGCACCCGAGATCTACGCTTAACTGGTATACCTAAAATATTACAATCGACCTGTCGCATGCCGATTCGTTTGTTTCTTTATTAATCCCTAACCGTTGTAAGTCAACCGAATAGACAACTTTTTTATTTGCGTACACGTTAGCGTGTACCTAGACACAGCGGATTTTTAGTTAAGTTAAAACCAGGTTTATTCATAATCCTCAAACCAGGAGAAATTAAATGTGTTAAGTTAAAAGTGAAAATTATTCTGGCCATGGTGTATATAGTGATGTTGAAAAAGTAACTAACTATTCGTTACAAAGTACTCGTTACTTACGAATACCGAAAGTACCGATTACTATACAGAGAGGCAAATCGTTACTTTGATTACTCTGATTACTTCGTTACTTTGTACCAATCGTATCAGAGCGGGTAACGACTATTGTATCTACAACCAGTACACTTGATTACTTTCTATAAAAAAAATACCAATCGTATCCTAGCGAGTAACGGACGGGACCGGTATTTTACGAGTGTTATGGAATATCGTTATCGGTATGAAGCGTTTTAAGGGTGTGACAGAATACCTATACAAAATACCTTCCTACTGAGAAATACGATTCTCGATATGATTATCGGTACTCGAATACAAAAGTAACAAAAGTAATCATATAGTAATCAAAGTAACGAATACTGTAAATTATTACTTTATACAAAAGTAACGATTTATCCCTTAAACAGATCGGTGAAGGTCGTTGTTATATCGAAATACCTATACAAAATATCTACCTACTGAGAAATACGATTCTCGATATGATTACCGGTACTCAAATACAAAAGTAATCATAGTAATCCAAAGTAACGAATACTGTAACTGTAAATGATTACTTTATACAAAAGTAACGATTTGTAACGAATCCTCGAAAGTAACTATAATCAACATCACTACTACGAATAATAATTCCTTTGCATTGCCCCTACAGTGTAGGCAACCACAACCGTCGTTAATATCGTTTTTCTTTATAAAATTTTCAATTTTCATTATTTTCAATTAAAGCCAGTTTATTTATACTCCGCAAACGAGGAGCAATTAGGTGATATGATTATTTAGCAATTTTACGGCTTTTTATACCCAGAAAATGAAAATTTATTCGAAATCTCAACTTTTTATTTGGTTATATCTCGAAAACGGAAAATCCCCAAATGAAATTTCAAAGGAGGGATTACCTTTAAGTCAGGAGGAGTTATTTTGACTATGGTACATACTACTTTTAGCCTTACAGTTTAGGTTTACCAAAAGTGAAAATTATTCTGGCATTCCTTTGCCCCTACAGTATAGGCAACCAACATTAAAATCGTTTTTCTTTTATAACATTTTCAATTTTCAAAATTTTCAATTAAAACCAGTTTATTCATAATCCGCAAACGAGGTGCAATTTTTTAATATGGTTATTTAGTGACTTTACGGCATTTTATACCCTGAAAATCGACATTTATTTTTAGCGCTGCGCCGAAATCTCCACTTTTGATTTGCTTATATCTCGAAAAAGGAAACTCGGCAAATGAAATTTTGAATGGTGCAATTATCCGCAAACGAGGTGCAATTTTTTGAGCTATGGTAGAAGTCAAAATAACGACTTTGAAAAAACCGTTTCGCTAACTTTACGACGCTAATTTCTTGAAAGCAAAATTTTCTTGTCCTCAAAAAAATTGAAGGAACTTGGAATAAATGTTGTAAAAATGTCAATATTTTCAGTAGTACCAATGCAATGATTTTTTTATTAGAAGCTTTTGAATGTCGTTTGTTTCTTTGTTTGATTTGAAACAGAATAGAATAGAACAGATTAATAAAATAAATAAAATAGAGAGATAGATTAGAATGATATATAGTATAAAATAAACTGAAATAGAATAGAGTAGAATATAATAGAATAGATGTAATATATATGTAGATACTTACTAATAAAGTATTTGATTTAAAACAGAATAGAGTAGAATGTAACAGATTAAATGAAATATATAGATAGATTAGAATAGATATATAGTATAGAATAAAGTAAAATATAATATAATAGGTGAAATGATTGTGAAAAGCAATAGTTTTAAGTACCTAGGATCGGTATTACAGAGTAATGGAGAAATAGATGGAGATGCATGCAGTAGAATTAGGGCTGGATGGATGAAGTGGAAAGAAGCGAGTGGTGTGTTGTGACAGAAAAATTCCAATGAAGCTGAAGGGAAAATTCTATAAAACAGCCACAAGACCGGCTATGATGCGCGGAACTGAATGTTGGGCAGTGAAAAAGAAAGCGGAACAATGAATGCATGTGGTGGAAATGAGAATGCTTAGATGGATGAGTGGAGTGACAAAGAAGGATAAAATTAGATATGAGTATATTAGGGGAAGTCTAGGTGTGGCACCAATTGATGCCAAAATGAGAGAGCATAGGTTAAGATGGTTTGGTCATGTTCAACATCGAGACGTTAATCACCCAATACGAAGAATAGCTGAAGTGCAGATTCCTGGAAGGAGTAGGAGAGGAAGACCAAAGAAGACGATAAGGCAGGACATGTTGGTAAAGGGGATTAACATTGATATGACTCAAGATAGAATTGTGTGGAGAAATGCAATTAGGGAAGCCGACACTGCATAGGGATAAGGCAAAGAGAATGATGATGATGATAATAGGTGTAATGTGTAGATACTTATATAGAATAGGTTTGAAATAGAGTAGAATATAATAGAATAAAGATACTATATACCTACATAGATACATCCCTAATAGCACAAGGATGTCCTTCACAGACTTTAGGGAGGTCCGTTTTCGTCCAAGGAACGTCCTATTTTGGTCCAAATGTCGCGCTACCGAATGTCTGTTGGACGTCCACTTAAGGTCCGAAGGGACGTACATTGGACCTTAATCGGACGTCCTAGGGGACGTAAATTGGACCTTAACAGGACGTCCTATTTTGGTCCAAATGCCACGTTGCCAAACGTCCAATGGACGTCCACCTAACGTCCGAGGGGACGTTCAGTGAATGTCAATTGGACCTTCATAGGATGTCCCAGTTTGGTCCAATGTCTTGCTGCCGAACGTCCATCTAATGTCCTGAGAGGACCTCCGGTGGACGTCTAGCATCGATATTTAGACCTGTGGAGAATGTATGGTGGGAAATAAAAAATATATTTTTAAGGAACTTATATTACATCTTATATTAAATTACAATTATTGGATATTACATTATTTACATTAAATTACAATACACTTCTCCAAGAAATTAACGCACCACCTTAAAAATAGGGCATTTTTGATGTCTCGAATTTTCTAAACCTGTTGTCTCATCTGAGTGATTTTTTTATAATATAGCCTAGGCTATAGGTTACATCCTTAAGCTTGTCATGCACTGGTAGCTATACTGTAATATATGTATATTATATCATATCGCTCTCTATAGTAATGAGTGAGCCTGCAGACAGGGAACTAATGGTTCCGTATGTGCAGGCTCACTCATTACTATAGAGAGCGACGTGATATAATGTATATTACAGTATAGCTCCCCGTGCATGACAAGCATAAGGCAGTAACCTATAGCCTCAGGCTATATTATTATAAAAAAATCACTTAGATGGGACAACAGGTTTAGGAAATTCGAGACATCAAAAATGCCCAATTTTTAAGGTGGTGCGTAATGCACTGTATATATAGGTAAACTTATATACAGGCTGTAACAAAAATAAAATTTTTGTGTTTATTTAGTTGGCTATCTATTATAGTGTACAATCATCTAGAATATTTTGAACAAACTAAAAACATGAATATATCATCGAAAAAATAATAAAAAGGTCTTAAAATGCTTGGTTAGATATTAAGATCTAGTTAAAAAGAAACCAAAAACTGTATATTTTCTACAGAACGTAGATTATGAATTTTTAAGCCAGCTAATCCCATTTATTATACAGGGTGTCCCGAAAAGATTGGTCGTAAATTAAATCACATATTCTGGGACCAAAAATAATTTGAATGAACCTAACTTACCTTAGTACAAATATGCACACAAAAAAAGTTACAGCCCTTTGAAGATACAAAATGAAAATTCGATTTTTTCGAATATATCGAAAACTATTAAAGATTTTTTATTGAAAATGGACATGAAGCAATATTATTGCAGTAACATCTTAAAGAAAAATTATAGTGAAATTTGTGCACCCCATAAAAATTTTATGGGGGTTTTGTTCCCTTTAACCCCCCCAAACTTTTGGGTACGTTCCAATTAAATTATTTCTGTGGTACCATTAGTTAAACACTGTGTTTTTAAAACTTTTTTACCTCTTTCTATTTTTTCGATAAAGCTCTTTTTATCAAGATATGGCTTCTTTTTAAAATGGTTCAAAATATACCTAAAAATGTAAATCATAAATAAATTTTCATATTATTAGTCTCTACAATCGTACTTAACCATATACAAATATGTGGTGGATTTGACAAATATTCAAAATATCACGATAAAAACTGACTTCAAAAAAGTACTAAGAGGCAAAAAAGTTTTAAAAACATTGTGTTTAATAGTACCACAACAATAATTCAATTGTAACTTACACAAAAGTTTGGGGGGGGGGGGGTTTAAACGAACAAAACCCCCATAAAATTTGTATGGGGTGTCGGGTGTCCAAATTTCACTATACAGTGGAACCTCGATTATCTGTCTCTCTATTAACTGTTAACCATTTTGTAAGAGAGACTAAAAACTTTTTTTACAGTCACCTCCTGTTTTCATATGATATTTTTTGACATGTTTTGTAGTAAATTCAATTATCTATTTACTACAAAACATGTCAAAATTTACATGTGAAAACAGATGACCCTAAAAATGGTTTTTCGTCTCCTACAAAATTCATGAAAAAGCAGATAGGAGGTATTGTCACATCACCGACGATATACCAGAAGTATATGTGGCCATACCAAATAATACATCCTTGATAAATATAAACATTTTTATTGCACAAAATATATATATTTCTATATATATATATTTTTTTCCGTAATCATCACTACGATGATGATTCATTTGTATTGAATTGTACATTGCAATTCTCTGATGTTTGGGAAAAAGGGCTTAAGTCAGAATTGCACATCGATAATGTTTTGATGATTTCTGGACCAGAAAAATCGGCTCTTTTTATTGGTACATACAGTTTAAGTCTGCAACACTTTTTTTATGGTCCAGAAATCATCAAAACATTATTGATGTGCAATTCTGACTTCAGCCCTTTTTGCCAAACATCAGAGAATTACAATCTGGTCATAACTGACCAATGAGCAATTTTAATTTAACCTAAATTACTACTGTTCCTTAAAATGAAGAGCTTACCCTATAGCGTCTCTTATCTAATCTAACAAGATCGTGCACTATTCTAACATACACAGGCACACAAGCACTACGCTCTGCTTTTCACTATCACCTATCACTCAAACTAGTTCAAAAGGCTTTGTCCTCTTCAATCTTCTAGTTTGTCCAGTAGTAGATATCGAGGAGCTGGATTTCCTCAATATTCTCATACTTATGAAGTTGTTGTTGCTCATGACCTCCTGCTATCTTCTTGATGACTATATTATCCAGGTTCCATTCCTAGGTCTTGATATTTGTTTATAAAGTAATATCTTATTATGCATCGACAATGTGGAGTTTCTTCCAACTAGTCAATACACTTTTTATAGGTATCTTTCTTTTGCCTTTCATAGCCACAACAAGGCTATAATACGTTTCCTTCCTGGTTTTTTTGTAGACCACTTTCAGCTGATTCTAAAAAATTAAAATGAATGGTAATTTTTCTATTCTTTACAATTAAAAATCAAAAGAAATAGGAAATAGGTACTACTATTTACAGGTAATAATATGCATAAATAATTCGTTTCCTAAAGAATACAGAAAATTGAAAACGTTTTTATAATACTTACATAATTGTTTAAACAAAAGAGACCCAGCCAGAGCAAAACTAACAGACAGAACTGCAAAAAAGCCACTAATTTCCATTTTCCCACCCCCTTATCTTATATGCATTTTCCAATCAAAATTTTTAGGTTGTCATGAACATGAAAGACTCAACCTCAACAAATAATAATAAACAAAAAGCTCTACTTCCACTTCCCGCCAAATGGACACAGGTTGGTGACACTGAATTCACGCCAAATAAATGAAAAAATAGAACAATTTTCTTTTTCGTCAATTTCTTCACGTGAAGTTTATAACGAACAAACTTAGATGTCAAAGTGTGCTTTTACACGTCAAATTTGGCCTTGAATAACTTGGTCAATTTCTTGTCCAATTTATTGTTGATGTAAAGTGGACTTTAGAGAGATATTGCAAATTTAACACAGCCTACGCTGCGCTATTTACACCGAGCTATTTTGACAGAATTGACATTTCTCAGACGTGTCATAAATACAGATATTAGAGAGATATCGCAAAGGCAAACGTTATTAGTGTGTCAAGACGTAAATAAGGGATAACGGTATATTCCAACACGGTATCAAGAGAGTTATAGCAAATGCTCTGGGGACAGGGCTTAACGTTATTATGACAACCGACTTTTGGGATAAAAATGTAACCTAGAAATTAATGTTGAGAAATACTGTAATTGTTTTTTATTGAAAAATAAATTTGGATATGAGCAGGTTGACATTTATTTTAATTTTAATGATTAGACAAACAATAAATATTAATAATCAGTATGAAAATAATATAAAATATCTGAATAACTAATATCCTAACCACAAAAAGTAGTCTATTGTAGACAAAATAAGAACGCAACGTGTTTCTCAACACAAGGAACAAGATGATTCACAGTTTTTAGTTTATAAAATTTGTATTCTATAAATTATTTTTATGTTTCATCCCAAATGTCAAATTAGCGTTAACGTTATTACCGTCCCTTATTTCAACCTAAATAGCGGGACACGTTATCCGGTATTAGCGTAACATTCACTCTGCGCTTGCGTACATGTCAAAATAGCGTATTCCGCTATTAGCGTGCGATAAAAATCCATTTGCGATATCTCTCTATTGCTCAACATTTTAGTTGCGGTATTTTTACGGCTTGATTGATTAGTTGTTTTTCTAATTTGTATGTAATTTAAAATGGATCAAGACTTAGAAGCTTTCATTTTTACCAATGCTAATGATGAAGACATCGCGTTTATCATCATGCATAATATTCTGGGAGATGAACATATTTATATTACATTACTCAAAATCAAGAATTAGATTTAAATGCAAGTAACGTTTGAATTTTCTTCCAAATATCGAGCAAGAGAAACAAATGATCCTTGAGTGTTCTTATAATAAAAGATTTTCCTGTTGCACTCTTCATGTTTTCCTGAACTAACGTCCAATTTTCAATAAAAGTCAATTGATTTTGACTTAAAACTTATTTTAATAAACAAAAATCATCATCAGACATAAATCTGATTCGTTTAATACTGTCTGATTGACTCATTTGAGAAAACTATTACAAATAAACTTGGTTTATATGAAAAACAGACAACAAACATAACCTGAAAAGAAAATAGCGCAACGAATACCGCACAGCGTAACGGTTCCCCTAATAACGGCAGGCACTATTTGCAATAACGCAGCGTAGCCAAATATCACGTCTGCGCATGCTCTACTGTCAAAATAACGCGTGCTGTAATACAGCAAGTGCAAAAGTGACTCTGCAATATCTCTCTATTAATATATCTCCGACATACGTTATTGGCGACAATTATACGACGAGTAATCATATGACCAAAAGTGAAGCCAAACCCACGGTTCTAAATAGGCTGTATGACACTATGCATTTTCTTGTATCATTTCTAATATCGTTTCTTGTATACATTTTCTTGTATCATTTCTCGTACGTACATTTGTGCCCTGTATGACACTATGCAAGTTCTTGTATCGAAAATTGTATGAAATTCGGCACGTGATTGGTCGATATTTTGTTTGTCACCCCGCTGTGGTCACCCCGTGTCGTGTCACGTTATGGTAGTACTGCATCTACATCTACAGCTGATTTTAAGGATTTTATAAAATTTATAAACTTTTAATCAACATTTTAATGTTGGAATTTTACGTTGACTGTTTGAGGTTGATTATTTGTGTTTTTATTTTGTTTTGATATTTGTGCTAAAATATTTGCATTAGAATTATCTTCAGTTTGATCCAAATTAGGAGCTATTGTATTTTGTAAAAAATTATGCACCATGAAACCTAAATTTATAGTTTGAACTTTACTAGGAGCTAAATATATGGTTATTAGTAGAACAGTAGTCCATACCAAACGGTATATTAAATATCAATATAAGATTTATAAATAATACCTACAAAAACACAAATAAATTCATCAATACATGATCCCATTTTCATTTCAGCCGCTATTATGAGTAAGTAAGTAATTATGACATTTTAGAGGTTTTACCAGCAGGTTTTACGTTTTTGCTCTTTGCGCAGAAATTGGCGCAGTTCTTGGACAAGAATCTGTGTCTGACTCAAATTCTTGTATCGTTTCTTGTATCTGTGTATGACACTATGCATTTTTTTGACATATCAGAAACGATATTAGAAATGATACAAGAAAATGTATAGTGTCATACAGCCTTTAGACATTACTACGGTTGCCTAAAGGCTGTATGACACTATACATTTTCTTGTATCATTTCTAATATCGTTTCTGATATGTCAAAAAAATGCATAGTGTCATACACAGATACAAGAAACGATATCAGAAACGATACAAGAATTTGTGTCAGACACAGATTATTGTACAAGAACTGCGCCAATTTCTGCGCAAAGAGCAAAAACGTAAAACCTGCTGGTAAAACATCTAAAATGTCATAATTACTTACTCATAATGGCGGCTGAAATGAAAATGGGATAATGTATTGATGAATTTATTTGTGTTTTTGTAGGTATTATTTATAAATCTTTTATTGATACTTAATATACCGTTTGGTATGGACTACTGTTCTACTAATAACCATATATTTAGCTCCTAGTAAAGTTCAAACTATAAATTTAGGTTTCATGGTGCATAATTTTTTAATAGACGAAAATACAATAGTTCCTAATTTGGATCAAACTGAAGATAATTCTAATGTAAATATTTTAGCACAAATATCAAAACAAAATAAAAACACAAATAATCAACCTCAGTCAACGTAAAATTCTGGTTAACATTAAAATGTTAATTATATAAAAGTTTATAAATTTTATAAAATATTTAAAATCAGCTGTGTCTGTAGATGCAGTACTACCATAACGTGACACAGGGTGACAAACAAAATTTCGACCAATCACGTGCCGAATTTCATACAATTTTCGATACAAGAACTTGCATAGTCCCTAATAGCACACGACGTCCAATGGACGTCCAAAATAGGTCCATTTTTGGTCCTAACGTCCATGGACTATAAATGGACGTCCTTTGGACGTCCCATGTTGGACGTCCTTCGGAAGGAATAAATATGGACGTCCTTTGGACGTCCGACGTTGGACGTCCTTCGGACGGAATAAAAATGGACGTCCTTTGGACGTCCGACGTTGGACGTCCGACGTTGGACGTCCTTCGGAAGGAATAAATATGGACGTCCTTTGGACGTCCGACGTTGGACGTCCTTCGGACGGAATAAAAATGGACGTCCTTTGGACGTCCGACGTTGGACGTCCTTCGGAAGGAATAAATATGGACGTCCTTCGGAAGGAATAAATATGGACGTCCTTTGGACGTCCGACGTTGGACATTCTTCGGACGGAATAAAAATGGACGTCCGACGTTGGACGTCCTTCGGATGGAATAAATATGGACGTATATATACTGGACGAAATACGGACAATTTATGAACGCTTCTATTGGACACATTATACCAATTACGGGATCAAATAGCAAAATAATTCAATAAAATATTAACTTATTTACGTTAATGAAATACAGTAAAACCTGTCAGTAACGGACACCTGCCAAAATTGGTCACATGTACTAACGGCCAGTTTAAAAATTCCCCAAACCATATCTAGACTACAAAAACTGGCAATACCGGCCACCTTTCTATATCGGCCAATAGTTTTTTCATTTTTAGTGGCCGTTACTGTAAATGGTTTGGGGAATTTTTAAACTGGCCGTTGTTAGTACAGGTGGCCTATGTTGGCAAGTGGCCGGAAACACAGGTTTTGCTTTAGTTTCCCTAATAGCACACGACGTCCTTTGGACGTCCAAAATAGGTCCATTTTTGGTCCTAACGTCCATGGACTATAACGTCCCATGTTGGACGTCCTTCGGAAGGAATAAAAATGGACGTCCTTTGGACGTCCGACGTTGGACGTCCTTCGGACGGAATAAATATGGACGTCCTTTGGACGTACGACGTTGAACGTCCTTTGGACGTCCATACTGGACGAAATACGGACGTTTTATGAACGCTTATCTTGGACACATTATACCAATTACGGGATCAAATAGCAAAATAATTCAATAAAATATTAACTTGCGTTAACTTTACGTTAATGAAATACAGTCAAACCTGTCACTAACGACCACTAAAATGAAAGAACTATTGGCCGATATAGAAAAGTGGTCGTTATTGCCAGTTTTTGTAGCCTAGATATACAGTACAACCTAACGGCCAGTTTAAAAATTCCCCAAACCAATTATATCTAGACTACAAAAACTGGCAATACTGGTCACCTTTCTATATCGTCCAATAGCTTTTTCATTTTTAGCGGCCGTTACTGACAGGTTTTACTGTAATTAGTGTGGGGAATTTTTAAACTGGCCGTTAGTACAGGTGGCCGGTGTTGGCAGGGGGCCGGTAACACAAGTTTTACTGTAGTTTAAATCGAAAAGATTAAATCTTAATTCAAAATTGTATATTAAATTATTACAATTATAAACTATATAGTTTAATATCCAAAACATGTTTTGATTTCATGTAATGTAATGAAAATCTTATTTGTAAATTATTGGTTACAATGTTTAACAACAGGAAATATTCAAGAATAAATAAAATAAAAGTTTCCCCTAACAACAAAACATTCCAGGAATTCTACTATCAAAGTTCTATTCCGTGAACATCTGATTAAATTATGGCTGGAAAGTTACCACAAGATATTCTATGAAAAGAGTACAATGTCCTCCTGGAGGGGTAAAATTTTCCATACTCTAAAGAGAGGCCATTTACTATTCAATTTGCGTTCATTTTCAAATTTGCCGCGCGAGTATCTATGTAGCGTCGCGTGGTCATTGGTCATCAAGTCATCTTATTTCATTTTCATCATAAGATAACCTAAAAATTTAGTAAAAATTTTGATTGGAAAAAAATGCATCGATAAGGGGGTGAAAAATGGAAATTAGTGGCTTTTTTTTGCTGTACTCAACTGTACTGTTTAGTATTTATGCTAGTTTTGGCTATGGCTGGATCTCTTAAACAATTATGTAAGTATTATAAAATCCGTTTTCAATTTTCTTTATGAAACGAATCATTTATGCATGTATTACCTGTAAATATTTTGATTTTTAATTGTAAAGAATAGAAAAATTACCGTTCATTTTAATTTTTTTTAGAATCAGCTGAAAGTGGTCTACAAAAAACCAGATATAACCAAAATAAAGATATAAAAAGTGTATTGGCTAATTGGAAGAAACTCAACATTGTCCATGCATAATAAGTTATTACTTTATAAACAAATATTAAGACCTAGGAATGGAACCTGGATATAATCATCAAGAAGATAGCAGGAATCCCGACAAACAACAGGAAATCCAGCTCCTCGATACTACTGGGCAAACTAGAAGATTGAAGAGGACAAAGCCTTTTGAACTAGTTTGAGTGATAGGTGATAGTGAAAAGCAGAGCATAGTGCGTGATGTGGCTGTGTATGTTAGAATAGTGCACGATCTTGTTAGATTAGATAAGAGACGGTATCGGGTAAGCTCTTCATTTTAAGAAACAGTTGTAATTTAGGTTAAATTAAAATTGCTCATTGGTCAGTTATGACCAGATTGCTTTTTTTTATGTTTGACAAAAAGGGCGTAAGTCAGAATTGCACATTGCTAATGTTTTGATGATTTCTGGACCAGCAAAAAACTGTTGTAGACGTAAACTGTATGTACCAATAAAAAGAGCCGATTTTTCTGGTCCAGAAATCATCAAAACATTATCGATGTGCATTTCTGACTTAAGCCCTTTTTCCCAAACATCAGAGAATTGCAATGTACAAATTCTCCTATCTGATTTTTCATGAATTTTGTAGGAGACGAAAAACCATTTTTAGGATCATCTCCTGCTTTCACATGTAAATTTTGACATGTCTTGTAGTAAATAAATAGTTGAATTTACTACAAAACATGTCAAAAAATATATGAAAACAGGAGGTGACCATAAAAAAAGTTTTTAGTCTCTCTTAAAAAAACTCATGAAAAAACAAATCGGAGGTATGTCACATCAGTGACTATATCCAGGGAATGTCTAAAAAATATACTTTGATGTCCCAAGAACCAAATATAACCTTTATATATATATACAGGGTGTAACAAAAATACAGGTCATAAATTTAATCACATATCCTGGGACCAAAAATAGTTTGATTGGACCTAACTTACCTTAGTACAAATGTGCACAAAAGAAAAGTTACAGCCCTTTGAAGTTATATATTAATAGCACCAAGGGCCTTAGAGGCCCATGGCTTGAAAAGTTTGTTTTTTTCTTCATTTTCACGTTTCTTTATGTACTGAGATCTTCTCTGGCTTGATATGTGATTTTTCTCCATTCCTTCCTCTTATTCATTTTTCTTTTCTGACCCTGTAACACCATTCTTTCCAAATCTTTTTCGACCTCTTGCTTCCATCTATTTTCCGGTCTTCCTCTTCTCTTTCTTGAAGCTATAGTGTAGTTTAGTACCCTTTTCGGAGTCCTTGTTTTTGGCATCCTTTCAATGTGACCTCGTGATCTAAGTCTCTGTGCCTTTATCACTCATTTGAAGTTACAAAATGAAAAGTGATTTTTTCCAATGTATCGAAAACAATGTGCTTTTGTGCACGTTTCAATTTAATTATTATTGTAGTACCTACCATTTAAACAACATTTTAAAAACTTTTTTGCCTCTTATTGCTTTTTCAAAAAGTCAATTTTTATCGAAATATTTTGAATATTTGTCAAATCCACCACATATTTGTATATGGTTAAGTACGATTATGGAGACTTGGTAATAATATGCAAACTTATTTATGCTTTACATTTTTAGGTATATTTTGAACCATATTAAAAAAGAAGCCAGACTCGATAAAACGTGCCTTATCGAAAAAATACAAAGAGGCAAAAAAGTTTTGAAAACACTCTGTTTAACTAATGGTAGCTCAGTAATAGTTTAATTGGAACATACACAAACATTTGGGGGGTTTAAAGGAACAAAACCCCCATAAAATTTTTACGTGGACATATTAAAAAAGAAGTCGCAACTCGATAAAAACTGCCTTATCTGAAAAATACTAAGAAACAAAAATATTGAATTTAACTAATGGTACCACAATAATAAAATTGAATTGGAACATACACAAAAGTTTGGGAGGATTTAAGGGATCAAAACCCCCATAAAATTTTTATGTGCACAAATTTCACCATAATTTTTCTTTAAGATATTCCTGCCATAATAATGCCACATGTCCATTTTAAATAAAAAATCGCTAATAGTTTTCGATATAATCGAAAAAATCGATTTTCATTTTGTAATTTCAAAGGGCTGTAACTTTTTTTTATGTGCATATTTGTACAAGGTAAGTTAGGTTCATTTGAACTATTTTTGGTCCCAGAATATGTGATTTAATTTATGACCTGTATTTTTGTTACACCCTGTAAATACAGCCCATTACGCACCACCTTAAAAAATGGGCATTTTTGATGTCTCGAATTTCCTAAACCTGTTGTTGCATCTAAGTGATTTTTTTATAATATTCTAGCCTAGGCCCTAGAATATGTTACCTCCTTATGCTTGTCATGCACAGGGAGCTATACTGTAATATATATTATATCACATTACTATAGAGAGCGATATGATATAATATACATATATTACAGCATAGCTCCCTGTGCATGACAAGCTTAAGGAGGTAACCTATAGCCTAGGCTATAATATTATAAAAACATCACTTAGATGGGACAACAGGTTTAGGAAATACGAGACATCAAATATACCCCATATTTAAGGTGGTGCGTTAATTTCTTGGAGAAGTGTATTGTAATTTAATGTAAATAATGTAATATCCAATAATTGTAATTTGATATAAGATGAAATATAAGTTCCTTAAAAAATATATTTTTTATTTCCCACAATACATTCTCCACAGGTCTGAATATCGTCGCTAGACGTCCACCGAATGACGTTCCAGGACGTTAGATGGATGTTCAGCAGCAAGACATTGGACCAAACTGGGACATCCTATGAATGCCCAAATGACGTCCACCGAACGTCCCCTCCGACGTTAGGTGGACCTCCATTGGATGTTTGGCAACTTGGCCTTTGGACCAAAATTGGACGTCCTGTTAAGGTCCAATTCACGTCCCCTAGGACGTCCGATTAAGGTCCAATTTACGTCCGATTAAGGTGCAATTTACGTCCGCTTAAGGTCCCATTTACGTCCGATTAAGGTCTAATTTACGTCCGATTAAGGTCCAATTTACGTCCGATTAAGGTCCAATTTACGTCCTATTAAGGTCCAATTTATGTCCGATTAAGGTCCAATTTACTTCCGATTAAGGTCCAATTTACGTCCGATTAAGGTCCAATTTACGTCCCCTAGGACGTCCGATTAAGGTCCAATTTATGTCCGATTAAGGTCCAATTGACGTCCGATTAAGGTCCAATTTACGTCCGATTAAGGTCCAATTTACGTCCCCTAGGACGTCCGATTAAGGTCCAATTTACGTCCGATTAAGTTCCAATATACGTCCCCTCGGACCTTAGATGGACGTCCAATGGACGTTCGGTAGCGCGACATTTGGACCAAAATAGGACGTATAAAGGACGTTCCTCGGACGAAAACGGACGTCCAAAGGACGTCCCTAAAGTCCGTGAAGGACGTCCAATGGACGTCCATTGGACGTCCTTGTGCTATTAGGGGTGTCATACAGGGCACAAATGTAGGTACAAGAAATGATACAAGAAAATGTATACAAGAAACGATATCAGAAACGATATTAGAAATGATACAAGAAAATGCATAGTGTCATACAGCCTTAAAGTCGACTTTACATTACATGATTTATCATGTGATTTGTCATATGATTTGATCATGGAGTGAAATTTACATGTTTACACTGTGTGATTTGTCATATGATTTTGCATTGTTTATACGGCTCGTTTTGTCATAAGCATTGTCATGCGGCTCGTCATGGGAAAAATCTAGAAAAATCATATGACAAATCACATGATAAATCATGTAGTGTAAAGTCGACTTAAATCGACTAACCAATGAACATTAAGGGTGAGATTACGTCACGAGAGTTTACTGTCATTTGAATCGTAATATGATTTTTTTCGAATCCTGAGAAAACCAAGTATTTTAGAAAAATTTAAACGCAGGATGCAAGATTACATTATTACCGAGGGCGGAAAGCCCCTTAGAATAAACAAGCAGATTCTATTGAATGAAATATTTGAAATTAAATATCACACTTCTCTTTTATTTGCAGCCCTGTAACTTATTAAAATAAACATTATAGAAGTTTTCAGGGACTTTCAGCCCTCGGTAATAATGTAGTCTTTCATTCTGAGTTTAAATTTTTCAAAAATATTTATGTGAAATAATATATTGTGCAACCATTGTAAAATGTGCATTTAAGTATGTAAATGTGCATTTAAGTATGTGAAATAATATATTGTGCAACCATTGTAAATAACACCTATATCAAATATTCAGAAAATTCTACAAAAGCATAAAAGAAAGCACAGAGAACTAGTAACTGAAAATCAAAAAATTATAATGAGATGAAAAGAATATTTTGAAGAAAATCTAAAGACAAACAATGAATGATCAAAACGAGATTATAGGCAAATTACATTGTTAAATGTAATATACAACAATCTTTCTGGTATACGTTAAAATAAATTATTAGAATACTCCGAAAATATAATTGATTATCAAAATGAATTCAGAACAAATAACCACTACAGATAATATATTCATACTAAGAAGGATATCAGAAAAAGCTTATGAATACGACATAGAACTATTAATATATCGTCGGCTTAAGATGCAAATGGCCTAACTCCACTTTTAGCTCAAATTAACATTTTAGGTTGGTTGGGTTCATAAAAATTAACCGCGTCGACTTAAATACGCCTAACAACCGAAATGTCAAAAATGCCGCGACAAAATACCAGTCGAAACTCGCCTATCTCCGGCTTGATTTTCAACAATACGCAGTTGGCCTAACTCCCAGTGTGTAATGGTAATAACAGGTGAAACGTTGTTGTTCTTAATTTTATGTGCATAAAACAATATCTGAGGTAAGTATCAATAATTTTTTAATGCTTTAATTACCTTTGACGTTCAAATTATCTAGAGAATATAAATTTAGTATTTAATTTTTGTGCGTTCTTGGGTAAATCTGATGTTAAAATATCGTGTTGGAGTTAGGCAATTTTCATTTTATATTTACTTAGTTTGGATAGGAGATAGGCCATTATAGTTTCGATGATAAACCACATATAGGTACCTACCTTTAATATTTTTTCCCTATAATAACATTCTGAATTTTTGCTTAGCTAGGTACATAAAAGTATACTTTCTAATTAACGCTGTATATTTCAGAATGAATCCGCAATCCCGTGCGATGAAAATGCTTTTATTGGCTAAGCAAAACATCCAGGAAAAGCCCAACAGACAAAGCGATGCCGAAAGCGATGTAACAAGAGATTTGTTAACATTTTGTGATACTTTTGATCAAGATAAGGATTTATCTACACTCTTAACTGATAGTACTAATCTAGCAAGCTCCTCAGCATCTAATCACCACTTATTAGCTGACGGACAATTTAATTACTGATGATGATTTACTCACCCTAGCTGAAGAAAAAGTTGCTAACCTGAATTTTATCTCCTCAAATTTTCCTGAAGATGAAATCAACATTGAACCAGAAGATCGTCAGAATTTCGTTCCAGAATCAATTCATGGTGAAGAAGTGCCAACCTCCATTTTGGAAGAAGAAGTTATTGAAGCTTCTTCTAGTCGTTCAGATAAATCTTATGAACCCAGTGAAAATGAAACAAGTTCAAGTGAAAATGAAAATGAAGTAGTAGAAGAGCTACAAAATAACACTCCAATGCAAACCCCTTCACGGACACGCAGAAAGAGACGTCATGTAGATCAAAAGGAATGGAAGAAAAATAAAAATAAGATTTTGAGACAAGAAGGAAAGGAATATTTTGGAAAACAAAAGCAAGAAGAAAAATGGAATTATGATATTAAAAAAAAAGCAAAAGCTATAGGACCGAGATGCAAATGCAGTGGTAAATCAGTAATGAATAATGGGAAATCAGTAATGAAGTGTAATGAGATAACAGAAGATCAAAGAACAGAAATTTTTACAAGATTTTGGAATTTTTTGTGGAACGAAAAACAATTGTTTCTAAGGACGCTGGTTGAAAAGAAAAGTACTTCAAGAGCTAGGGATCGAAAAAAAGAGAACGAGTCAAGAAGGGAATTTTCCTATATATATTTTCTTCAAACAACATCCAAGATAAGAGTGTGCAAAACAATGTTTTGCAATACTCTTTCAGTTGCACCAAGAACTGTTGCACATTGGTTGATTGAAAAAAATAAATCACAACACACTGCAAATGATTTGGTGGATGATGACCTTAATGATACGCGTGATAATAATTCCTCCCAAATAGTTATTCCTAGAAAAGCGAAAATCGACAAACAAAAAGAAAATTTGTGCAATTTCTTTACAGTTCTTCCAAAACTAGAGTCACATTATTGTCGAAAGAGCACAAAGAAATTATACCTTGAAAGATCTTGGCAAACAAAAATGGAATTATACCGGTTTTATAAGAATGACTGGTGTACAAAAAACGATTCACAACCGCTATCTATTGCAGCATTTAATAACAGTTTCGACGATTTTAATTTAGCACTTTTTTCACCTAAAAAGGACGAATGTGATACGTGTGTGGGTTACAAGACTGGTAATATTGACGAAGCTACCTATCAAGAACATCAGAAGAAAAAGGAGGAGGCACGAAAGGAAAAAGAGGTTGAGAAAACAAAAGAAGATGTAAAAGTTTTTTCAATGGATTTGCTATCAGTTCTACTGAGTCCAAAATCTAATGTCAGCGCTCTATATTATAAAACAAAATTAATAGTCCATAATTTTACAATTATGGACATTAAATCCTTGGATGGATATTGTTTCCTCTGGCATGAGGGTCATGCTGGACTAACTGCCAACACATTTGCTACCATCATTTACAAGTTTTTAGAGACTAATATTATACCCCAAAAAAACTCTACTAGTAAAGTCATTTTGTACAGTGATGGTTGCACTGGACAAAACAGAAATGCAATTCTTGCCAATGCACTTTTCAACTTTGCACAAAAGCATGGGATTACAATTGAGCAAAAATTTTTAGAAAAAGGGCATACGCAAATGGAGTGCGATTCAATGAACTCCACAATCGAGCGAAAACTAAAAAACCGAGTCATAAATGTCCCAGCAGACTATGTCAATATTTGTCAAACTGCTCGTATAAATCCGAAACCCTACGTGGTGGAGTACTTGGATCATACATATTTCAAAAACTTTCAAGAAGTTCAATACATTAGTTCCATCCGTCCTGGTAGATCGTCAGGTGATCCTACTGTAACAAACATTAGAGCACTTCATTATAATGAACACGGAATTCTCTTTAAAATCAGGCATACAGAAGAATGGATGCCTTTGCCTTACAGAATCACGAAAAAAGATAAAAAATCTGGAATTTAGAAGAGTTGCCGTTAATGTATCCGACTCCAATACCAATTAAATCGGAAAAATTTCAACACTTAATGGACCTTAAATCGTCAATTCCTAAGGACTTTCATTTTTTTTATGATAACTTACCACATTTGTAAAATGCCTCTTTCTTTTTGTCTTGTGTTGCCGTCTTTAAATTTTTTTTATACTTAAGTTGCACAATTAATTAGATTATTGCCTATCTCCTGATGCCAACCCATGCTCAGGGAACGCATATTACCTAACTCCCAATTTTTCAAGAATAAAGCCTATTTTTGACAAGAGCAAGTATTTTCTATGTTGTAGCATTAAACAAAATAAAATATTTTGGAAACTTACCTTGTTTTATTATTATTTTCTAATTCTGACAAGTTTTTGCATCTCCTGAATAATTTAAATTTTTGGAGTTAGGCCATTTGCATCTTAAGCCGACGATATGTTGTATACTTTAAACAAGCTTTTAATAGTGTGAAAAGAAACAAAATGCTGGTAGACCCTTTCATAAAAACGACATTGCAGGGTTCAAAAGTCGCAGTCAGAGTAGATGGAGAACTGACTCCCCTGTTTGACATCAACATGGGAGTGAGATGGGGAGACGCTCTATCAATCAAGTTCTTGAGGCAGTCATCAGAAAAACCCGGTGCAAGAGGAAGAGGGCATATGGAGAATCAGGAGAAACGACGAGGTTAATCAAGTGAATGAAGGCTGCGGTATTGTTAATTTGTGAAAAGTCAAAAGACAGTCAGTAGAAGAAGAATTTCCTAGCTGAGAAACTTAAGAGAATGGTATAGTTGCAGCTCAGTAGATATTTTCAGAGCAGCCGCCAATACGGTACAAATAGCTGTGATGATAACCAACCTCCGATAGGAGAAGGAACTACAAGAAGAAGAAAGAGAGTCATGGATGGGACATGTTCAGAGAAAAGACAATGCAAAAACAACGAAGAAAATATTACGATGAAACCCAATAGGAATGCGAAAAAAAGAAAGACCCCAAATGAGATAATTATAGATGACGACATGAAAACCATGAACATAAGACAATGGAGAAGACGGGCACAAGAGAGATCTGAATGAAGGCAGATAGCCAGACAGGCAAAGACCTATTCAGGGTTATGAAAGCAAAATAAGAATTAATTAAAATGTAGTTTACAAAGAATTCAACAATAGAACTACTTTCATTCTGAAGATTGTACCATATTATATTGTTAGTAGTGATCACTAGGTCAGTAGGTTCTGGGTAAAATAAAAGAATCAATTTACTTCTTACACATCTTTAATGTACAATTTTTTTCATTTTTCTTTTTCTAGAAACAGTAGAATTATACAAATCGTTATTTAATTGTCTGATGCGAAAAAACATCCTGGATCTAAAAAATAAAGTTTTCGTCTTATTAGAGCACGTCACTGAAAAACTCTTATCTAATAATTGTTTTAAATACTGTTTAGAAATAAATAAATCATCTTTATTTACAGAACTAAAAATTTTTTCAAGTTTTTGAAAATACTCCATCATTTGTGGAGTAGGTTTTGAAAGACCACCTTCACTTAAATGGGAAATCCAGGTGAAGTCATTTGAACTGCATGCAGTTACAGTTGAATCTGCCTCCTTCAGCTTATGACATATATAACCTGCCAAATTTTCTAAGCCGTCATATTGGATATCACTTAGCTCACTATCCAACGAATTTGCAGGTGCCTGTGAGTCAGTAACGGTGTTACTTTTAATTGAAGAAAAATATTGTCCACACAAGTTTACGTTATCCAAAGCTACACTAGGGGTTTCATCGTCTTCAACATTTCCAAAGCTGGAAAGAGAGCCTTCATTTCTTCCAAGAATATAGGAACGCAGGCGGTATTTAAATTGTAGGGCGTCTGGATGATCATGAAGTCCTCCTTTGGCTCTTATAGCTCCAAAGAAGTTTTCCAACACATCCTGATTTAATCTATATGTTAATAGATATTTAGTAGAAAATCTAGTTTTCATGTCTTCGAACAGAAGTTGTAACCCTAATAGCACAAGGACGTCCAATGGACGTCCATCACGGACTTTAGGGACGTCCATTGGACGTCCGTTTTCGTCCGAGGAACGTCCTTTATACATCCTATTTTGGTCCAAATGTCGCGCTACAGAACGTCCATTGGACGTCCATCTAAGGTCCGAGGGGACGTATATTGGACCTTAATCGGACGTAATTTGGACCTTGATCGGACGTCCTAGGGGACGTAAATTGGACCTTAATCGGACGTAAATTGGACCTTAATCGGACATAAATTGGACCTTAATCGGACGTAAATTGGACCTTAATCGGACGTAAATTGGACCTTAATAGGACGTAAATTGGACCTTAATGGGACGTAAATGGGACCTTAATCGGACGTAAATTGGACCTTAACCGGACGTAAATTGGACTTTAATAGGACGTAAATTGGACCTTAATCGGACGTAAATGGGACCTTAATCGGACGTAAATTGGACCTTAATCGGACGTAAATTGGACCTTAATCGGACGTAAATTGGACCTTAATCGGACGTAAATTGGACCTTAATAGGACGTAAATTGGACCTTAATCGGACGTAAATGGGACCTTAATCGGACGTAAATTGGACCTTAATCGGAAGTAAATTGGACCTTAACCGGACGTTCTAGGGGACGTGAATTGGACCTTAACAGGACGTCCAATTTTGGTCCAAATGCCACGTTGCCAAACGCCCAATGGAGGTCCACTTAACATCCGAAGGGACGTTCGGTGGACGTCAATTGGGCCTTCATAGGACGTCCCAGTTTGGTCCAATGTCTTGCTGCCGAACATCCATCTAATGTGGGAAATAAAAAATATATTTTTTAAGGAACTTATATTACATCTTATATTAAATTACAATTATTGGATATTACATTATTTACATTAAATTACAATACACTTCTCCAAGAAATTAACGCACCACCTTAAATATGGGGTATTTTTGATGTCTCGTATTTCCTAAACCTGTTGTTTCATCTAAGTGATTTTTTTATAATATTATAGCCTAGGCTATAGGTTACCTCCTTAAGTAGAGTAGAGTAGAGTAGAGTAGCGTATTTATTGGTAATAATGTACAAATGTACTTTTACAGGTCAGCAATAATTAAAATTGTCTAAAATTACATTAAAAGTTGACAGTACTTCAGTAAAAAAAAAACCTATTACTAAAATTTAAAAACTAACACTAATTAAATTACAGGACAAAACAAAATTTAGATCTGAAGTACTCCTCAAATGAGTAGAAAGCACCCATCAGAAGATAATTTTTAATTTGTCTCTTAAATTGGTTAAAATCAAGACTTTTAATAGATATTGGTATACAGTTATAAAATTTCAATTAAGCTTGTCATGCACAGGGAGCTATGCTGTAATATATGTACATTATATCATATCGCTCTCTATAGTAATGAGTGAGCCTGCAGACAGAAAACAAATGGTTCCATATGTGCAGGCTCACTCATTACTATAGAGTGCGATGTGATATAATATATATTACAGTATAGCTCCCCGTGCATGACAAGCATAAGGAGGTACTTAACCTATAGCCTAGGGCCTAGGCTAGAATATTATAAAAAAATCACTTAGATGCAACAACAGGTTTAGGAAATTCGAGACATCAAAAATGCCCAATTTTTAAGGTGGTGCGTAATCGGCTGTATATACAGGGTGTAACCAAAATACACGTCATAAATTAAATCACATATTCTGGGACCAAAAATAGTTTGAATGAACCTAACTTACCTTAGTACAAATATGCACATAAAAAAAGTTACAGCCCTTTGAAATTACAAAATGAAAATCGATTTTTTCGATTATATCGAAAACTATTAGCGATTTTTTATTGAAAATGGACATGTGGCAGTATTATGGCAGGAATATCTTAAAGAAAAATTATGGTGAAATTTGTGCACCCCATAAAAATTTTATGGGGGTTTTGATCCCTTAGATCCTCCCAAACTTTTGTGTATGTTCCAATTCAATTTTATTATTGTGGTACCATTAGTTAAATTCAATATTTTTGTTTCTTAGTATTTTTCAGATAAGGCAGTTTTTATCGAGTTGCAACTTCTTTTTTAACATGTCTACATAAAAATTTTATGGGGGTTTTGTTCCTTTAAACCCCCCAAATGTTTGTGTACGTTCCAATTAAACTATTACTGAGGTACCATTAGTTAAACAGAATGTTTTTAAAACTTTTTTGCCTCTTTGTATTTTTTCGATAAGGCACATTTTATCGAGATCTGGCTTCTTTTTTAATATGGTTCAAAATATCCCTAAAAATGTAAAGCATAAATAAGTCTGCATATTATTACCAAGTCTCCATAATCGTACTTAACCATATACAAATATGTGGTGGATTTGACAAATATTCAAAATATTTCGATAAAAATTGACTTTTCGAAAAAGCAATAAGAGGCAAAAAAGTTTTTAAAACGTTGTGTTTAAATGGTACTACAATAATAATTAAATTGAAACGTGCACAAAAGTTTGGGGGGGTTTAAAGGAACAAAACCCCCATAAAATTTTTATGGGGTGTCCAAATTTTACTATAGTTTTTTCGTAAGATACTGCTGCCATAATAATGCCACATGTCCATTTTCAATAAAAAATCTCTAATAGTTTTCGATATATTGGAAAAAATTACTTCATCTTGTAACTTCAAATGAATGATAAAGGCACAGAGACTTAGATGGCGAGGTCACATTGAAAGGATGCCAAACACGAGGACTCCAAAAATGGTACTAAACTACACTACAGCTTCAAGAAAGAGAAGAGGAAGGCCGAAAAATAGATGGAAGCAAGAGGTCGAAAAAGATTTGGAAAGAATGGTGCTACAGGGTCAGAAAAGAAAAATGAATAACAGGAAGGAATGGAGAAAAATCACATATCAAGCCAGAGAAGATCTCAGTACATAAAGAA